>NC_069508.1:186158695-186468695 GCF_027579735.1 Bombina bombina | reverse complement strand
TTACTGTAAACCCTCCCCCATACAGTCAGTCAGCCAATGGGAGGACAGAGCCCCCCCTTTTTTTTTTTTTGGATGTCTGAGACTAAACGGTCGAAAGGAAACTGTATGGACACCTTAAAAATTTTTTAAAAGCGTCAGACTAAGCATGTGTGAAGTGCTCTCAAACAGGGCAGATATTAAAAACGCCCTTATATGATAAATATTGATATTTTCTAAAAAAAAAAATATTACAAGCTTGTTATTTTATTATTTTTTTTTACTAACCCCCACCCTCTGCCCTCCTAAAGAAATTATAACCTGACTATCCCACCACCATGCATTTGCATTTTATAAAATATTTTTATTTTGTTATTTATTTATTTGTTCAAAAAAACGGGGGGGGGGGGCATTGCCCCTCCTTCTCTTATGAAGGAGCCTCCATTGTAAAGGACGACTAAATACAATAGAACGACTGACAAATACACAATATAAAGACAATGCTATAGCACTAACTTTGAATTTCATATGAGCAGTAGAATATTTTCTGGCAAATTTCAGAGTTAATCCAATTTTCCCTTCCCCTGTATCATGTGACAGTTATTAGCCAATCACAAAATACACATACACCGTTAACTCTTGCACATGCTCAGTAGGAGCTGGAGCCTCAGAAAGTGTGCATATAAAAATAATGTGCATGTTTTGATAATGGAAGTAAATTGGTAAGTTGTTTTTTTGTTTTTAAAGTACATTCTTTATCTGAATCCTGACACTTTAATTTTTACATTATTAGCCCTGTAAAGAAAAACCTAAAATAATAAACTAAATGATATAACTAATCACACTTATCTCTTATAGGTATTTATAGCATGACGTAGTATAGTAATGCAGGCTAATTAGGTGCATGTGTGCCAAGCTTGTGGTATTTGTTTGTCCCAGTAAGGACCCAGATTAGTGCTAGCGACCGTATAGGACCCTCAACATCATCCACAAGTTGCTATGAATAATCATTGTTGAGAAGATAAAAAACCATAGATATTCAGGTTTGGAAACCAATAGGTAGAAAACAAATTCCAAATCAAGATCCAAAATAGCATAAAGCAAAGATCAGGTGAAGTCCTGGCGGTCGAGCTAGAATCAGCAGGCAAGAGAGTAGTCTATAAACAAATGTGCAAAGACTAATTGGTGGGGAAAAGCTACAATGTAGTTACCAGGTCAGTAGCTTTTAATGGTCACACTGGGAAGATATCTATGCTGGTAGCGGCTGAAAGAACTACTCAGGTTTCTAACGGTCCCAGGGTGCAGCCAGCACAGACCAGAGGTACAAAGAGATCTGATATAATATAGAGACTGTCAGAGTCACATTATTACATAGTATAGATACAAATCCCAGAGGTTTTATTTACCTCATTTTCAAACTATTAAAGGGACATGAAACGAACCCCAAAAAAAACTTTCACGATTTAGGTAGAACAAACAATTTTAAACAACTTCCCTGTTTACTTCTATTATCAAATTTGCTTCATTCTCTTGGTATCATTTGTTGAAGGAGCAGCAATGCACTACTGGTTTCTAACTGAACACAAAGGTGAGCCAATGACTATCAGTGTATATATAGGCAGCCACCAATCAGCAGATAGAACCTAGGTTCTTTGCTGTTCCTGAGCTTACCTAGATAAAGCTTTCAGCAAAGGATAACAAGAGAAAGAAGCAAATTAAATAATATAAGTAAATTGGACAGTTGTTTAAAATGGTGGTAAATCATGCATATCTAATTATGACTTTACTGCCCCTCTAATCTTCATTAATGCTTTGGAGTCGATCACAATCCAATATAAAAACGTATCTAATAATCTTCAACAGAAAACACCATTAAAGTCTATAGTGGTTTTTGTAGATAATTTAATAGATTTTTCTAGAGAATTGTGATTGACTCCTGAATCTTAAATATAAGATTTTTATTTTTTTTTTTAATATTGTGATACAATTTCTTGCTAGTCCTGGGCAAGTGTAAATCTCCAGCCCTGTATAAGAGGGAGAGAGATAGAGAATAAACTGTCTGAACTTGCTTTGTACTACAGGTGAATAGCTCCAAATCTGAAATTCCAGAATCCAGACTTATTCTTAAATCCAAACTTTTTAATTTTTTTTTTTTAAATAAAATTAATAAAAATGACTTTTCCCCCACCTATAAGTCACAATCTTCTCTGCCTGTGTCTTTGGTTTGATTTTTGTGTCTGAAATGTAAACGGTAGTTTATATTTATTTAAACCAACAAATATAACCCTACAGTACTTTCTTTCTGATGGTATTAAACATGCTATAAACAACCTTTAGGTTACATGTATAAGCTGAATTAACTGACATAAGATATTGCTGTTTTCACTTGGTTCCCTCTCCAAGCTGTCCCATTTAACAGATGTAAATATTCTAGAATACAAACTATTTCAAAATCCAAGCCTTTTCCGGTCCCAGGCAGTTTGGATAAAGGGTCCTCTACCTGTAGTTAGACAACATTTTCCGTCTTCCATATACAGTGTATTACATGATGGCTGCCAGTAGATGGCACAAGTGCTCAATGAATTGTGCAGCTAAAGCATTATATAGTACAGGGGTCGCCAACCTTTTCGGACCTCAGGGACCACTAAACTCACAATTTTGAATCCCGTGGACCACTATTTTTTTCTTTTCTTTTTTTTTTTAAGAAGGTGCAAACATGTATATGTATGTGTGTATGTATGTATATATATATATATATATGTATATATATATATATATATATATATATATATATATATATATATATATATATATATACACACACACACACATACTGTGCATAACTAGTATAACTATAGCTAAGTTTACATTATGTATCTGTGTGTGTATATATATATATATACACACACACATATATACATACACACACATACTGTACATAACTAGTATAACCATAGCTAAGTTTACATTATGTATGTGTATATATATATATATATATATATATACACATATACATGCACACACATACTGTACATAACTAGTATAACCATAGCTAAGTTTACATTATGTATGTGTGTGTATATATGTATATATATATATATATATATATATATATATATATATATACACACATATACATACACACACATACTGTACATAACTAGTATAACCATAGCTAAGTTTACATTATGTATATATTTACACATACACACATACTATACATTACTAGTATAACCATTGCTAAGTTTACATTATGTATATATATATATATATATATATATATACACACACACACACACATACTGTACATAACTAGTATAACCATAGCTATATTTACATTATGTATATATTTACACATTTTTAAGAATTATTTTTTGGAATGAACTAACTGAATGACAGAACT
Source organism: Bombina bombina (assembly GCF_027579735.1). Taxonomy (NCBI): domain Eukaryota; kingdom Metazoa; phylum Chordata; class Amphibia; order Anura; family Bombinatoridae; genus Bombina; species Bombina bombina. The sequence goes on along the minus strand of NC_069508.1, from coordinate 186,465,316 downwards.
GAGAGAATATTTCCAAATGACAGATGAAGGGTGAGTGTCAACTTTTGAGCTGGAAACAGAGAGGCAGAAAGTGGGGAAAAAAATAATTATGTTTAAAAGGACCACAAGACTTCCAAGTTACCTCCCCAGTTAGGAATTATTTAAAACTACTTCTGATCATGGACAGACATTGGAGTTATAAATTAAGTTTATTTCAGAGCGCTCTCAATATGGATGTGAGCTAACGACGACTGATGTTACTGGCAATTACTATAATACTGGTGGGATATGGCTGATCTGCTGGATGGCAATTACTGGAATTCAGGTGGAATAAAATTATTAGAATGAAAAATAATTCATATTTAATTAAGAAAAAAAAAGAAGATGGAGGGGAGGAAGACAAACAGTGATGTAAGTCCATCTGAAGGAATTAGGAAAACTACTACAAAGAGACAGGTAAAGAGAAGAAAATAAATGAAATATGAGAAATAGAAAAATACATTTTTTAAGATTTCTTTTTTTTTTTTAATTTACTTTAATTCCACTATTTCAAGCCAAGACTATACCAACCTCTGTTGGCTTTAGAATGGAATCATCTTCCTCTGAACAGCGCGCTGGGCGGGAGGAGTTAAATATACAATCTAGCGTCGCAAGTTGCGTAGTACTACACAATGTACGTAGGGGAGATTGTAATTTTCACTGATGTCCAGCCAGGCACTGTAGGGAGTTGCGGCACGACAGGGGTGACACCATCAGAGGAGATTAATTCCTGCTTGATGGTGTCAAGGACCACCAACATCTTCTCATGGACCACTTGTTGGCGACCGCTGATATAGTATACAGCAGAGTTCTCCAGGCTTTTTATCCTAGCACCCAGTGCCATAATACCACGTACCTCCACGACCCTATTTTTATGCTCGGTCTGAATATTTCGGACGTAATATACATCAAGATAGTTGCAATTTTTAGCAAAGTGACTACAATGTGTGCATACTTTTATTCCTGATTGTAGTCAAACCTGAAAGTGTTGTAAAAGGTAATAACACACACTCGCACACCACACACACTCTCATATAACACATCACAAACACCACACACTCTCATATAGCACACACACTCTCTCATATAACCCACACACACACTATACACACTCTCCTACAGCACACACACACACTATACACACTCTCCTACAGCACACACACACACTATACACACTCTCCTACAGCACACACACACACTATACACACTCTCCTACAGCACACACACACACTATACACACTCTCCTACAGCACACACACACACTATACACACTCTCATACAGCACACACACACACAAACAAGTTGCAACCCAGTAATGGGTCCGAAGCTGTGTTTGAAGAACTCTTAATTACAGTGTTGTAACAAACAGCACAGACCAAACCTTGCCTTGTTTGCAACATACAGCACAGAACAGAACCTTCCTTTATGTTTATCAAACCGCACAGACCAGACTTCACCTTGTGTGTAATACACAGCACAGACCAGACTTTACCTTGTGTGTAATACACAGCACAGACCAGACTTTACCTTGTGTGTAATACACCGCACAGGCCAGACTTCACCTTGTGTGTAATACACCGCACAGGCCAGACTTCACCTTGTGTGTAATACACAGCACAGGCCAGACTTTACCTTGTGTGTAATACACCGCACAGGCCAGACTTTACCTTGTGTGTAATACACCGCACAGGCCAGACCTTACCTTGTGTGTAACACACAGCACAGACCAGACCTTACCTTGTGTGTAACTCAGCACAGGCCAGACTTTGCATTGTGTGTAATACACAGCACAGACCTTACCTTGTGTGTAATACACAGCACAGACCTTGCATTGTGTGAAATACACAGCACAGACCTTGCATTGTGTGAAATACACAGCACAGACCTTGCATTGTGTGTAATACAGAGCACAGACCTTGCATTGTGTGTAATACAGAGCACAGACCTTGCATTGTGTGAAATACACAGCACAGACCTTGCATTGTGTTTAATACACAGCACAGACCTTACCTTGTGTGTAATACACAGCACAGACCTTGCATTGTGTGTAATACACAGCACAGACCTTGCATTGTGTGTAATACACAGCACAGACCTTGCATTGTGTGTAATACACAGCACAGACCTTGCATTGTGTGTAATACACAGCACAGACCTTACCTTGTGTGTAATACACAGCACAGACCTTACCTTGTGTGTAACCTTGCATTGTGTGTAATACACAGCACAGACCTTGCATTGTGTGTAATACACAGCACAGACCTTACCTTGTGTGTAATACACAGCACAGACCTTACCTTGTGTGTAACCTTGCATTGTGTGTAATACACAGCACAGACCTTACCTTGTGTGTAACCTTGCATTGTGTGTAATACACAGCACAGACCTTACCTTGTGTGTAACCTTGCATTGTGTGTAATACACAGCACAGACCTTGCATTGTGTGTAATACACAGCACAGACCTTACCTTGTGTGTAATACACAGCACAGACCTTACCTTGTGTGTAACCTTGCATTGTGTGTAATACACAGCACAGACCTTGCATTGTGTGTAATACACAGCACAGACCTTACCTTGTGTGTAATACACAGCACAGACCTTACCTTGTGTGTAACCTTGCATTGTGTGTAATACACAGCACAGACCTTACCTTGTGTGTAATACAGAGCACAGACCTTACCTTGTGTGTAACCTTGCATTGTGTGTAATACACAGCACAGACCTTACCTTGTGTGTAACCTTGCATTGTGTGTAATACACAGCACAGACCTTACCTTGTGTGTAATACACAGCACAGACCTTACCTTGTGTGAAATACACAGCACAGACCTTGCATTGTGTGAAATACACAGCACAGACCTTGCATTGTGTGTAATACAGAGCACAGACCTTGCATTGTGTGTAATACAGAGCACAGACCTTGCATTGTGTGAAATACACAGCACAGACCTTGCATTGTGTGTAATACACAGCACAGACCTTGCATTGTGTGTAATACACAGCACAGACCTTGCATTGTGTGTAATACACAGCACAGACCTTGCATTGTGTGTAATACACAGCACAGACCTTGCATTGTGTGTAATACACAGCACAGACCTTGCATTGTGTGTAATACACAGCACAGACCTTGCATTGTGTGTAATACACAGCACAGACCTTACCTTGTGTGTAATACACAGCACAGACCTTACCTTGTGTGTAACCTTGCATTGTGTGTAATACACAGCACAGACCTTGCATTGTGTGTAATACACAGCACAGACCTTGCATTGTGTGTAATACACAGCACAGACCTTACCTTGTGTGTAATACACAGCACAGACCTTACCTTGTGTGTAACCTTGCATTGTGTGTAATACACAGCACAGACCTTACCTTGTGTGTAACCTTGCATTGTGTGTAATACACAGCACAGACCTTGCATTGTGTGTAATACACAGCACAGACCTTACCTTGTGTGTAATACACAGCACAGACCTTACCTTGTGTGTAACCTTGCATTGTGTGTAATACACAGCACAGACCTTACCTTGTGTGTAACCTTGCATTGTGTGTAATACACAGCACAGGCCTTACCTTGTGTGTAATACACAGCACAGACCTTACCTTGTGTGTAACCTTACCTTGTGTGTAATACACAGCACAGACCTTACCTTGTGTGTAACCTTACCTTGTGTGTAATACAGAGCACAGACCTTACCTTGTGTGTAACCTTGCATTGTGTGTAATACACAGCACAGACCTTACCTTGTGTGTAACCTTGCATTGTGTGTAATACACAGCACAGACCTTACCTTGTGTGTAATACACAGCACAGACCTTACCTTGTGTGTAACCTTGCATTGTGTGTAATACACAGCACAGACCTTACCTTGTGTGTAACCTTGCATTGTGTGTAATACACAGCACAGACCTTACCTTGTGTGTAACCTTGCATTGTGTGTAATACACAGCACAGACCTTACCTTGTGTGTAATACACAGCACAGACCTTACCTTGTGTGTAACCTTGCATTGTGTGTAATACACAGCACAGACCTTACCTTGTGTGTAACCTTGCATTGTGTGTAATACACAGCACAGACCTTACCTTGTGTGTAACCTTGCATTGTGTGTAATACACAGCACAGACCTTACCTTGTGTGTAACCTTGCATTGTGTGTAATACACAGCACAGACCTTACCTTGTGTGTAACCTTGCATTGTGTGTAATACACAGCACAGACCTTACCTTGTGTGTAATACACAGCACAGACCTTACCTTGTGTGTAACCTTGCATTGTGTGTAATACACAGCACAGACCTTGCATTGTGTATAATACAGAGCACAGACCTTACCTTGTGTGTAACCTTGCATTGTGTATAATACACAGCACAGACTTTACCTTGTGTGTAACCTTGCATTGTGTGTAATACACAGCACAGACCTTACCTTGTGTGTAACCTTGCATTGTGTGTAATACACAGCACAGACCTTGCATTGTGTGTAATACAGAGCACAGACCTTACCTTGTGTGTAACCTTGCATTGTGTGTAATACACAGCACAGACCTTACCTTGTGTGTAACCTTGCATTGTGTGTAATACAGAGCACAGACCTTACCTTGTGTGTAACCTTGCATTGTGTGTAATACAGAGCACAGACCTTACCTTGTGTGTAACCTTGCATTGTGTATAATACAGAGCACAGACTTTACCTTGTGTGTAACCTTGCATTGTGTGTAATACACAGCACAGACCTTACCTTGTGTGTAACCTTGCATTGTGTATAATACACAGCACAGACCTTACCTTGTGTGTAACCTTGCATTGTGTGTAATACACAGCACAGACCTTACCTTGTGTGTAACCTTGCATTGTGTGTAATACACAGCACAGACCTTACCTTGTGTGTAATACAGAGCACAGACCTTACCTTGTGTGTAACCTTGCATTGTGTGTAATACACAGCACAGACCTTACCTTGTGTGTAACCTTGCATTGTGTGTAATACACAGCACAGACCTTACCTTGTGTGTAACCTTGCATTGTGTGTAATACACAGCACAGACCTTACCTTGTGTGTAACCTTGCATTGTGTGTAATACACAGCACAGACCTTACCTTGTGTGTAACCTTGCATTGTGTGTAATACACAGCACAGACCTTACCTTGTGTGTAACCTTGCATTGTGTGTAATACACAGCACAGACCTTGCCTTGTGTGTAACCTTGCATTGTGTGTAATACACAGCACAGACCTTACCTTGTGTGTAACCTTGCATTGTGTGTAATACACAGCACAGACCTTACCTTGTGTGTAACCTTGCATTGTGTGTAATACACAGCACAGACCTTGCATTGTGTGTAATACAGAGCACAGACCTTACCTTGTGTGTAACCTTGCATTGTGTGTAATACACAGCACAGACCTTACCTTGTGTGTAACCTTGCATTGTGTGTAATACAGAGCACAGACCTTACCTTGTGTGTAACCTTGCATTGTGTGTAATACACAGCACAGACCTTGCATTGTGTGTAATACAGAGCACAGACCTTACCTTGTGTGTAACCTTGCATTGTGTGTAATACACAGCACAGACCTTACCTTGTGTGTAACCTTGCATTGTGTGTAATACACAGCACAGACCTTGCATTGTGTGTAATACAGAGCACAGACCTTACCTTGTGTGTAACCTTGCATTGTGTGTAATACACAGCACAGACCTTACCTTGTGTGTAACCTTGCATTGTGTGTAATACAGAGCACAGACCTTACCTTGTGTGTAACCTTGCATTGTGTGTAATACAGAGCACAGACCTTACCTTGTATGTAACCTTGCATTGTGTATAATACAGAGCACAGACTTTACCTTGTGTGTAACCTTGCATTGTGTGTAATACACAGCACAGACCTTACCTTGTGTGTAACCTTGCATTGTGTGTAATACACAGCACAGACCTTACCTTGTGTGTAACCTTGCATTGTGTGTAATACACAGCACAGACCTTACCTTGTGTGTAACCTTGCATTGTGTGTAATACACAGCACAGACCTTGCATTGTGTGTAATACAGAGCACAGACCTTACCTTGTGTGTAACCTTGCATTGTGTGTAATACACAGCACAGACCTTACCTTGTGTGTAACCTTGCATTGTGTGTAATACACAGCACAGACCTTACCTTGTGTGTAACCTTGCATTGTGTGTAATACACAGCACAGACCTTACCTTGTGTGTAACCTTGCATTGTGTGTAATACACAGCACAGACCTTGCATTGTGTGTAATACAGAGCACAGACCTTACCTTGTGTGTAACCTTGCATTGTGTGTAATACACAGCACAGACCTTACCTTGTGTGTAACCTTGCATTGTGTGTAATACACAGCACAGACCTTACCTTGTGTGTAACCTTGCATTGTGTGTAATACACAGCACAGACCTTACCTTGTGTGTAACCTTGCATTGTGTGTAATACACAGCACAGACCTTACCTTGTGTGTAACCTTGCATTGTGTGTAATACACAGCACAGACCTTACCTTGTGTGTAACCTTGCATTGTGTATAATACACAGCACAGACCTTACCTTGTGTGTAATACACAGCACAGACCTTACCTTGTGTGTAACCTTGCATTGTGTGTAATACACAGCACAGACCTTGCATTGTGTGTAACCTTGCATTGTGTGTAATACACAGCACAGACCTTACCTTGTGTGTAACCTTGCATTGTGTATAATACACAGCACAGACTTTACCTTGTGTGTAACCTTGCATTGTGTGTAATACACAGCACAGACCTTACCTTGTGTGTAATACAGAGCACAGACTTTACCTTGTGTGTAACCTTGCATTGTGTGTAATACACAGCACAGACCTTGCATTGTGTGTAATACAGAGCACAGACCTTACCTTGTGTGTAATACACAGCACAGACCTTGCATTGTGTGTAATACACAGCACAGACCTTGCATTGTGTGTAATACAGAGCACAGACCTTACCTTGTGTGTAACCTTGCATTGTGTGTAATACACAGCACAGACCTTGCATTGTGTGTAATACAGAGCACAGACCTTACCTTGTGTGTAACCTTGCATTGTGTGTAATACACAGCACAGACCTTGCATTGTGTGTAATACAGAGCACAGACCTTACCTTGTGTGTAACCTTGCATTGTGTGTAATACACAGCACAGACCTTGCATTGTGTGTAACACAGAGCACAGACCTTACCTTGTGTGTAACCTTGCATTGTGTGTAATACACAGCACAGACCTTACCTTGTGTGTAACCTTGCATTGTGTGTAATACACAGCACAGACCTTGCATTGTGTGTAATACACAGCACATACTTTACCTTGTGTGTAATACACAGCACAGACCTTACCTTGTGTGTAACCTTGCATTGTGTGTAATACACAGCACAGACCTTACCTTGTGTGTAACCTTGCATTGTGTGTAATACACAGCACAGGCCTTACCTTGTGTGTAATACACAGCACAGACCTTACCTTGTGTGTAACCTTGCATTGTGTGTAATACACAGCACAGACCTTGCATTGTGTGTAATACAGAGCACAGACCTTACCTTGTGTGTAACCTTGCATTGTGTGTAATACACAGCACAGACCTTGCATTGTGTGTAACCTTGCATTGTGTGGCTTGTATAATAAGAATAGAACACAATGCCATTTAGCTGTATAAAGAGTGTTAGATTAAACACAAATGTGTTATTGAACTATCTCAGAAGTAAATCTATGCTCAGCCCACATGAAGCAAGCAATGAATAAGGGGCTGTGACCCCGAAACGTCGCTATAACTCTGTGCTGAAGACCCTGTTTTGTATCTATATACGTTTCAGGACAAGGCAGCGTCCTGAGGTTGTACGTGCACTTGTACCTGTGAGTGTGCTGTTCCCATTGACTGTTTTGCTATGCTCAGCCCACAGTGAAACTAAAGAAGCCACCTTTCTCGGAAAAGAACATTAGGGACTGTGTTAATTAGCTACATTAACATAAATACAACATAACTCAGGTTCCATGGCTGATTTTAATCATTAGAAAATCTGGGAAATCAGATGTTGCATCTTTAGTGTCTTTGTAACTTGTATAACTCATTACATAGAAGTATTTATTTGGTTCCAAAAACATCACCTACAAAGATGAATTATAAAATGTGTTTTCTAAACAGATTTTATGTTAGTACTTGTTATGTTTTCCTTATCAGCCAGTGAGACTAGTTGTACATAGATATACACAGCACAGGTTTTCCTTATCAGCCAGTGAGACTAGTTGTACATAGATATGCACAGCACAGGGTTACCTTATCAGCCAGTGAAACTAGTTGTACATAGATATACACAGCACAGGGTTACCTTATCAGCCAGTGAGACTAGTTGTACATAGATATACACAGCACAGGTTTTCCTTATCAGCCAGTGAGACTAGTTGTACATAGATATACACAGCACAGGTTTTCCTTATCAGCCAGTGAGACTAGTTGTACATAGATATGCACAGCACAGATTTTCCTTATCAGCCAGTGAGACTAGTTGTACATAGATGTGCACAGCACAGGTTTTCCTTATCAGCCAGTGAGATTAGTTGTACATAGATATCCACAGCACAGGTTTTCCTTAGCCAGTGAGACTAGTTGTACATAGATATACACAGCACAGGGTTACCTTATCAGCCAGTGAGACTAGTTGTACATAGATATACACAGCACAGGGTTACCTTATCTGCTAGTGAGACTAGTTGTACATAGATATACACAGCACAGGTTTTCCTTATCAGCTAGTGATACTGGTTGTACATAGATATGCACAGCACAGGTTTTCCTTATCAGCCAGTGAGATTAGTTGTACATAGATGTGCACAGCACAGGTTTTCCTTATCAGCCAGTGAGACTAGTTGTACATAGATATACACAGCACAGGTTTACCTTATCAGCCAGTGAGACTAGTTGTACATAGATATACACAGCACAGGGTTACCTTATCTGCTAGTGAGACTAGTTGTACATAGATATACACAGCACAGGGTTACCTTATCAGCCAGTGAGACTAGTTGTACATAGATATGCACAGCACAGATTTTCCTTATCAGCCAGTGAGACTAGTTGTACATAGATATGCACAGCACAGATTTTCCTTATCAGCCAGTGAGACTAGTTGTACATAGATATGCACAGCACAGATTTTCCTTATCAGCCAGTGAAACTAGTTGTACATAGATATACACAGCACAGGTTTTCCTTATCAGCCAGTGAGATTAGTTGTACATAGATGTGCACAGCACAGGTTTTCCTTATCAGCCAGTGAGACTAGTTGTACATAGATATGCACAGCACAGGTTTTCCTTATCAGCCAGTGAGACTAGTTGTACATAGATGTGCACAGCACAGGGTTACCTTATCTGCTAGTGAGACTAGTTGTATATAGATATACACAGCACAGGTTTTCCTTATCAGCTAGTGAGACTAGTTGTACATAGATATACACAGCACAGGTTTTCCTTATCAGCCAGTGAGACTAGTTGTACATAGATATGCACAGCACAGGTTTTCCTTATCAGCCAGTGAGACTAGTTGTACATAGATATACACAGCACAGGTTTTCCTTATCAGCCAGTGAGACTAGTTGTACATAGATATGCACAGCACAGGTTTTCCTTATCAGCCAGTGAGACTAGTTGTACATAGATATGCACAGCACAGGTTTTCCTTATCAGCCAGTGAGACTAGTTGTACATAGATATGCACAGCACAGGTTTTCCTTATCAGCCAGTGAGACTAGTTGTACATAGATATACACAGCACAGGTTTTCCTTATCAGCCAGTGAGACTAGTTGTACATAGATATGCACAGCACAGGGTTACCTTATCTGCTAGTGAGACTAGTTGTACATAGATATACACAGCACAGGGTTACCTTATCAGCTAGTGAGACTAGTTGTACATAGATATACACAGCACAGGGTTACCTTATCAGCTAGTGAGACTAGTTGTACATAGATATACACAGCACAGGGTTACCTTATCAGCTAGTGAGACTAGTTGTACATAGATGTGCACAGCACAGGTTTTCCTTATCAGCCAGTGAGACTAGTTTTACATAGATGTGCACAGCACAGGTTTTCCTTATCAGCCAGTGAGACTAGTTTTACATAGATGTGCACAGCACAGGTTTTCCTTATCAGCTAGTGAGACTAGTTGTACATAGATATACACAGCACAGGTTTTCCTTATCAGCCAGTGAGACTAGTTGTACATAGATATACACAGCACAGGTTTTCCTTATCAGCTAGTGAGACTAGTTGTACATAGATATGCACAGCACAGGTTTTCCTTATCAGCCAGTGAGACTAGTTGTACATAGATGTGCACAGCACAGGTTTTCCTTGTCAGCTAGTGAGACTAGTTGTACATAGATATACACAGCACAGGGTTACATTATCAGCTAGTGAGACTAGTTGTACATAGATATACACAGCACAGGGTTGCCTTATCAGCCAGTGAGACTAGTTGTACATAGATATGCACAGCACAGGGTTACCTTATCAGCCAGTGAGACTAGTTGTACATAGATATACACAGCACAGGTTTTCCTTATCAGCTAGTGATACTGGTTGTACATAGATATGCACAGCACAGGTTTTCCTTATCAGCTAGTGAGACTAGTTGTACATAGATATACACAGCACAGGGTTACCTTATCAGCCAGTGAGACAAGTTGTACATAGATATGCACAGCACAGGGTTACCTTATCAGCCAGTGAGACTAGTTGTACATAGATATACACAGCACAGGTTTTCCTTATCAGCCAGTGAGACTAGTTGTACATAGATATGCACAGAACAGGTTTTCCTTATCAGCTAGTGAGACTAGTTGTACATAGATATGCACAGCACAGGTTTTCCTTATCAGCTAGTGAGACTAGTTGTACATAGATATGCACAGAACAGGTTTTCCTTATCAGCTAGTGAGACTAGTTGTACATAGATATGCACAGCACAGGTTTTCCTTATCAGCCAGTGAGACTAGTTGTACATAGATGTGCACAGCACAGGTTTTCCTTATCAGCCAGTGAGACTAGTTGTACATAGATATACACAGCACAGGTTTTCCTTATCAGCTAGTGAGACTAGTTGTACATAGATGTGCACAGCACAGGTTTACCTTATCAGCCAGTGAGATTAGTTGTACATAGATGTGCACAGCATAGGTTTTCCTTATCAGCCAGTGAGACTAGTTGTACATAGATATACACAGCTTAGGTTTACCTTATCAGCCAGTGAGACTAGTTGTACATAGATATACACAGCACAGGTTTTCCTTATCAGCTAGTGAGACTGGTTGTACATAGATATGCACAGAACAGGTTTTCCTTATCAGCTAGTGAGACTAGTTGTACATAGATATACACAGCACAGGTTTACCTTATCAGTCAGTGAGATTAGTTGTACATAGATATACACAGCACAGGTTTTCCTTATCAGCCAGTGAGACTAGTTGTACATAGATATGCACAGCACAGGTTTTCCTTATCAGCCAGTGAGACTAGTTGTGCATAGATATACACAGCACAGGTTTTCCTTATCAGCTAGTGATACTGGTTGTACATAGATATGCACAGCACAGGTTTTCCTTATCAGCCAGTGAGACTAGTTGTACATAGATATGCACAGCACAGGTTTTCCTTATCAGCTAGTGAGACTAGTTGTACATAGATATACACAGCACAGGGTTACCTTATCAGCCAGTGAGACTAGTTGTACATAGATATACACAGCACAGGTTTTCCTTATCAGCTAGTGAGACTAGTTGTACATAGATATACACAGCACAGGGTTACCTTATCAGCCAGTGAGACTAGTTGTACATAGATATACACAGCACAGGTTTTCCTTATCAGCCAGTGAGACTAGTTGTACATAGATATACACAGCACAGGTTTTCCTTATCAGCTAGTGATACTGGTTGTACATAGATATGCACAGCACAGGTTTTCCTTATCAGCCAGTGAGACTAGTTGTACATAGATATGCACAGCACAGGTTTTCCTTATCAGCCAGTGAGACTAGTTGTACATAGATATGCACAGCACAGGTTTTCCTTACCAGCTAGTGAGACTAGTTGTACATAGATATACACAGCACAGGGTTACCTTATCAGCCAGTGAGACTAGTTGTACATAGATATACACAGCACAGGTTTTCCTTATCAGCTAGTGAGACTAGTTGTACATAGATATACACAGCACAGGGTTACCTTATCAGCCAGTGAGACTAGTTGTACATAGATATACACAGCACAGGTTTTCCTTATCAGCTAGTGAAACCAACATTGTTATATTAATATACTTTTTACCTCTGGAGATTGTCCCCTTATTTCAGTTCTTTTGCCTGACTTGCATTTTAGCAAATCAGTGCTAACTCTTAAGTAATGAGCACAATGTTATCTGTATTGCACACATGAACTAGTGTTGCCTAGCTGTTAAACCTGTCAAGAGATGAGTGGCGGATTTAGAAATTAGCATATGAGCCTACCTAGGTTAAGCTTTCAACAAAGAATACCAAGAGAACAAAGCAAATTTGATGATAAAAGTACATTGGAGTTAAGTTGTTTATAATTGCATGTCCTATCTGAATCATGAAAGTTTAATTTTGACTTAACTGTCCCTTTTATGAAATATATATCCTCGGCTCCAACACATACAGTTATTAGTTTGGTCAGATAAGGTGACAGGAGGGTAACATTGTGTCCCGCCCCCATTATACTACAGTCCCCCTGTGCCAACACCAGTATGGCAGGGATTAAGGGTATGGAGCTAGCGACAAGAAGAGGGTTATCGTATTTCAGCTGTGCGTCCAGAAGCAGCTTTGTCACTGGCTTCTTTCTATTCCATTCCAGTTTCACATACGGAGACTTTATATTCATTGTGGGTGGTGTTTATTTCTCTTCCTTTTCTATGGCATCTCAAACCCTTATGAGTTCCTACTCCTGAATAATAAATGTCATGTTTGTTTGGTTTTGCTCTGGGATTTTGTAACTGTTAGTGTCTCGTCTGATTCAGTTACTGTTCCCTCACGTAGCTTTTCACATAACCAAGAATATTGATTGATGATGTGGGATTAATAATATGATATTATTTTAATTAGTTTGATTCATTTCTTTTAATTTCCAATCATGAAATTACACTGGCCAAATATTAGTTGTGATTAAAGGGACAGTAAAGTCAAAATGAAACTCAAATTCATTAGATAGATCATGAAGTTTGAAGCAACATTTCAGTTTACTTCTATTATCAATTTTACTTAGTTCTCTTGATATCCTTTGTTAAAGAATAATCCTTGACGAGCTCAGAAGTGTGCACGTGTGCTTAGTCATCTGGCAACAGTGTTTGCAACATTCTTTATAGCAATGTTATACAAACACTGCTGCCATAGACTGCTAAAGAAGCATTCACTCTCCTGAGCTCATATCAGCATACCTAGTTTTACTCTTCAACAAATGATATCAAGAGTACAAATGTAATAATAGAAGCAAAACTGGAAGGTTTAAAATTACATACTCTGCCTGAAAATGTAAAGTTTAATTTTGACTTTACTGTCCCGTCAAGTATGTTTTTAGATTTTTATTAAAGGGACATAATACTCATATGCTAAATCACTTGAAACTGATGCAGTATAACTGTAAAAAGCTGACAGGAAATTATCATCTGAGCATCTCTATGTAAAAAAGGAATATATTTTACCTCACAATTTCCTCAGCTCACCAGAGTAAGTTCTGTGTAAAAAGTTATACTCAGCTGCTCCCAGCTGCAGGTAAAAAAATAAAAAAAAATGAAGAAAGGAACAGCAGCCAATCATCATCAGCAGTGCTGAGGTCATGAACTCTTACTGTGATCTCATGAGATATGACTTAACTCACATGAGATTTCATAGTAAGCTTCCTTTACCTGATTGGTGAAATAATATGAGAGTGCACGAAGCTCATCCTTTCAGTTGTCCCGGGACAGACGTACTAAAATGCTGCTTAGAAATCCTTTACAATGGGAGGTGGCTACTGTTGAACTTTTGAGGTAAAATATCTTTCTTTTTTACATAGAGATGTTCAGGTGATATTTTCTAATCAGCTTTTTACAGCTATGCTGCATCACTTTCAAGTGTTTAAACATTTGGGTATTATGGCCCTTTAAACAAAGAGGCAGTTGTGTTTATAAGCATGTGAAATGAAAATTATTTTGAAACAAGTCAGGCAAACAAACAATGGCACTTGAAGCTGGCCAAATGCTGTTATTGTTTTCTCAATATCAGAAGATCAGAAGATTACAAATAAGTGAATTCTCCACACTCAGAGTGTGCCATAAGGAGGTTCACCCTGATATAGGTGCTGTCTTTGGTTATTGTGATCTAATGCTGACTTTACAAGAAAGGGTATATTTAGTTGTAAAAGGGGGATGTCTAGGATATTGCATCCTTCTTAAGCAATCTTTAGGCATATACCCCACTAGTACAATATTATCACAATATTTTGTGAGTGATCTATCTTTATGAAATGTAGGAGATTTCTACACTCGTTTACTGATCAAAACCTAGCTATATATTAGCTACATAAGCAAACTCATACACTCTTCATTTTGTGTTTATTTTTCTTTGTTGTAATTTCACCCACATTTATTGTCCATATACCTCACTGGTATATGAAGAAGACACTGTTCATATGTAAAGAAATTGATTTATCAAGACCTGCAAATGTTTTACAAAAAAAAATAACCACCAGTTATAATGTTACATCGCATTGAATCATAGGCAATAAAACAAGGGTCTACAAATCTTCCCCCCCTTTTTCCACAATGTCTCCCAAACGGTCAAAGGGCAGGAAAGGAATTGGGTGAATCTCCAGGATCTCAGAATACTTTTAATCCGAGTGTATTCAAATCTCGCTTGAGAGGAGCGACCGGTGTGCCGGTTAGTTGGGACAAGGGCCGAAAAGTATCTGGGGAATGGGGAGAAATTAGGTCAGAGACCGAAGAAAGGCCCAAATTGGACCACGCGTTGGGGTGCGAGTCAGGGAGGCCCAACAACAGGCCAGTGAGCGAGTGAATAGGCGAAGGGTAGGGGGATATCTTAGGGTAATGTCTCAATTTATCCCAGAAACTCAGGCATTCATTTATTATAAAGTTCTCAACATTAAGTGTGTGTCGGCAATGTGGGGGAATCCAGATTAGATTGTGCAAATGAACATGGTTAGGAAGGGATGCCTGCTTCAGGGAGCGCCATCTGCTCACACCCAATCTGTTACCCCATTGTGAGATATGGGAAAGCATGGCCACTTCATAGTAGCGGGTAACAGAGGGAGAAGCAACTCCACCCGAGGATTTCGGGTATTGAAGTAGTTTGTGGGCAACTCTGGCTGGTTTGCCTTGCCAAATATACCTCGAAAAGCCACTTTGAAACTGTAACAGCAAACATTGCGTGAGTCTTATGGGCAGGCACCGAAAAAGGTAGGTTAATTTGGGCAGAAGTGACATCTTTAAGGCTGTAATTCTGCCCAACCAAGAGATTGATTTATAATCCCATTTAGAAGATAGGGATCTCAGTTCAGCTAGTAGGGGGAAATAATTGTCTCAAATCTGCTGAGCTTTATCTGATGAAATAAAGATGCCTAAATGTTTAATATTGTTAGGCTTATAATTAAACCCATATGATTGTATTAAGGCCTGAGTAGTCTGTGGGAAACCCTTAGCATATATCTCAGTCTTTGAGGTGTTGAGCTTATAAAAAGACATATCTCCAAAGCGTTGCAGCAAAGATAAAAGGGCTGGGATAGTAGTTTGGGGAGAAGATGTAAATATAGTGATGTCATCGGCAAAAAGAGCGATTTTATGGGTGGTGCCATGAAGAGTAATCACCGAGATAGAGGGGTCTTGGCGCATAAGCTCAGCAAGGGGTTCTATGGTGAGGGCAAAAAGTAAGGGAGACAATGGGCACCCCTGACGTTTTCTATTAGTCAAAGGGAAGGCGTCAGAGCAGAATCCCAAGCCTCTGACCCTAGCCGACGGGCACGAGTACAGTGCTCTAATAAAGGACACGGACTCTAACGGAAACTTGAAGACATCTAGTACCTCCAACAGGTATTCCCAGCGAACCCGATCAAACGCCTTTTCGGCATCAAGGGAGATAACCGAAAAGGGCTTACCTAGTCTAGAAGCCTCCATCACAATATTAAGTAGGCGTCTAGTATTATCAGGGCCTTCCCGATTATGAATAAAACCCACTTGGTCCGTATTAATTAAACTAGGTAACGGAGACGCCATACGATTCGCTAAAATCTTAGAATAAATTTTGATATCGGTATTGCTAAGAGATATGGGTCGATAACTGGGGCACAAAGAAGGGTCCTTCCTTGACTTATGAATAGTGACAATTGTAGCTTCCAGGAACTCCCTTTTAAAGGAGCCCTGGGAGCCAGAACATTGGAAAAAACGGTGGCGAATGGGGATAAGATCATTTTTATAGGTTTTATAGAATAACGCGGGAAATCCGTCTGGGCCGGGGGCCGGCAATAAATCATTAACTGAATATACAGATAATTAAAGGGGAGATCCTTTTGCTTTTAAATGTTGTTTGTTTTTTGTTCATTTTGCATTAGTAATGACTAACGACCCCTCTATTTTATATCTACTATTTTGGTTACAGTATAAATTTCTTCACTGATTTTGGAGTGCTGCTACATTTACTAAATTAGTTTTGCACCCTATTAAAGGGGCCGCACAGTAAAAATTAAGTTTTCATGATTCAGCTGTAACTGTTGATCGGTGATTACACACATATGCT
Source organism: Bombina bombina (assembly GCF_027579735.1). Taxonomy (NCBI): domain Eukaryota; kingdom Metazoa; phylum Chordata; class Amphibia; order Anura; family Bombinatoridae; genus Bombina; species Bombina bombina. The sequence continues at coordinate 186,448,470 of NC_069508.1, read as the reverse complement.
TCTCGTCATTGGCTTACCCAATGGGGCATATTTATCAAGATCCGAATGGAGCTTGATGCCCCGTGTTTCTGGCGAGCCTGCAGGCTCGCCAGAAACAGCAGTTATGAAGCAGCAGTCACAAAGACCGCTGCTCCATAACCTGTCCGCCTGCTCTGAGCAGGCGGACAGACATTGCCGGAAATCAACCCGATCGAGTACGATCGGGTTGATTGACACCCCCCTGCTGGCCGCGAGTCTCCTATTGGCCGCGAGTCTGCAGGGGGCGGCGTTGCACCAGCAGCTCTTGTGAGCTGCTGGTGCAATGCTGAATACGGCGAGCGTATAGCTTGCCGTATTCAGCAAGGTCTGTCGGACCCGACAGACCTTGATAAATAGAGGCCAATGTGTTCAGCTAGCTCCCACTAATGCATTGCTGTTACTGAGCCTACTGCTATGTTTACTCTTCAACAAATGATACATAGAGAGTGAAGCACATTTGACAATAGAATTAACTTGAAAAGTTGTTTAATAAAATTGTGTATTCTGCCTGAATCACAAAAGTTAGTTTTTTCTTTACTGACCCTTTAATTACAGCTCTGCTGGAACTGTCCCTTTAATTACGCCTCTGCTGTATACTATTGAATTTGAAAATAAAAACAAGGACAACGTAACTTAACAACGTAACAGATTTCAATTCCTGTTGTTTCAATACAGTATATGTTCCTACAAAATGAACTCATTTTCTTTATTCTAAAATAGCAAAAAGTATTCTTCTTCTTTTCATGAATAAAATGATTACAAAACCATGTTATATTTATGCTAATCTGGTAAATCTATAATGTAAATATATAATTGATGTTTATGGTTCCTTTGTGTTCCTTAAACATATGTTTAGTTTATTTTTAGATATCCGCAAACAAACAAGTTATGACATAGAATACATTTAATGTAACATTTGTGATAAATGATATGTCAGACCTTTGATTCCCTATACCCGTTTCTGTACTTAATTTGATGCAGCATTTTCTCTACAAATAAACTCGTTAGATTCCTGGAATGTTTTTTATTCGTTGTTTATAAACAAATATGAAAGAAACAAAAAAAACAAAATACAACATATTACATATTGACAAATTACCTAAAACCACATTTGTGTATCTAAAATTTGGCCACAGTATCAAGGGAAAGTTCATGGATAAAAATAGTTTTGTCTAAACACTAATTTACAGACATATACAGATAGTGACATTAAAGTTATTTTTATATCAGAAATGAACCCTGTATTGCAAACACTCTGTATATGACATAAATGTTTTAAACACATTCAAAATTTGCATCATTTTGCAGTCCCTGGACATCCCATTTGAAAAGTATCTTGAGTATGTTTAGTTTTATTTACTTTGCTGTGGCCAGCTATGGACCGATAAAATGAGCTCCTAAAATGATTTAGCAATCACTGTGCATCATGTAGGTGAGTATTGCTTATTAATTCCACTGGATACACTTTAGTCTCTTTGGATGGAATGGAAAAACTACAATTTTCAGATTTAAAGGGACATTAAAGAGAAATGAAACCCAAAATGTTTCAGATTTAGCATACATTTTAAACAACTTTCCAGTTTACTTCTGTTATCAATTTTACTTCATACTCTTGGTATCCTTTGTTGAAGGAGCAGCAATGCACTACTGGGAGTTAGCTGAGCACATAATTATTATATTTATTTGTATAGCGCTGCAAAATTCTATAACGCTGGGTACAGAGATAGGGGTATATAATGACAAAGACTTGTGATAAGTTACAAATAACATAATGGACTAAATCTAGGTTTAGGTTGCAGAGACATAAGGTTTGGGGTTGCTGGTCACATGGATTGTAGTTACAGCAGTTCAAGATGTATTGTGTGTAAGATGAAAAAACAGAGGAGAGAGACTCTCTGTATAGGTGGGTTTTCCATGAGCTTCGGAAGCTATACAAGGTTGGAGACAGTCTGATGAAGCGGGGTAAAGCGTTACAGATGACAGGAGCAGCACTTGATAAGTCTTGGAGGCGAGAAAGGGGCGTAGAGATAAAAAGAGTGGAGAGACGTAGGTCAGAGGATCGTTCGGGGAGTATTTGGAGATGAGAGAGGGAAAATAGTTGGGAGTGAGGCTGTTAGGTGCTTTATAGGTTAGGGTTAATACTTTATAGGTTAGGGTTAATGCTTTATAGGTTAGGGTTAATACTTTATAGGTTAGGGTTAATGCTTTATAGGTTAGGGTTAATACTTTATAGGTTAGGGTTAATGCTTTATAGGTTAGGGTTAATGCTTTATAGGTTAGGGTTAATACTTTATAGGTTAGGGTTAATGCTTTAAAGGTTAGGGTTAATACTTTATAGGTTAGGGTTAATACTTTATAGGTTAGGGTTAATGCTTTATAGGTTAGGGTTAATACTTTATAGGTTAGGGTTAATGCTTTATAGGTTAGGGTTAATACTTTATAGGTTAGGGTTAATGCTTTATAGGTTAGGGTTAATGCTTTATAGGTTAGGGTTAATGCTTTAAAGGTTAGGGTTAATACTTTATAGGTTAGGGTTAATACTTTGAATTGTATTTTAGAGTGTATAGGGAGCCAGTGTAGAGAATGGCAGAGCAGCTGATATATTTCGGTGACTGAGTCTAGCTGAAGCTTTTATAATAGATTGGAGGGGGAGAGGCGGTGTTTGGGAAAGCCATTTAGAAGTAGATTGCAGTGCGACTGTGTGACAAAATTAGGTGATGAATTAGTATTTTTGTGGTTTCTTGAGTAAGGAAAGGAGTTTTTGAAATATTGTGCAGGTGTGCATGGCAGGGTTTAGTTCAGAGTCAAGTGTGACCCCAAAACAGCGGGCCTGGGGTGAGATGCTAAGAATAAAGTCTCCAACTGTCAGAGAAATGTCAGGGGGAAAAGAAGCAGCTCAGTTTTAGACAGATTTAGTTGGAGGTAATGAGAAGACAGCTAAGAGGAAATGACAGAGATACAGCTGCTAATCTGGCCGAGTAAAGAGGGAGTGATAACATGAGAGGAATAGATTTTGGTATCATCAGTGTATAAGTGATTCTGGAATCCAAATGAAGATATAAGTTTTCCAAGGGACCCAAGACACAGCCTTGCGGTACTGAGAGAGTTACAGGATCCGAATCTGCGGTTAATGGAAAAGAAGCGGTTTTATAGATATGAAGCAAACCAGGAGAGGGCTGTGTCTCGGGTGCAAAATGAATGTAGGGTTTGTAAGAGGAGGGGATGGTCAACTGTATCTAAAGCAGCAGATATATCCAGAAGAATTAGTAAGGAGTAGTGGCCCTTTGCTTTAGCTGATAGATCCAGAAGAATAAGTAAGGAGTAGTGACCCTTTGCTTTAGCTGATAGATCCAGAAGTATTAGTAAGGAGTAGCGGCCCTTTGCTTTAGCTGATAGATCCAGAAGAATTAGTAGGGAGCCGTGGCCCTTTGCTTTAGCTGATAGATCCAGAGGAATTAGTAAGGAGTAGCGGCCCTTTGCTTTAGCTGATAGATCCAGAAGAATTAGTAAGGAGTAGCGGCCCTTTGCTTTAGCTGATAGATCCAGAAGAATTAGTAAGGAGCCGTGGCCCTTTGCTTTAGCTGATAGATCCAGAAGAATTAGTAGGGAGCCGTGGCCCTTTGCTTTAGCTGATAGATCCAGAAGAATTAGTAAGGAGCCGTGGCCCTTTGCTTTAGCTGATAGATCCAGAAGAATTAGTAGGGAGCCGTGGCCCTTTGCTTTAGCTGATAGATCCAGAAGAATTAGTAAGGAGTAGCGGCCCTTTGCTTTAGCTGATAGATCCAGAAGAATTAGTAAGGAGTAGCGGCCCTTTGCTTTAGCTGATAGATCCAGAAGAATTAGTAAGGAGTCGTGTCCCTTTGCTTTAGCTGATAGATCCAGAAGAATTAGTAAGGAGCAGTGGCCCTTTGCTTTAGCTGATAGATCCAGAAGAATTAGTAAGGAGCAGTGGCCCTTTGCTTTAGCTGATAGATCCAGAAGAATTAGTAAGGAGTAGCGGCCCTTTGCTTTAGCTGATAGATCCAGAAGAATTAGTAAGGAGCCGTGGCCCTTTGCTTTAGCTGATAGATCCAGAAGAATTAGTAAGGAGTCGTGGCCCTTTGCTTTAGCTGATAGATCCAGAAGAATTAGTAAGGAGCCGTGGCCCTTTGCTTTAGCTGATAGATCCAGAAGAATTAGTAAGGAGTAGCGGCCCTTTGCTTTAGCTGATAGATCCAGAAGAATTAGTAAGGAGCCGTGGCCCTTTGCTTTAGCTGATAGATCCAGAAGAATTAGTAAGGAGCCGTGGCCCTTTGCTTTAGCTGATAGATCCAGAAGAATTAGTAAGGAGCCGTGGCCCTTTGCTTTAGCTGATAGATCCAGAAGAATTAGTAAGGAGTCGTGGCCCTTTGCTTTAGCTGATAGATCCAGAAGAATTAGTAGGGAGCCGTGGCCCTTTGCTTTAGCTGATAGATCCAGAAGAATTAGTAAGGAGTAGCGGCCCTTTGCTTTAGCTGATAGATCCAGAAGAATTAGTAAGGAGTAGCGGCCCTTTGCTTTAGCTGATAGATCCAGAAGAATTAGTAAGGAGTCGTGTCCCTTTGCTTTAGCTGATAGATCCAGAAGAATTAGTAAGGAGCAGTGGCCCTTTGCTTTAGCTGATAGATCCAGAAGAATTAGTAAGGAGCAGTGGCCCTTTGCTTTAGCTGATAGATCCAGAAGAATTAGTAAGGAGTAGCGGCCCTTTGCTTTAGCTGATAGATCCAGAAGAATTAGTAAGGAGTAGCGGCCCTTTGCTTTAGCTGATAGATCCAGAAGAATTAGTAAGGAGTCGTGTCCCTTTGCTTTAGCTGATAGATCCAGAAGAATTAGTAAGGAGCAGTGGCCCTTTGCTTTAGCTGATAGATCCAGAAGAATTAGTAAGGAGCAGTGGCCCTTTGCTTTAGCTGATAGATCCAGAAGAATTAGTAAGGAGTAGCGGCCCTTTGCTTTAGCTGATAGATCCAGAAGAATTAGTAAGGAGCCGTGGCCCTTTGCTTTAGCTGATAGATCCAGAAGAATTAGTAAGGAGTCGTGGCCCTTTGCTTTAGCTGATAGATCCAGAAGAATTAGTAAGGAGCCGTGGCCCTTTGCTTTAGCTGATAGATCCAGAAGAATTAGTAAGGAGTAGCGGCCCTTTGCTTTAGCTGATAGATCCAGAAGAATTAGTAAGGAGCCGTGGCCCTTTGCTTTAGCTGATAGATCCAGAAGAATTAGTAAGGAGCCGTGGCCCTTTGCTTTAGCTGATAGATCCAGAAGAATTAGTAAGGAGCCGTGGCCCTTTGCTTTAGCTGATAGATCCAGAAGAATTAGTAAGGAGTCGTGGCCCTTTGCTTTAGCTGATAGATCCAGAAGAATTAGTAAGGAGCAGCGGCCCTTTGCTTTAGTTGATAGATCCAGAAGAATTAGTAAGGAGCCGTGGCCCTTTGCTTTAGCTTATAGATCCAGAAGAATTAGTAAGGAGTAGCGGCCCTTTGCTTTAGCTGATAGATCCAGAAGAATTAGTAAGGAGCCGTGGCCCTTTGCTTTAGCTGATAGATCCAGAAGAATTAGTAAGGAGTAGCGGCCCTTTGCTTTAGCTGATAGATCCAGAATAATTAGTAAGGAGTAGCGGCCCTTTGCTTTAGCTGATAGATCCAGAAGAATTAGTAAGGAGCCGTGGCCCTTTGCTTTAGCTGATAGATCCAGAAGAATTAGTAAGGAGTAGCGGCCCTTTGCTTTAGCTGATAGATCCAGAAGAATTAGTAAGGAGTAGCGGCCCTTTGCTTTAGCTGATAGATCCAGAAGAATTAGTAAGGAGTAGCGGCCCTTTGCTTTAGCTGATAGATCCAGAAGAATTAGTAGGGAGCCGTGGCCCTTTGCTTTAGCTGATAGATCCAGAAGAATTAGTAAGGAGTCGTGGCCCTTTGCTTTAGCTGATAGATCCAGAAGAATTAGTAAGGAGTCGTGGCCCTTTGCTTTAGCTGATAGATCCAGAAGAATTAGTAAGGAGCCGTGGCCCTTTGCTTTAGCTGATAGATCCAGAAGAATTAGTAAGGAGTCGTGGCCCTTTGCTTTAGCTGATAGATCCAGAAGAATTAGTAAGGAGTCGTGGCCCTTTGCTTTAGCTGATAGATCCAGAAGTATTAGTAAGGAGCAGTGGCCCTTTGCTTTAGCTGATAGATCCAGAAGAATTAGTAAGGAGCAGTGGCCCTTTGCTTTAGCTGATAGATCCAGAAGAATTAGTAAGGAGTAGCGGCCCTTTGCTTTAGCTGATAGATCCAGAAGAATTAGTAAGGAGTAGCGGCCCTTTGCTTTAGCTGATAGATCCAGAAGAATTAGTAAGGAGTAGCGGCCCTTTGCTTTAGCTGATAGATCCAGAAGAATTAGTAAGGAGTAGCGGCCCTTTGCTTTAGCTGATAGATCCAGAAGAATAAGTAAGGAGCCGTGGCCCTTTGCTTTAGCTGATAGATCCAGAAGAATTAGTATGGAGCCGTGGCCCTTTGCTTTAGCTGATAGATCCAGAAGAATTACTTGCCTGTACGCGCCAATAAAATATATATTTACTGCTCCAGCAAAGGTCCCTGAAGAGCCCTGAAGCCAGATGCAAAATTAATTTTCTCAGAATATGATGCTTACAGTTATTAAAGGGGTCGATGCACTTTTAAATAAGGGGTTGTGTGTGTATTTGATGGCAATGTGGGTTATTGGTAGTCTGCCTGATAACCTCTGCTGCTTTAAATCATCGTTATTTAGCTGGCCATATTGTCTCACATGAGTTACCCGCTAGTACTAATACTCAGGAAGATCTAGTGCTATAAACATGTTCCTGATTATGGAATTTACGCTTTAGAAGGCAACATGAAAAGACTTGATTAGCCTATCTACTGTCAAAACCTATGTTTCTAAGAATTACTTAAAGGGTTTCGTGCCGCGCCGCTCTAGCTGTTGCTAGGGACACGGCGCCTGCTGTCTGCTTGTTGCCAAGGGGGGAGTCGGCTCCTCTCTGCGTGCGGTGGTGACGTCATCGCCACATGCTTCCCCATTCAGAAGCCGGTCAGGATCTCCTGTGGCGTGAATCCGGCACCTATGTAAGTTACTTCAGTCCTACCTGTCACTGCCCAAGTATAGGTGTGACTTACTGTTCTCCTGGGTGTTTGATTCTTATGCTGGACTGTTATATTGTTGCTGACCCTTGCTTGCCTGAACACTCTGCCTGTTAACCCTTTAACTGCTGGATTGATATACTGCTGCTGAACTCTGCTTGTCTGACCACTCTGCCTGTTAACCCTTTAACTGCTGGATTGATATACTGCTGCTGAACTCTGCTTGTCTGACCACTCTGCCTGTTAACCCTTTAACTGCTGGATTGATATACTGCTGCTGATCTCTGCTTGTCTGGCCACTGTCTGTTAACCCTTTAACTGCTGGATTGATATACTGCTGCTTAACTCTGCTTGTCTGACCACTCTGCCTGTTAACCCTTTAACTGCTGGATTGATATACTGCTGCTGAACTCTGCTTGTCTGACCACTCTGCCTATTAACCCTTTAACCCTTTAACTGCTGGATTGATATACTGCTGCTGAAATCTGCTTGTCTGACCACTCTGCCTGTTAATCCCTATTGCTCCGGATTGCCTTACTGTTGCCAAACCCTGCCTGCCTGACCATCCTAGTGGTTTACCTCTGGACTGCCTTAGTATTGCCAAACTCTGCCTGCCTTACCATCCTAGTGGTTTGCCTCTGGACTGCCTTGCTGTTGCCAGGTCCTGCCTATCTGAGCTTTCTGGTGGTTTGTCCCTGAACTTCCTTTCTCTGGCTCCTTGCCTGTTGCCGCAGAGGAATGTCCTGCCTGTGGTGAGTGCCGCTGACCCCATCTTGCAAACCTTCTCACCTCTGGGATATTCCCTATCATTCTGCCTTGACGCCGGGATAACAAGACTTTTGTACAAGTTCAGTCTGATAGAGGAGTATCCCACGAGCATTACAAAGGGACACTAAACCCAAATCTTTTCTTTAATGATTCAGATAGAGCAGCAAATTTAAGCAACTTTCTAATTTACTCCTACTCTTCGTTCTCTTGCTATCTTTATTTAAAAAGCTTAGAAGCCGGCCCATTTTAGGTTCAGCACCCTGGATAGTGCATGCTTATTGGTGGCTACATTTAGCCACCAATAAGCAAGCTTAACCCAGGTTCTGAACCAAAAATGATAGATAGCAAGAGAACAAAGGAGTAGGAGTAAATCAGAAATTTGCTTAAATTTGCTGCTCTATCTGAATAATTAAAGAAACATTGGGTTTAGTGTCCCTTTAAAGGGAAAGTTTAATGCTTAAATGTCCTTATTTTTCAATAGTTAAACTCTACCCACCATTTGCCTTATGTGGAGGAGCCAATCTGGGCTTTAGTCTGTAGACAACAATGCAAGTCATGGCCATAAAGTTAGTATAGAATGTATTGTTTTGCAGTTGTTATCAGCTAAAGCCAATTAGGGACATATGTAGCAGAGTTAGTCTTGGAAAGTCAGCAGGATGCATTAGAAATTGGTCCATTTTCAGAGCTAAATTACATAAAAAGAGGGCAAAATAAATCATAAAAATATATTGCCAAGTTGTTTCATTACTCATCATAACTTAGCATTTTATATACCAAATATCAAGGTGTTTACTTTCTCTTTAAACACATAGGTAAAGTCCGTCACCGCTTGCGGGTCCCTAGCAGAATGTGGATGGTGATTGCCAGGTCATATGTTTGCAGCTTCTGATTGGCTCATCTGCTGGGCAGCTGTAACGTGGGATCATGTCTATGTGCTTAACCCCTTTGCAAGGGGCAGGTTGCAAGTAGACTGACACGGATTGTTCTATCTGATTCATTGTTGCTTAAGTGCAGGGCGAAATACTGCGTTGTCATTTAACTGCTATTGTTTGCTGTTGTGCACTCAAATTCAACTCAAAATGTTATAGAAATAAATTAAGTTAGGGGGAATTGAGGCTTAACAATTTAAGTCAAATAATGAAAATATATTCTAAAGTTGTTTTATATTAAATATTTTTTATTACAGTCTCTGAGTGTTTGATGTCCCTTTAAAGGGACAGTATACACTAATTTTCCTATAACAGCATGCAATACACTACTATAAAGAAGAATATGCACAGATCTAAAAATCCAGTATAAAACCTTTTAAAATGTTACTTAGAAGCTCCCAGTTTAGCACTGTTGATAAGGTTAGGCTGGGACACCCACTGAAAGGGGCTGGGAAAACAAGAAGAGCAGACCCCCCTCCCCTGCAAAGGAAAAGATCCATTACACAGACAGGAGTCAGCAGGAGTCTGTAGACATCTGTATACATCTAAAACTTTGGGGCTTGGTTAGGAGTCTGAAAGTCAGCACAATGTTATTAAAAGAAAATAAGCAATGCTATATATTGTTACAAAAAACTCCCAGATGGGCTAGATAAGTGGATTGTCTACAAAACATTTATGCAAAGAAAAATCTAGTGCAATGTCCCTTTAAACTAAGCATCTATAATGCTTCCCAGATATAAATATTCTTTATTTGATTGCTGTTGACATCTGCTGTTCATTACGTACACTAGTTTTGTTATTTCATTTTACATAAAAATAAATATAGATTTTACGTTATCGAGCATAAAACAACCTGCTATCTTTCTCAGAACTGAAATAGTGCAGCTCATTTTATCTCCCTGGGCTCACTGAATGCCTGTATATATCAAGTCAACATGGGTCCTGGGATAGGCATATGTGCTGGGCTCACATTGCAACATACAATTTGATTAGAGCAGAGAACACAGGGATCGTACGCATAATGATTACCGCATCCACTATGGCAGCGATCCCATCCTCAAATTGGCACAAAAATAATGTGAGTTTTTAGTGTTTTTATTTATTTATTTATTGGGAGGGGAAGTAAAGGCTTATTACCAGAAGTATCTGCCAAAGAAAAGACAAATCATTTGTCACTGATCCTTACAGATAATATCGTTTATGAGATTCAATTTGCGGAGCATTCAAATAATTGTTATTCTATATTAAAGGGATAGTAAATCCAACTATGTGTTTAATTTACAATCCCATGTACTTATGTTTAACTTGGTACTTTATTAATCCCATAGTGTAAAACAGATGTCTAGATACTTTTATTTACCCCTTTAGTTGTGAATTCTTGCATTACGCCTGCCGCACACCCGGTAACAGCTCACCCCCCCCCTTCTGTCATTGGGCCAGGCAGAAGCCGTAACACCTGCAGCAGTAGAAGCAGACCACGATTATGCGCCGCTGTTGATGCTGCGGGACTACAATAAATATAGAGGAGAAAAAACCTTTAGCTATAGAGGGGCTGTTCATAAAAATCATATAAATAACTTTACACCCTCAGGGATCAATAAAGCAGAAAAACACAATGGTAAATACAAATAATTAACTGTATCATCCAATTAAATCTAAAAGAAGCTGTTTTAAAATGCATTACAGTTTCTGTTTATTTAAAAGGGTCAGGAAACCCAAAAATTTCCTTTCATCTTTCGGTTCGAACACACAATTTCCACCAACTTTTCAATTTAACTTTTTAGCAAATTTGCTTCATTCTCTTGTTATCATTTGCTGAAGGAACAGTATTGCACTGCTGGCAGATAGATGAACACATCTAGTTATTCAATAACAAGAGACAAATGTGTGCAGGCACCAATCAGCAGCCAGCACCCAATAGTGTAGGATATTTGCGTATTCTTTTTCAACAAGGGATACCAAGAGAACAAAGCACATTTGAAAATAGAAGCAAATTTAAGTGTCTTAAAATGACCTGCTCTATATGAATCACGCAAGTTTAATTTTGACTTTCCTATCCCTTTAATAATTGGTGCTTGCTAACACAGCATTTAAAGGGACATGAACCTCCTCCGCCCCCCATTTTTATTTTTTTTGTGATTCAGATAGAGCATACAATGTTAGACAACTTTCCAGTTGACTTCTATTTTTAAAGTTGATTCATTTTTTTATGGTCTTTTTTGAAGGAGCAGCAATGCATTACTGGGAGCTAGCTGAACACATTGGTAGAGCAAACGACAGGAGGCATATGTGTTCAGCCACCAATGACTTGCTAACTCCCAGTAGCGCAGTGCTGCTCCTCAGCCTAACTAGATAGGCTTTTCAATAAATGATACCAAGAGAACAAAGTAAAATAAATTATAAAAGTAAATAAGAAAGTTGTTTACAATTACATGATGTCTGTCTGAATCATGGAAGAAAAATGTTGTGTTTCATGTCCCTTTAAGTTTTATATTTGTGTGTGTGGGGTCTCTGCACATTACTGTAGCTGTGGGAGTTCTTATTGACAGCGCTAACCCGGTCCTCTTCTTCACAAAGCCACTCTGATAGGAGACTTAGGATGCCGGGCCCCAGGGAAAAGCTCCTCTAATGCAGGATCTGGGAGCCTATGATTAGCACGGCCGGGTTTAGCGCAGCTCTCTAGCGCTCTAAAGGTATAAAGCTACAGGTAAAGTTTTCCACCTGTATCTTAGGAACATTTACATTGGTTTAACGAATATTCTGTATTCATTCTGTTTAAAACGAATACCGAAAAGAGCAGCCAACAAGTATTCAGGGAAATTAATTTCCAGGAATTTTCATTACGAAAGATTCAGATAAACCAAATTTTTCTGGGCTGCACAAGTTTTTTTCTTTTTTTAATAACTGGGCATGCAGGTGAAGATATATCCTGTACGGCCCTCTGGAAGGTGTTTGGACATTAGCGTTTTGTGATTCAGATAGAGCACGCATTTATTATTTTGTGTTTCCAATTTGCTGCTATTATCAAATTTGCTCATAGTAGCTCAGGAGTGTGCACGTGTGCTTAGCACTCTATAAGAGTAGCATTCGCAACAATGTAAAATAGTGCTAGAAATGTGTTTAGCAGCCTATCTAGGTTTTTTCTTTAAAGTGAATGTAAATTTTGATGCTAAAGTGCCCGGTTTTTAAAAATTCAAATGAAAACAGGGGCACTTTAATTCATCAAAATTTACAACTCACTCCTGTTGAGAAAAAAAACTTACCTTTTAATCTTCACAGCAGCTCCAGCTTCCTCCACCCGTCGCAAAGCCTCTTACTGAGTCTAAAATGAGGAATCCGGCTTCCTCCAATCACGGCGTTGACTCAGACACTGATTCCCCCATGGGGAAGCCGTGATTGGAGGACGACCTATTCATCATTTCTGACATCAGAAATGGCTTGCAACGACCGGAGGAAGCTGGAGCTGCTGTGAAGTTTAAAAGGTAAGTACTTCTTCACAACACGAGTGAAATGTAAATTTTGATGAATTAAAGTGCCCCTGTTTTTAATCAAATTTTTAAAAACCGGGCACTTAAACATCAAATTTACATTCACTTTAATAAAGAATAACAAGAGATAAAAGCACATTTGATAATAAAAGTAAAAAGGAAGTTTTATGTTTGTAATTGCACAATCTTTTTCAACCACAGAAGTTAAAATTTGACTTTACTGTCACTCTTATTAGATAAACAAGTAGATTTGAGTTTAGTATCATATTGCATGATCTATCACATCATAGACGGCTTTTTTGTAGGACTCTTAATAAAATCTTTATTGTAGGAATGTTTCTTGTTTTATCTAGTGAACATCTGGAAAACACCAGGACTTTGTAAGATGTTTAATTATTGTAGATGATTTCATTTCAGAGTCACAAATGGGATAAGCCGTGGGGGGAGACAGAGCACAGAATTCTTGTTTTATGCAGGATTAGCAAAAGAGTGAATCATTTGGATCTAATAATATGTTTTATGAGCAGGTGCAAGTTGCGGTAATGGTTGTATTTGTTCAAATTATCAAGACCACCCAAATGTGCCCTCTGACATCAAACTCACATTAATTATGAGTATAATGTTCTCTGTTTGTTCATGATAGATGATAATTCAGTATTCATTTAAACTTTTTGTCATTTAGTTCATTTTTTTCTACAGACCAGCACTGGACTTTGAGTTCTGGAGTCTTAATTACATCCAAAACAAATAGCCATAGTAATATAATAATAATAATAATATGTTATCTGATACCTAAAGGCAGATAAACCTGTAATAAAACAAATGCTCTAGTGCATTAGGGAATTTTATATTTGCCTATAACTGTATTAAACGCAGCGTCAACGTTGGCTCTGTAGTAGCAATAAACTACTGATCCTGAACTGAACGGCACACAGACCAGTGAGTCAGACGCGAGCAGCACGTGTTCATAGCCACCAATTACCGGACTGCATTCTGCTCGGAGGCAGAAAATGATTTCCACTCTGGAGCTGCCTTTAACTGTGTGCTTAACCTCTTTTCGAGGGTTAGACATACTTACAGGCAAGCAATAGTGCATTAGGTTAACAGATGTATTATTCTACAGTTGGGTGTGTGCGATATATTCATTTTGCATGCTGTTTATTCACTGGGGTTTCACTCAAATGTCTTTTTAACGTATTTTTTCATAATCCTGCTCAAGTCTCTATTGCGTCATTTTCACTTTCTTTCTGGTCCTGAAGAACTGAACCCAGAACACCAAAACCTAGAATTAAATGCACAAAAGATGCCCTCAGTTACATATTGTATCCTAAAGGAGCAAAAGGATGCATTTCCTATACATTATATATATATATATTATATTAATTAACTGGGAACATATTAAGGCTAAACCATATGCTGTCCCTTTAATATTTGCCAGTAGTACTAATAATACATGAACATAGCATCTATTTTTCAAAAAAATAAAAAGTTTAATATGTTTAAAAAAAAACCTCATTTAGATTTTTAAAATTGACTTTAGTGTTTTAAATTTCTTTAAAAAAAAGAAATTTGACAAATCCTTTTAATTGAATGGTTAAAGATTACCATTTTATCAAACCAGAAGTGGAGCAGTGGTGTGTGTGTGTATGTATATATATTCTCAGATTTCATAGATCTATATATAAGGCTCAAGTTGTTTTATTAAAAGTTAATTTTTGTTTTCAACACAAGAGGGCACTGCTGCTACTATTTTTCTGATTTCAGTACTTCTGTCACTATGTACCGTAGTTAAAGTAAATGTTAGTGTTATTGAAACTCTAGACTAAATCTATGACTAAATTAAATGGACCTTAATTCATGATTTTGAAGTGATTATAAACATACCTTTATTTTGTGCATCTTTCTACTAAAATAACCTCTTCCGGCCACTCACTGCAGAACTAATTTTTTTCATGACATTTCCACCTCTTATCCAATAGCCATGCTAGCCATACGGTACAACCATTGAGGTTGCATACTCCTAGTATTTGCTGCGGTCTGTCTGGGAGAGGGAGCTTTGGGGGCCGTCTGTGTCTGGCGGTGCTGTTTTTGGATGGGGCAGGGCTGTGAGTGAATGTTTGTAGAACTAAAACACGCACAAAATGCAACATTATGGGCAAGAATACAAGTGGAGGGGTAGTTTGCGCTCGCGTTCCAGCATTAGAACCGCTAGAAGTAAGTTTTTTGTGCTTAGAGATTTGTTCGTATTATGAGTTGTAATACAGGCAGAATTTAACTTGCATGCAAACAGCCTTTAAAACCTGATAATGCTTGCACACAAAAGATAGCGCTTAACTCGTAATCTAGCCCTATTTGTTTACATTAGAATGTGCAGTAGCCTCATATAAAATGTTTAATTAAATATATTTGTAGTATACTTATTTATTTTGCCCCATTTTCATGTAATTTTAGTCTGAGTCATAGATTTTCTAATTCTCAGAGCTGAAAATGCACCATGCTGACTTATAAAGGCTAACCCTGCTTCATATTTAACAGAAAATAACTATAAAATATATAATATATATATAATACAGTTTATACTAACATTATTACAGTGACTAACCTTATTGTCTGCAGTCTCAGCCCCAGGCAAGTTGTGTTGGAAGAACTATTGAGATACAATTGCAGTAAACAAGAGGTTTGTTTTAAAAATGTTCATACTTGTCTATAATGGTATTCTGTAGTAATACAATAGATATGTATTATAATTACAAGGCGTATTCTGCCTCTTTAAAGGGATATGAAACCCACATTTTTTTCTTTCATGATTTTGAATTTACTTCTGTGATTTAATTTGCTTAGTTGTCTTGCTATCCTTTGCTGAAAAGCATATCTAAATAGGCTCAGTAGCTGCTGATTGGTGGCTGCACAACATAGATGCCTCGTGTGATTGGTTTACCCATGTGCATTGCTATTTCTTCAACAAAGGATATCTAAAGAATGGAGCAAATTAGATATTAGACGTAAATTGTAGTGTTCTCTATCTGAATCATGAAAGAAAACATTCCCTTTAAATGTTGCACTTTCTACAAACAGCTTGAATCTGGTATTTTTAAATAGCTTTCTGTGCTGTGATTCATACTTGTAAATAAATGAGTGTTGATGAGTCAACAAGAGTGTAAAATGTGTGATGTTGTAGCGCTGTTCATCCTTTGTAACTAGTTCCTATGTAGCATTTCAGAGCAATGGATTAATATTCCACTTGCTGATTTTATGACTGTACTTGAAGAGGGAGGTTTTGGCTACTTTGCTAAGCTTTATATAATAGTGACCACTAGAATATGTTATGTGGCTTCTCCTGACTGCTTGAACATACCACAGACATGCTGGAGCAGTTAATAAGCACGTACAGTGCCGTAGTATTAGCACGCCTCCAGCCTCTGATGACTACACAATCCGTACAAGTAAACAGGACAATCCTATTAAGAATTCTAGGAATGCGTGAAATAGAAGGCTTTATGTCTCCACCTATATAATCAGACTTTACAACAGCTTGCATGAGGTGTATTGCCCTGTATTGTACTGCACAAGCACACTATGGGGCATATTTATCAAGCTGCGTATGGAGCTTGAAGCCCCGTGTATCGTCTCGCCAGAAACACAAGTTATGAAGCAGGGGTCTAAAGACCGCTGCTCCATAACCTGTCCGCCTGCTCTGAGGCGGCGGACAGACATTGCCGAAAATCAACCCTATCCAATACAATCGGGTTGATTGACACCCCCTGCTGGTGGCCGATTGGCCACGAATGATAAATGCTGAGAGCGAATGCTGTCGGCATTTATTGATGTGCGGCGCGGACATGATCCGCAATATCGGATCATGTCCGCTCGCACATTAATAAATAGGCCCCTATGCTTGTAATTACAATACCTTAATGCAGTCTACCAGTATAATGGCATACAGGAGGAGTGCGGAAACTGTCTGAATGTGTTGACACTGTGTTTACCGCAGTTGTTTTTCAATGGCTAATTACCCTCCTCCTTCACTTGCCTTAATTGGAGGAGCCAATTTTGGACTTGTTTCTGGAGTAGATGTAGCTAGGCACTGTCATTTTGTTAGCAAAGCGTGCATTGTTCTGCAGTATCTTGCGTTATCTCAGCTCCTGAGGCCAGGAAGGGACAGATGGTGAAGGTTTGTGCTTGGGAATACTAAAGTATGCACTTTGCAGAAAACCCAACATTTTCAGAGTTAAATTAAATGAATAGGAGACAAATAAGTTAATTGGACGGTCTACTTAAAAAATGGTATTGTTTAAAAAGATAGATAATCCCTTTATTACCCATTCCCCAGTTCTGCGTTCCCCGTCTTACCTCTATGATATCTGTTTCTAAGCCCCTTATCTCAGTGCTTTTTACAATCTTGCAATTTAGCCAATCAGTGCTTGTTTTTGCATAATCCTTATCATTTTCCATGGGAGTGAGCACAATGTTATCTATATGGCACATGTGAACTAGTATTGTATAGCTGTTGTGCAAGATTTAAAAAAGCACTGAGATAAGGGGCGGCCTGCAGGGGCTTAGAGACAGAAAAACTTAGAGGTTATAAAGAATATTAATATAACAATGTTGTTTGTGCAAAGCTGGAGAATGGGTAGTAAAGGCGTTGTCTATCTTTTTAACTTTAAAAAAAATAATCAAGCAGACCGTCCCTTTTATTGGAGGAGCAAATTCAGACTTTTCTGGTAGTCGCTGTGGCATTATTATGCAGTATCTTATGTTGTCACAGCTCCTGAGGCCAGGAAGGGACAGATGTTGAAGGGTTACACTTGTGAAGACTAAAGTATGCACTTCCAATTTGTAGAAAACCCAACATTGTCAGAGTTAAATTAAAGGAAAAGGAGGCAAATAAATAAGTTAAAGGGACAGTCTAGTCAAAATTAAACTTGTATGATTCAGATAGGACATGCAATTTTAAACAACTTTCCACTTTACTTGTATCTGCACATTTGTTTTTTTCTGTTGGTATTCTTGTTGAAAGCTAAACCTAGGTAGGATCGTATGCTAATTTCTAAGCCCTTGAAGGCCGCCTCTTATCTCAGTGCATTTTGACAGTTTTTTTTAACAGCTACATAGTGCTAGTGCATGTGTGCCATATAAATAACATTGTTCTCACTCCCGTGGAGTTATTTATGAGTCAGCACTGATTGGCTAAAATGCAAGACTGTCAAATTAACTAAAATAAGGGGGCAGTCTGCAGAGGCTTAGATACAAGATAGTCACAGAGGTAAAAAGTGTATTAATATAAGTGATGGTTATGCAAAACTGCGGAATGGGTAATAAAGGTATTGCCTACCTTTTTTAACAATAACAATTCTGGAGTAGACTGTCCCTTTAAGTATAATGCAGAGTTTCCTACTCTAGATAATTTTCACATTTTAGATTGCAATGTCAGATGTTTCATGTCCTTTTATAGTGAAAAGATGAACCTTTATTTAGAAGAAATTCAGCCTATCAAACCCCTGAGCAGAGACCTCTTTGAATATAGGTAGTCAATTAAAGGGACACAGAGTGACTTCAAATTTAGAAAAGTGGCTGTAACATGCTGCTCGACTGTTGATAGTATTAGTTACTGCAAAAGAGCTGTGTGAGTACTCTGCATACTCCTTAAAGGGACATTAAACACTTTGAGATGGTAATATAAAATGATAAATTTATATAATAAAACAACTCTGCAATATACTTTCATTATTTATTTCTCCAACATAGGTGTGTCCGGTCCACGGCGTCATCCTTACTTGTGGGATATTCTCTTCCCCAACAGGAAATGGCAAAGAGCCCAGCAAAGCTGGTCACATGATCCCTCCTAGGCTCCGCCTACCCCAGTCATTCTCTTTGCCGTTGTACAGGCAACATCTCCACGGAGATGGCTTAGAGTTTTTTAAAGATGGAAACCATTCGAACTATTCTTCCTTCCATCCAGGAAGGTCAATTCATGACCACGGTGGATTTAAAGGATGCGTATCTACATATTCCTATCCACAAGGAACATCATCGGTTCCTAAGGTTCGCATTCCTGGACAAACATTACCAGTTCGTGGCGCTTCCTTTCGGATTAGCCACTGCTCCAAGGATTTTCACAAAGGTACTAGGGTCCCTTCTAGCTGTGCTAAGACCAAGGGGCATTGCTGTAGTACCTTACTTGGACGACATTCTGATTCAAGCGTCGTCCCTTCCTCAAGCAAAGGCTCACACGGACATTGTCCTGGCCTTTCTCAGATCTCACGGATGGAAAGTGAACGTGGAAAAGAGTTCTCTATCTCCGTCAACAAGGGTTCCCTTCTTGGGAACAATAATAGACTCCTTAGAAATGAGGATTTTCCTGACAGAGGCCAGAAAAACAAAACTTCTAGACTCTTGTCGGATACTTCATTCCGTTCCTCTTCCTTCCATAGCTCAGTGCATGGAAGTGATCGGGTTGATGGTAGCGGCAATGGACATAGTTCCTTTTGCGCGCATTCATCTAAGACCATTACAACTGTGCATGCTCAGTCAGTGGAATGGGGACTATACAGACTTGTCTCCGAAGATACAAGTAAATCAGAGGACCAGAGACTCACTCCGTTGGTGGCTGTCCCTGGACAACCTGTCACAAGGGATGACATTCCGCAGACCAGAGTGGGTCATTGTCACGACCGACGCCAATCTGATGGGCTGGGGCGCGGTCTGGGGATCCCTGAAAGCTCAGGGTCTTTGGTCTCGGGAAGAATCTCTTCTACCGATAAATATTCTGGAACTGAGAGCGATATTCAATGCTCTCAAGGCTTGGCCTCAGCTAGCGAGGGCCAAGTTCATACGGTTTCAATCAGACAACATGACAACTGTTGCGTACATCAACCATCAGGGGGGACCAAGGAGTTCCCTAGCGATGGAAGAAGTGACCAAAATCATTCTATGGGCGGAGTCTCACTCCTGCCACCTGTCTGCTATCCACATCCCAGGAGTGGAAAATTGGGAAGCGGATTTTCTGAGTCGTCAGACATTGCATCCGGGGGAGTGGGAACTCCATCCGGAAATCTTTGCCCAAGTCACTCAGCTGTGGGGCATTCCAGACATGGATCTGATGGCCTCTCGTCAGAACTGCAAAGTTCCTTGCTACGGGTCCAGATCCAGGGATCCCAAGGCGGCTCTAGTGGATGCACTAGTAGCACCTTGGACCTTCAAACTAGCTTATGTGTTCCCGCCGTTTCCTCTCATCCCCAGGCTGGTAGCCAGGATCAATCAGGAGAGGGCGTCGGTGATCTTGATAGCTCCTGCGTGGCCACGCAGGACTTGGTATGCAGATCTGGTGAATATGTCATCGGCTCCACCTTGGAAGCTACCTTTGAGACGAGACCTTCTTGTTCAGGGTCCGTTCGAACATCCGAATCTGGTTTCACTCCAGCTGACTGCTTGGAGATTGAACGCTTGATCTTATCGAAGCGAGGGTTCTCAGATTCTGTTATCGATACTCTTGTTCAGGCCAGAAAGCCTGTAACTAGAAAGATTTACCACAAAATTTGGAAAAAATATATCTGTTGGTGTGAATCTAAAGGATTCCCTTGGGACAAGGTTAAGATTCCTAGGATTCTATCCTTCCTTCAAGAAGGATTGGAAAAAGGATTATCTGCAAGTTCCCTGAAGGGACAGATTTCTGCCTTGTCTGTGTTACTTCACAAAAAGCTGGCAGCTGTGCCAGATGTTCAAGCCTTTGTTCAGGCTCTGGTTAGAATTAAGCCTGTTTACAAACCTTTGACTCCTCCTTGGAGTCTCAATTTGGTTCTTTCAGTTCTTCAGGGGGTTCCGTTTGAACCCTTACATTCCGTTGATATTAAGTTATTATCTTGGAAAGTTTTGTTTTTAGTTGCAATTTCTTCTGCTAGAAGAGTTTCAGAATTATCTGCTCTGCAGTGTTCTCCTCCTTATCTGGTGTTCCATGCAGATAAGGTGGTTTTACGTACTAAACCTGGTTTTCTTCCAAAAGTTGTTTCTAACAAAAACATTAACCAGGAGATTATCGTACCTTCTCTGTGTCCGAAACCAGTTTCAAAGAAGGAACGATTGTTGCACAATTTGGATGTTGTTCGCGCTCTAAAATTCTATTTAGATGCTACAAAGGATTTTAGACAAACATCTTCCTTGTTTGTTGTTTATTCCGGTAAAAGGAGAGGTCAAAAAGCAACTTCTACCTCTCTTTCTTTTTGGATTAAAAGCATCATCAGATTGGCTTACGAGACTGCCGGACGGCAGCCTCCCGAAAGAATCACAGCTCATTCCACTAGGGCTGTGGCTTCCACATGGGCCTTCAAGAACGAGGCTTCTGTTGATCAGATATGTAGGGCAGCGACTTGGTCTTCACTGCACACTTTTACCAAATTTTACAAGTTTGATACTTTTGCTTCTTCTGAGGCTATTTTTGGGAGAAAGGTTTTGCAAGCCGTGGTGCCTTCCATTTAGGTGACCTGATTTGCTCCCTCCCTTCATCCGTGTCCTAAAGCTTTGGTATTGGTTCCCACAAGTAAGGATGACGCCGTGGACCGGACACACCTATGTTGGAGAAAACAGAATTTATGTTTACCTGATAAATTACTTTCTCCAACGGTGTGTCCGGTCCACGGCCCGCCCTGGTTTTTTTAATCAGGTCTGATAATTTATTTTCTTTAACTACAGTCACCACGGTACCATATGGTTTCTCCTATGCAAATATTCCTCCTTAACGTCGGTCGAATGACTGGGGTAGGCGGAGCCTAGGAGGGATCATGTGACCAGCTTTGCTGGGCTCTTTGCCATTTCCTGTTGGGGAAGAGAATATCCCACAAGTAAGGATGACGCCGTGGACCGGACACACCGTTGGAGAAAGTAATTTATCAGGTAAACATAAATTCTGTTTTTGTCCTCTTTGCCTGTAATTCCATTCTGAAATTGTGAGCTTTTCAGTTCCTGTTAGAAATGGAAGTGCAGAACACTGTTAAATACAGCACAACCATTGGCTGCACACTCTAGTGACCTATTTATAACTGTCCCTAATTGGCCACAGCAGAGAAGGTAACACAAGTTACAACATGGTAGCTTCCAGTGTTTTATAGAAACTGAAACTTTACACTTATTTTGTCACTTTTTAAACAACTAATGGAACTTTAAAAAATACATCTACATGTTAGTCATGGACTAATCTTTTCTTTGAATGCATCATTCTATCTAGCATGTATTTAGTGTTTAATGTCCCTTTAAAGGGATAGTAGTATTTCAGTCTGATTGGAAGTACTACTTATGAGGTGCAAAACTACTTTTTGCACAGCTATTTTTTTAATATATAGGGGAATAATGAATGCTATGTACTGTAACTTGTGGCACATATTGTATATATATATTTGTTATAAATCTCGCATATTCATCAGTGATATTTCTGAAACGTCTGAAATTTCTGCAATTAGAATGAGTTAAAAAAATGAAATGTAATAGGAGATTTTTGCAGAGAAGCAAAAGCAAAAAAGCAAAAAAAACAAACAAACAAAAAAAAACAGCCAATAAGAAAACAGGATGGGAATGGATTCATTTTTGTTAACAATTGCCTTGAAGGTACATTAAACACTAAAGGTCAGATTACGAGTTGCGAGCTAACAGTTCCGCGCAAGCAAAAAAAGGTTTTACGTGGCTGTTTGCGTACGTCGGATGTATCGATCATATTACAAGTTGACAGTAAATACGACTGCTTACGCGCAATTAAAGTTAACATCCTCTGGTTAACTGTTTCGCAAAATCAAAAAAAAATCACGAAACACACCAGAAATACATTACAAAGTACAGTTACACTCATAATAACACTATCTAAAAAAAATACTTTACACAGAACAGTTACACTCATAATAACACTATCTAATAAATATACATTACACAGTACAGTTACACTTATAATAACACTATCTAATAAATATACATTACACAGTACAGTTACATTTATAATAACACTATCTAATAAATATACAGTACAGTTACACACATGATAACACTGTGTAATAAATATACATTACACAGTACAGTTACACTCATAATAACACTATCTAATAAATATACATTACACAGTACAGTTACACTCATAATAACACTATCTAATAAATATACATTACACAGTACAGTTACACACATAATAACACTATCTAATAAATATACATTACACAGTACAGTTACACTCATAATAACACTATCTAATAAATATACATTACACAGTACAGTTACACACATAATAACACTATCTAATAAAAATACATTACACAGTACAGTTACACACATAATAACACTGTCTTATAAATATACATTACACAGTACAGTTACACTCATAATAACACTGTATAATAAATATACATTACACAGTAGTTACACACATAATGACACCATCTAATAAAAATACATTACACAGTAGTTACACACATAATGACACCATCTAATAAAAATACATTACAAAGTTGCACTCATAATAACACTAGCTAATAAAAATTAGTAAAGCAAATATTGCACAAAAAAGTTATAAGGGTTTAAAGATATGAGATATTGGGTGTTAGAAAAAATAAAGAACTGCAAATAGCTTTAACATATAGATGGATACATATACATGTCTATATATTTATATATGTATATATGTGTGTGTGTGTACAGATGTATTTATATGTGTATATATGTATTTACAGTCATATAAACACATAAATACATAGACCTATATATGTGTATTGGAGCCCTTTGCAGTCAATTAGATGAAAACATGTAAAATCATATATATCAGGAGTAGGCAGATTACCTCTAACTTTATTCCAGTCTCCTAACTAAAAAAAAAAACCCCACAGTCTTGATAATAATAATTACAATAATGTATTTATTCAGAAAACACAAAGAATAGTCCAGCACACACTGTATTTTTGCTACAAATAGGACCTGCTAGCTGAAAATTGTATTTTTTCCACAAATAGGACCTGCTGGCTGAAAATTGTATTTTTTCCACAAATAGGACCTGCTGGCTGAAAATTGTATTTTTTCCACAAATAGGACCTGCTGGCTGAAAATTGTATTTCTTTTAAAAGATACGATGAGTCCACGGATTTCATCCTTATTTGTGGGATATCGCCTCCTTGTCAGCAGGAGGAGGCAAAGAGCTCCACAGCAGAGCTGTATAAATAGCTCCTCCCTTCCCTCCCAACCCAGTCATTTTCTTTGCCGGTGTTAGTGATAGAAAGAGGCAGAGTGAGGTGTTAGTTATAGATTCTTCAATCAAGTGTTTATTATTTTTTAAGTAGTACCATAGTGTGTTACTTTGTTCTGGGGTGTAGTCTAGACCAAATCAGTCTCTTCCATAACATAAGAGAAGCATTTGGTGGCTTTCATGCCGTGGGAACTTGTGGGACATTATTCTCACTGCGCCTCCCATAGATTGTATGCTGCCCTGTTTGTAAAGAGTCTGAGGCAGAAAATGCTCAGTACTTTTTGTTTTCCACAGGCCAATGTGAAGGGAAGAAGAGAACTTCACAAGCCGGGTGAGATGCCTTGCTGTTGGGCAGCCTTCTAAAGGTAAGTGCTAAGCTTTATTTCTGGTAAAAACCCCTCTGGTGGCTCAGAAAAAAGTCGACAAGCTGGGAACCATGGGTATCAATCTTGGGGACTCCCTATATATGTACACAGAAAGGAGCTGGCACTTTTTATTTGAGAACATATCCCTGAAATGGGGGTTAGTTTTTCATGGGCAGCCCTGTATTTAGAAGCAACATGTCTTCACTATGTATTAACTCCGGTGGCTTCTACTTAGTTTCTCAGCGACAGGTAGGGTTCTCCTACCTCGCTGGAACTGTTGTGAGGGTGTTATCTTTGACATGTAGTGTATCGCTGCCTCTTACGGTTCCTGAAAGGAAGCCGGCTGGCAGGTTGTTTTTCTGTGTCGGGTAGAATTTTATTTATTCCGGACTCCCAATAGTTAGTTTGAATGGTATATATTAAGCTGTGGGAGTAGAAGTTAGCCTGCTTTCGCAAAGCCGCCAGGGATAAGGGGTTAAGACTGTACCTAAATGAATGAACTGTCCCCTTTCCTAAGAGGTACTCCTGTTTGCTAAGACTTTTTTTTTCTAGTGAAGTCGACAGGGAGTTTTAGGTTGCTTTGGTTTTTCTCAGGCTGTACGTTTACTTTAGTTTCTATGGCGTGAACTAACTTTCGTTTTTAATTATTACATTTTTAGCCGCATGGGGACTTAACGATATGCCCACGATGGGCGGAGCTTCGATACGCGCCATTAGGTGCGCGCCATTGCTTGTTTAGGGCTTTCTCGTGGTTCCGGTTTGTCTACGCCTACGATGGGTGGAGCTTCGTTACCCGCCATTGGGTGCGCCCCATTTGTTCTCTCCATCGGAATGCCAGATGCCTCCTCAGCTGTGTTTACACGAAATACAGCTGAGAGGTTTTTGCGCTGTCCGGAGAGCCTTGAGGTGAATGTGACGCTTTCTCTGTCATGTTAGACAGAGAGACGTCGCTAGCCCATTGTATATGTACAATATTTTTTAAAAGGTCCCATTACTAATGGGGAATTAATGATGTACCCGTTGCTGCTTTAACTGTTTCTGTTCAGTCACAGGTAGCAGTGCCTTTATCTTTCACAACTGTTCATACGTTTTGTTGCTTATATACTATGACAAGAAGCAACAGTACCATTGTTATTCTGTTCCTTGTGTCTCAGAGTAATCCATTTCAGATGGGATTCTGTAAGATATAATACCTTACACATGAACTGTGGGGTTTAATAAAACTAAACAAGCACTAAAGGGGGTTTTCAGTCTCTTGCAGATCAAACTTCCTGAACAGTAGGTTGCATGCAAGACCAAATGTGCATAAGCAAACACAAAATTATATGCAAGAAGAGACTATTTAAAATATACTAGGTCTCTTCTGTTCAGTGATAGTTCCTTTTCTTTGAGGCATTTTAGCTGTTTAATGTATGATGCAGCTTTGTGCTTAGAATGGAACAAGTACACACATAGCATAAAGTTATTTTGGCCCACATGCGGTGCGCTGCGATTCCTTGCAACTTTGTTATAGATGGTGTGCACAAGACATGGTTGCCTTTCGTGTAAATTGCAATGTCTATTACCAGCAGGGTTACCATGCTACTTTGATATTTCTGGCACAGAAATAAGTGAATTTAAAGTGACAGTAATGTTTTTTTGTGTTAATTAACTTAAATCATTGCTTTTCCTGCACTTCTCCTTTTATGGCAGCAATCTCTAGTGGTCCGTTGGATAGCTAAGCCACCTAGCAATCGGAGGGTGGGGAGTTTGAATCCAGCAGTAGCTGTTTTTTTCCCCTTCACCAGGTTTTCCATTCCCTTTTTTTTTTTTTTCCCGTTTTCAGGGATTTTTGGCAGACGGTTTCTAAAGTGGAAGGAGCTATATCCACCTTGGCTAAACGAGCTACTATCCCTCTTGAGGATAGTTGTGCCTTCAAGGACCTTAGGGAAGTTAGAGAGTCTCCTTAAGAAGTTTTTATGTCCATCAGGGGCTGCAATGTCAGGGTTACGACTGCAACTGCTTATTGGTTTGATACCCTGTGTAACAATCAACTCACTTGTAATTGTAACTACCAAGATATCATGTAAAATTGAGGATGTGTTACAAGAGTTGAGGATGACAGTACACTATATGCTTTTAGTGAACTGTATAACACTTGTTGTTAATTTTGCCGGACAGCTAGCTCCCAGTAACTGGAGTGTCTATTAGTGGGAGTTGACTTTGGCAGCTATTCGTAGCAATGGATATACAGAGATAAACAGTAGTGCACAGGTTAATTATATATCAGGATGCAGTTAGTAGAGAGAGATCAGGTTAAATGCAAGCAGCTTCAGTCTACAATCAGTAGTGCAGAGGTTAATTGTACTTCAGGATGCAGTTAGTAGAGAGAGTTCACGGTTAAATGCAAGCAGCTTCACTATACAAATCTTACACTTGTTGTATGTTTAAGTGTTCTTCAGAAGAGAGTTGCACAGTGTGTTTATTAAAGTTTATTCAGCACCTGTCCTGAAGTCGCTGAATGAGATTTCCCCTTTAAGCAAACAGCAGCTGCTGTGAGTGCGATGTGTGCAGCACAGAGATCCGATCCCAATGAGCTTGGTGAGCAGTGTGAACGCTGTGGTCCCTGCGTTTCCTGTTTGCTGAGTGGCGTGTCACGCCAGGTTGTTAGGAATACTCACAAGCAGACCCTGGATGGGGGAGGTTTGGAGTGAAGTCCTGCTGCAGATATGTAATGTCAGCTCCGGCTGAAGTAGAGGTATGCTGATAGAAAAGGAAATAAATACACAGTTTAAATCCTGTTATGCTGTAGAAAAGGTAAGGACTGGAACTGTAGCTATTACACTTCAATAAACCAGCAAAGGACCATGGGAGGAAGCAGGTTTATATTGGGTTCAGGTAGGAAGTTAACAAGATGTAAAGGTGGTATATAGTATTTACTTGACACATTTAAGGTGGAGTAGGAGGATCATGACACATCCCCCCCCCAAAGATCCATCAAGAAGGGATCATGGTGCGGGACGATCGGGATGGCGCCTATGAAAGAGAGACACCAGCTGGGGAGCCGAGAGGTTGGCTGCAGGCTCCCAAGAATCTTCAGAGGAATCAAATCCAGCCCAATGGACAAGGTACTGCAGTTGTCCATTGCATCGACGAGAGTCCAAAACCGAATGTACTTCATATTCAGGATCCGGCGTCGGGGACACCAGAGCAGGAAGAGGCAGAAGACGAGAGGTATCACAGGGTTTGATCAATGATATATGAAAAGTCGGGTGGATGCGGTAAGTAGCAGGGAGCTGTAAGGTAACAGTAAGCGGGTTGCGAATGGCTACAATTGGAAAAGGACCAACAAAGAGATTGTTAAACTTCCTGCATGGTGAGGGTATTTTAAGATTTTTTGTGCTCAACCAAACCATGTCCCCAACCTTGTAATTAGGTTGTGGGCAATGCCGTAAATCATAGTAGCGCTTTTGAGAAGCTTGTGCATGCTTGATATTGCTTTGGACCACATTGTATGTTAGTTTAATAGAATTGATGAGATCATTAACCTGAGGACAAGGAGTGTGAGAGGATGATAAGGGATGGAAACGTGGATGGAGTCCTGAGTTGATATAGAAAGGTGAAAATCCGGTAGAAGAGTTAGTAGTATTATTGTATGCGAATTCTGCTTGAGGTATGAAGGAGACCCATGATTCGTGGGTGCTAGAGCAGAAGCATCTTAAGTACTGCTCTAGCCACTGGTTGGTCCTCTTACATAGACCATTTGACTGCGGGTGGTATGAAGTGGTGAGATGTTGCTGAATGGAAAGAGAGGAACAGAGAAATTTCCAAAACTTTGAGGTGAACTGCGAGCCTCTGTCACTCAATACATATGTAGGTAATCCGTGAAGGCGCACAACCTCTTTGATAAACAGCTCGGCGGTTTGTTGTGCTTTAGGGAGCGAGTCAGTTGGTATGAAATGAGCCATACGAGAAAATAGATCCACTACGACAAATATGGCAGTCTTTCCTTGGGATTTAGGGAGATCAACGATAAAGTCCATAGAGAGGCTTTTCCATGGGCAATCTGGAATGGGTAGGTTTTGTAATAGGCCAATAGGCAATTGGTGTGAAGGCTTAGAGGTCTGACAGGTGGGGCAGGACTTGATATAGGCTTTTACTGAGTGTTCCATGGAGGGCCACCAAAAATGTCTTTGTAGGAGATCCAGTGTCTTTTGTACACCTAAGTGTCCAGCCAGTGTAGAATTATGTGTGAGTTGTAAAGCCTTGTCACAGAGAGAGGGAGGTATATAAAACTTAGAGTTGTTACATAGGATACCATTGTCATCCATAGATAAAGTGTAGTAACTTGCAGTGGGATCCAATTGTTGTTGGGTTTTGAGCTCTGAAAAATCCTTGGACATGAAACCAATGAAGGATGTTTTAGGGATTATAGTTGCCTAGGAAGGATCAGAGTGGGGCTTATGGTCCTTGCGTGAGAGTGCGTCAGCTTTACCGTTTTTTGATCCGGGGCGGTAGCTTATGGTAAAATTGAACCGGGAGAAGTAGAGGCTCCAACGAAGTTGGCGAGCAGAGAGAGTGCGATTGGTTTGGAGGTATTGGAGATTTTTGTGATCGGTGAGAATAGTTATAGGGTGTTCTGCCCCCTCCAGTAAGTGTCTCCATTGATCAAAGGATGACTTGATGGCTAATAACTCTTTTTCCCCTGTGGGGTAATTCAACTCAGCGGGTGTTAAAAGTCTGGAGAAATAACAAACAGGATGGATCTGTTTGTCAGGAGAGGACCTTTGAGAAAGAACTGAACCGATGGCATATTCGGAAGCGTCAACTTCTAATATGAAATGAGCTTTGCTGTTTGGTAATTGAAGAATAGGTGATGTCACAAACAGGGACTTGAGGTCATTGAAGGCTTTTTTGAGACTGGGGGGTCCAGAGGAAAGGCTTTGTCATCTTAGTGAGATTTGTTAATGGCTTAGTGATAGCTGCGAAATTATGGATAAAGCGCCTGTAAAAGTTTGCAAAGCCTAAGAAGCGTTGTACTTCTTTGATAGTGGCTGGTGTAGGCCAAGAAGTGATGGCTTTGATTTTATTGTCTTCCATCATAATGGTACTTTGACTGATACGGTAACCTAGGAATGAGACCTCTGTAACATGGAAGAGACATTTCTCTAATTTTACGTAAAGACTATGTGACCTTAGTCTGGACAACACTTGCCTGACATGTATGACATGTTCTGAAAGGGAAGAAGAATAGATTAGAATATCGTCAAGATAGACCACCAGAAAAGTGTCTAAGATGTCCCTAAAGATATCGTTGATAAAATTCTGGAATGTCGCCAGGGCGTTGCACAGACCAAATGGCATAACAGTATATTCAAAAAGACCATACCTAGTCCTAAATGCTGTCAGCCACTCGTCCCCGGACCTTATTCTAACAAGGTTGTATGCGCCCCTAAGGTCTAGTCTGGTAAATATAGTAGCGCCACTCAACCTCTCAACCAATTCTGGGATTAGAGGTAGCGGGTACCTGTTCTTTATCGTGCGTTTATTTAATTCACGATAATCTATAATAGGGCGCAAGGACCCGTCCTTGTTTTTTACAAAAAAGATGCCGGCAGGGGAAGTGGAGGGACGGATGAAACCTTTTTTTAAATTATCAGTTATGTAGTTTTTTAAATATTGTAACTCAGGTCTGGACAGGGGATAGATATGGCCGTAGGGAATGGTGGCTCCAGGTAACAGGTCAATGGGGCAATCGTAGGACCTGTGTGGAGGTAATGACTCGGCCTCTTTCTGATGAAGACATCAGAGAAATCTGAATACTGAGGAGGAATAGAAGGAGCAGAGGTAGAGAGTAAATGAACGGTTGGAAAACAGGTCTTAGAGCAGTAAGAAGAGGGAAAGGATAGAGTAAGTGTGTCCCAATGCACCGTGGGTTGGTGTTACTGTAACCAGGTAATTCCCAGAACTATAGGATAGAGAGGGGATGATATAATTTCAAAGGTAATGGTCTCAGAATGACCAGAGGCAGTAGTAACCAGTAAGGGAATAGTCTGTTGCATGACAGGACCAGATGGTAGATGTGAACCGTCAATAACTTTGAGAGGCAGAGGTGTGCTTTTGAAAGAAGAAGGTATTTTATTAACAGTGACTAAACTCAAATCAATAAAGTTGGCACATGCTCCGGTATCTATGATGGCTTCACACTTTATCCTGTGCTGTTCCCACTGCAAGGATAAGGGTAATGTTAGATAGGCAGTGGCAATATTTTTTGTGTTTAGGCAATGGTTGAAAGGGTGTACCTTACCTATCTTTTGTTTGAGTAGTAGTGGACACTCCTTAACAACATGGTCTGCTGATGCGCAATACATGCACAAATTTAATGTACGGCGTCTCAATTTCTCTTGTGGAGAGAGGGGTCCACGTAGAAAACTAATGTCCATAGGTTGCTCAGGTGGTGAAGTAGATGGCGTCTGTAAAACCCTGTGCAGAGGGGGGTTAGAGGGTTTTTTTTCTTGCCTCCTCTCCCTATGTCTACGGTCAATAGTAGTGGTAAGAATGTACAGTTCTTCCAGGCGGTCTGGAATACCTACTCTGGCGAGTTCATCCTTAATGTCTTCGGATAAACCAAGGCGATACTGGTTTTTCAGAGAAACCTCATTCCAGAGGGAATCTCTGGCCCATATCCTAAAACGAGTGATATACTCTTCAACTGGGGCTGTTTTAAACCTGTGAGTTTGCCCTCAGCTGTAATCTGGCGGTAGGGATCATCATAAAGAGAGGAGAGGGCTTTAAGGAAGCAGTCCAGGGAATTCAGTATTGGGTCTTGTGACTCATAGAAAGAGTCAGCCCAGACCCTTGGCTCTCCCCTAAGGTATGATAGGATGGTTAGTACTTTGGCCCTGTCAGTGGGGTAGGTCCTAGGGCGTAAATCGAAAAGCAATAAGCATGCATTACGAAATTGACGAAAAGTGGAGCGGTCCCCTGAGAACTTTTCGGGGTATGAAACCTGGGGTTCAGCATGATGGTCATTTCCAGAGTTTCTATTTGATAACACTTCCCTTAAGCAGGCTTTAAGGCTTTGATTTTCCACCTGCAAATCCCTGAAAGCCTGGGTTAGGTTATCCAGCCTTTGATTTTGCCGGACAGCTAGCTCCCAGTAACTGGAGTGTCTATTAGTGGGAGTTGACTTTGGCAGGTATTCGTACAATGGATATACAGAGATAAACAGTAGTGCACAGGTTAATTATATATCAGGATGCAGTTAGTAGAGAGAGATCAGGTTAAATGCAAGCAGCTTCAGTCTACAATCAGTAGTGCAGAGGTTAATTGTACTTCAGGATGCAGTTAGTAGAGAGAGTTCACGGTTAAATGCAAGCAGCTTCACTATACAAATCTTACACTTGTTGTATGTTTAAGTGTTCTTCAGAAGAGAGTTGCACAGTGTGTTTATTAAAGTTTATTCAGCACCTGTCCTGAAGTCGCTGAATGAGATTTCCCCTTTAAGCAAACAGCAGCTGCTGTGAGTGCGATGTGTGCAGCACAGAGATCCGATCCCAATGAGCTTGGTGAGCAGTGTGAACGCTGTGGTCCCTGCGTTTCCTGTTTGCTGAGTGGCGTTGTTAGGAATACTCACAAGCAGACCCTGGATGGGGGAGGTTTGGAGTGAAGTCCTGCTGCAGATATGTAATGTCAGCTCCGGCTGAAGTAGAGGTATGCTGATAGAAAAGGAATAAATACACAGTTTAAATCCTGTTATGCTGTAGAAAAGGTAAGGACTGGAACTGTAGCTATTACACTTCAATAAACCAGCAAACCATGGGAGGAAGCAGGTTTATATTGGGTTCAGGTAGGAAGTTAACAAGATGTAAAGGTGGTATATAGTATTTGCTTGACACATTTAAGGTGGAATAGGAGGATCATGACACCCTGGGAGAATCTCCTAGGTCTGAGACTTCTTTGGAGAGATACAGGACAGAATTAAAGCTCTTATATGGCTAATTCCTTTGTTACGGACACTTCTCTGCAGATTACCAAAGTGGCGGCTAAGAGTTCATTTCCATCTTAGCGCGCAGAGCCTTATGATTGAAATCTAAGCTTTAGGCTATTTCTTGCGAAGGGAGGACCCTGTTTGGGCCCGACCTGCAGGAGATTATTTCTGACATCACGGGAGGTAAGGGTCATTCCCTCCCTCAGGATAAAAAGATCCAATCCGAGGGGTCGATAGAGTATTTTTCGTGCTTTTTGAAATTTTAAGGGAATCCCACCTTCCTCTTCTTCTAAAGAGGAAGGTGTCTATTCGCAAGCCATGTCTACCTGGAGTCCACCCCTGTCTTGGAACAAGGGCTAGTTGGCATGAGGGGCAGACTGCCTTTCTTCACCCAGGCTTGGATATGAGAAGAGGCGTTCTTACGCTGTGTAAGAGACCTATCCTCCATGAGAGTAATTTGTCCCTTTCCAATTCTGGAGCAGGGACAGGCGTATTTAAATCTGTTTGTAGGGGGAACTTCCGGGAGGCAGCCATGATAGGTCGCACTTTACCACTCTTCTCTAGCCTATTCATCATTTTTGTTCAAAATAACATTTCAGATGCCTCATTTAAATGCTACATAGCCTGATTTTTGAAGCGTTACAGATCCTGCTTTAGATGAGCCTACCAACTCTCAGATGATCGTGACAATGAGCACCCGGAGCACATTTTAAGGCTGAGGCCTTTTATCCACCCCCCCGACGAGGTCCACCTAGATTACAGAGCTATATCGAAGATAATGGATTGTGCTATTGATATCTTGAAAGAGCTGAGCCGTTTGCTAACGGAACATCATGCTACATTCAAGTCTATTTTACACAAAACTTTACATCCCGGGGATAACCACTTGCCCCATCCTGTCAATCGAGGGGAGCCGATACCGCAAGAGCGGGAGAATGCGGACTCACTTAATGGTAATCTGAAGCCCATTACCCACGCCTTTTGCATTTATGAGGGACTTGAGGAGTACTATAGCTGTGCCCACTGGAGTGGCGGACAGAGCTGTGCAGCTAGACGCTAGCGTGACTTTTTGCAGTACCCAGCCAGGTGTGTGTGTGTCTATTACACCGGCGAGTCAACTACCCACTATATCGCGGCAGAGGACTTCAGAACAAATGTCAGCGGGCTCTCCAGTGAGTAACTTTATTGGGAACAGTTTCTGCAGACGGCCGGTGGAAACACACTGCTCTATATTACCTGGCATCCTTGTTTTTGTGGTATCTCTACAACCGCAATGGGATCCTGGCGGTCTGATTCGGGCCGCTTCCTTCTTGGCAGCAACGGTGGCTGGAGCAAGCCGATCAACTTCTATCCCAATGCAGACTACATGAATACTTTCCTTTCCAGATACCCGTTTCTAGGTGGCCTTGCTGCAATCTAGCTGGGTTCTTGGCAGATCGCATTGGTTATAATACTATAAATAATGGTGATTCATTACCTGCGTTTATATATTTTGGATATATCTATGTTGGAACTCTGTAGTTTGACATCACCAAGTTTACAAGTCAAAACACCCCCTATTTAGCGTTATAATGCTTAGAGTATTGTATACCAGATATCCTAGATAAGATTTTATTTTAGGTAGTGGGCAACTGTTTTACTGTGAGAGTGGGGTTATGGTTCCCTTTTTATACCAGTTTATATACCAGTATTTCATACGAGACCACTCTAGGATCTTATGGCGAATCCTTAAAAGTTTTAAATATCTAGGGCACACCAAATGTTTCATGGCTAGCAACAATTTGTGTCCTGTTTAATGCTTACCACCATCCATCTAGATATTCATAATAATCTGTGTTCACCAAGGTGTTCTGATTTAACATTGCTGAGCCGTTTATCCCTGCAGTTGTAGCCTTTAAGGCTACCCCTTTATACATTTTTGTGTCACAAGATAGTATAACCATTCCTACCGTTTTTATAGGGATGTCTAGTTCAGTGATATAGTAGGAACTTATGATATATCATGCGCCCTGTATTCTTTATATAATACTTTCGAATTTTCATTTGAACAATAAGTATATTATCTGGAAGTAAGTTTTGTGATGACATAGTAGTATTTACTGTATGTATAGGGATATCAGACTCAGTGTAACATAATAGGAAATAATCATATGGGTATTTAATCCTATAGCCATTGTGTTTTATATTTTATGTGTGTTTGATCTGTTTGCTTGGAATGAGCACATAACTATTTGGGGACCACACATTCACTACTTGCATGCCCCCTAGCTATTTGTGTTTTATTTATCGCTTTTCAATATACAGTAGTATGTCCAATCCTTAAATGTTACATTACCTATATGCTCCTTTACTGCTTCTCTATAGAAAGGGTATTTAGCTACCTATTCATTTCAGCCCTAGACTATATTACAGCCTTTGAACCCTATTTACACCCATATTGCCTTAATGAACCATTTTAAGGTGATGTCTTGTTGCCAGCGTCCGAGGTAACGGGACATCTATTTATCTCTTCACTTTTCTGGTTCTTAGTAATCATTTATAAACTCTCAATATGGGTGTATATTTACTCTGGAAAATGATCTGGGCATGATTTGTCACTTTAGACTTTGGCTGAATATTATCTATTCCCTCACTAAGCTTGGCGGTGGAGACCCCTTCTCTGTGGCAACCTCACATATAATCCCCTCTTACTTTTTCAACTCCTACATTTTATGTATCTATAATTATCGAATTTTACAGTAGTTACATTTCCCTTCAGTATTTTTGTAATATTTTAATGTTATATTCCAATTATATTTCAGGCAGAGCCTTACCAACAATCTTTTAGCGTTACCCTACCCTGTTAAAATGTTCATCAGAAATACAGTATCAAAAAGTAAAAAATAAGAGGTCCTTCACTTGGGGTCCATGAGTGGCCCCTTCACATTAAGGTTTACCTACCTTATACTATGTTAACTATAACTATGTGGTCCAAGAGTGGCCACTCAAATCATTAGGTGGGTTTACAGTTTGATAAGCAATTATTGCCTGTATTGAAAGTGTAATGTGTCATTTAATAATACTGTGCATTTCCTTCACTTGTTTTTGTAGCCTACCCTGTAACAATTTGCTTTCTTTCGTATGTATGTTTTGGCAACTATCAATTGTATGTTTTGAAAAGAACCTCAATAAAAAATATTAAAAAGTTAAAAATCTGTTTGTAGTTCCCACAAAAAAGTGAATTTTCAGACCTATCTTGGATCTCAAGAGTCTTAACAAGTTTCTCAGAGTTCCATCTTTCAAGATGGAAACTATTCGTGCCATTCTTCCATTGATCCAGTAGGGTCAATTTATGTCTATCGTGGATCTAAAGGTTGCATAGCTTCATGTTCTTATCCACAGACGTACATTTTCAGTTTGTGGCTCTTACTTCGGTTTGGTCACGGCACCCAGAATTTTCAAAGGGTTCTGGGATCTCTACTGGCGGTTCTAAGACCGCGGGGCATTGCAGTAGCGCCTTATCTGGATGATATTCTGGTCCAGGCGTCGTCTTCTTAGCTAGCAAAGTCTCATACCGACATTGTTCTATCCTTCCTGAGGAAGGTATATCTGAAGAAGGGTTAGCTAGTTCCGCTGACAAGGGTTCCTTCTTGGAAACTCTAATTGTCTCTATGTCCATGAAAATCTTTTTGACAGAAATCAGTAATTTAAAGAATCGGAACACGTATTGAGCTTTCCAGACAACTCCTTGACCGTCTGTGGTTCAGTGCATGGAGGTAATTGGATTGCTGGTTGCGGCAATGGACATCATTGTTTTTTTGCTCGGTTTCATCTCTGACTTTTGCAAATAACCATGCTCAGTCTATATGGCTTGGAGACTATACAACTTTGTCTCCTCAAATAAATCTAGACCATAGAGCAAGGGACTCTCTTCTATGGTGGTTGTTGCTGAATCATCTATCTCAGGGGACATGCTTCCACAGACCCTCATGGGTGATTGTGACGATGGACGCCAGCCTGATAGGATGGGTAACAGTCTGGAATTCCCTGAGGGCTCAGGGTGTATGGTCTCAATCGGAGTCTCTACTACCCATCAATATCCTAGAGTTGAGAGCAATTTTCAATGCACTTCAGGCTTGGCCTCATTTGGCTTCGGCCAAGTTCATCAGATTCCAGTCAGACAACATCACGACTGTATCTTACATCAATCATCAGGGAGGAACAAGGAGTTCCTTAGCGATGATAGAAGTAGCCAAGATAATTCAGTGAGCGGAGGCTCACTCTTGTTATCTGTCTGCAATCCACATTCCAGGAGTGGAAAACTGGGAAGCAAATTTTCTGAGCAGACAGACTTTTCATCTGGGGGAATGGGAACTCCACCCGGAGGTGTTTGCCAATCTGATTCTCAGATGGGGCAGGCCGGTGTTGGATCTTACGGCATCTCATCAAAAGGCAAAGCTTCTGAGATACGGGTCCAGGTCCAGAGACCCCAGGCGAACTGTTAGATACCTTGGCAGTGCTTTGGTCTTTCAACCTAGCTTATGTGTTCCCTCCATTTGTTCTCCTTCCCCGGGTGATTGTTCAAATTGATCAGGAGAGAGTTTCAGTGATCCTTATCGCTCCTGCGTGGCCTCGCAGGACTTGGTATGCCGATCTGGTGGAAATGTCATCTCAACCACCGTGGTAACTTCCATTGAGGGTAGACCTGCTAATTCAGGGGCCCTTCCATCATCCAAATCTATTTTCTCTGCAGCTATATGCTTGGGGATTGAACGCTTGATTTTATCTAAGCGAGGGTTTTCTGATTCGGTCATTGATACTGTAATTCAGGTACATAAGCCTGTTACTAGAGAGATTTACCATAAGATATGGCGCAAATATCTTTTTTGGTGCGAATCCAAGGGCTACTCATGGAGTAGGGTTAGGATTCCCGGATTTTATTTTCTCCAAGAAGGATTGGAGAAAGGGCTATCCACAAGTTCCGTAAAGGGACGGATTTCTGCTTTGTCTTTTTTGCTACACAAGCGTCTGGCAGATGTTCCGGATGCTCAATATTTTTGTCAGGCTCTGACTAGATTCAGGCCTGTGTTTCGACCAATTGCTCCTCCTTGGAGTTTGAATTTAGTTTTTAATGTTTTTCAAGGGGTTCCATTTGAACCTATGCATTCCAGAGATATTAAGTTGTTATCTTGGAAAATTTTGTTTTTGGTTGCTATTTCTTCAGCTCGCAGAATCTCTCATTACATTGTGATTCCCCTTATCTTGTTTTTCAAACATGAATATTAATCAGGAATTGTAGTTCCTTCCTTGTGTCCTAATCCTTCTTCTAAGAAGGAGCGTCTGTTACATATTTGGACGTGTTCCATGCCTTAAAGTTCTATTTACAGGCGACTTAGGATTTTCGTTGATCGTCTTCCTTGTTTGTCTTTTTTTCAGGGAAACGTAGGGGTCAGAAAGCTACGGCTACCTCTCTCTTTCTTTTTGGCTGAAGAGTTTTATCCGTTTTGCATATAAGACTGCTGGACAGCAGCCTTCTGAAAGTATCACGGCTCATTCATTTAAAAATGCTTCTGTTGAACAGATTTGCAAAGCTGCAACCTGGTCGTCTCTTCATACCTTTTCTATTTTCTAAATTTCTCAGAATTCGATACTTTTGCCTCATCTGAGGCTGTTTTTGGGAGGAAAGTTCTTTAAGCAGTGGTGCCTTTCGTTTCGGTTCCCTGTCTTGTCCCTCCCGTTTCATCTGTGTACTATAGCTTTGGTATTGTATCCCACAAGTAAGGATGAAATCCATGGACTCATCGTATCTTGTAAAAGAAAAGGAAATTTATTCTTACCTGATAAATTTGTTTCTTTTACGATACGATGAGTCCACGGCCCACCCTGTTTTTATGAGACAGGTCTTTTTTTTGTTAAACTTCAGTCACCTCTGCTCCTTGACTTTTTTCTTTTTCTTCCTAACTTCGGTCGAATGACTGGGTTGGGAGGGAAGGGAGGAGCTATTTATACAGCTCTGCTGTGGAGCTCTTTGCCTCCTCCTGCTGACCAGGAGGCGATATCCAACAAGTAAGGATGAAATCCATGGACTCATCGTATCGTAGAAGAAACAAATTTATCAGGTAAGAATAAATTTCCTTTTTTGACACAAATAATACAGCTTTAAGAATCAGCCGCTCTTTAACAAATACAGCCGCGCTCTGTCTTTACTTACTGCGAGAGCTCTCTATTTTTATGTCACGTTGGGACCGTTAAGCAACCTTATCTGTGTACCGCACCTGCGTATAATAACTAGTCTCACAATCAAGACGGTTCGAGACTCATTCTACAAAGTAATTTTATTGGCTGCACGCCATGTCAGCTTGATTAAGGGGCATATCCTGTAACCAAAGCTGGGGCAGCAAGTTCAGCTACAGCCGTGTTGTGCATGCTGAAGTACAGTGCCCATACTGCCATCATAAACTCAGAGTTCTAGCCGATTTCAAAAGTCTGCATAAGAAAAAGATTTCTCACACATCTACGGTGGTGAGCCTCTTCACTCAAAATCTAGATTCTATGTAGCATTCTAGATTCTGAGTGAAGAGCCTCGTCGCTGTAGATGTGTCAGAAATCTTTGTCTTATTATGCAGACTTTTGAAATCTTACATGCGGTCACTTGAAAATTCACTTGCGGTCCACTGGTAGACTGCGATCTACGTCTTGCCCACCCCTGATTTATATGCAATATTCATATTTAATGAAGTGTTATACTGTGTATTTACTGTAAATATTTCACATTCCAATGTTCTGCATATAGCAGAATATGTTTTTAGTATTTTGAAATAGATATTCCTATTTATATCTGTATATATCTATACCTATATATTATTGTATATGTATGTATATGTGTATATATATATATATGTATAGATATATTGTACCAAAATACCATCAGATATATGTAGAAATATTTATTTATGAATAAATAGAACATATTCTGCTATATGAAGAACATTGGAATGTGAAATATTCATATTTTCATGTTGGGTTAGCGCACTTGAGAATATACGATCGGGTTTAAGTAGGGTGTTAGGTTATTTTTTCACTTTTTTTGCTCTATTGACCACTATGGGGGAGTACGTTAACGCATGTGCAATATTCTAAATTCGTCTTTTTGCACGCATCGGGTTAGTGCAAGCGAAAAATGTTTATTTCTCTTGTAAGGTGTATCCAGTCCACGGATTCATCCATTACTTGTGGGATATTCTCCTTCCCAACAAGAAGCTGCAAGAGGACATCCACAGCAGAGCTGTCTATATAGCTCCTCCCCTAACTGTCACTCCCAGTCATTCTCTTGCAGCTCTCGACAAGAAAGGAAGTATCAAGAGATATATGGTGAATTAGTGTAGTTTATCTTCAATCAAAAGTTTATTATTTTTAAACGGTATCGGCGTTGTACTGTTTTTACCTCAGGCAGAAATTAGAAGAAGAGTTTTGCCTGAGGTTTTTGATGATCTTAGCAGGTTGTAACTAAGGTCCACTGCTGTTCTCGCACATAACTGAAGAGTATGGGAAAACTTCAGCTGGGGGAATGGCCTGCAGAATTAACTGCTCTGCGGTATGTTCAGTATATTTTTTTCTAGAGAGATGATAAGGTCTAGAAAATGCTGACAGTGCCTGATATATTTAAGGTAAGCCTGATTACAGTGATTTAACAAACAACTGGGATCATGCTTGCAGTAAAAGGTAATATTCATGTTACTTGCTCTTATTACTTAGTATGTAAAACGTTTGCATGATATATAAAAAACGTTTTTTACTGAGGGTGATAAATCTTTATTTGGGGCCTAGTTTTCCACATGGCTGACTAGATTTCTCCTAGGAGTAGTTATTTATGGCCCTTTCACTTTGAATGCATGGTGTGGTGGGAGGGGCCTATTTTCGCGCTCTAATTGCGCAGTATTTTTTACAGTCTGAGACATCCAGCTTCCCTGAAGGAGTCCCCTGACATATAGGACCTCTGTAAAGGGTTTTTGTGCCTACAAAAGTCGTTTTATAGGCAGGTAGGAGCTACAGTAGAGCTGTGGCAGTTTGCTTGTGACTGTTTATAACGGTTTTACCGTTTTTCTGCTTCGTTTTTGAGCCTGAGGGGTTAATCATCCATTTGCAAGTGGGTGCAATGCTATTTTAGTCTATTATACGCACTCTATAAATTTAGTAGAGTTTACTGCTTTTTTCCACTGTTTTGCAGTTTATGTGTTTGTTTTTTTTCCCTTAAAGGGACAGTACCCGTTTTTTATATTCTGCTTTTTCACATTTATTAAAGTGTTTTCCAAGCTTGCTGGTCTCATTACTAGTCTGTTAAACATGTCTGACATAGGGGAAACTCCTTGTTCACTATGTTTAGAAGCCATTGTGGAACCCCCTCTTAGAATGTGTACCAAATGCACTGATCTTAGTATAAATTTTAAAGACCATATTCTGGCTTTAAAAGATTTATCACCAGAGGAAATTGACAATGGGGAAGTTATGCCGACTAACTCTCCCCACGTGTCAGAACCTATAACTCCCGCTCAAGGGACGCCAAGTACATCTAGCGCGCCCATTGCGTATACTTTACAAGACATGGCGGCAGTTATGAATCATACCCTTACAGAGGTATTGTCCAAACTGCCAGGGTTACAAGGAAAGCGAGACAGCTCTGGGGCTAGAACAAATAAAGAGCTCTCTGACGCTTTGGTAGCTATGTCTGATATACCCTCACAATGTGCAGAAGCCGAAGCAGGAGAGCTTCTATCTGTGGGTGATTTTTCTGATTCAGGGAAGACACTTCAACCTGTTTCTGATATGTCTACATTTAAATTTAAGCTTGAACACCTCCGCGTGTTGCTCAGGGAGGTTTTAGCAACTCTCTATGACTGTGACGCCATTGTAGTCCCAGAGAAATTGTGTAAATTCAATAAATACTATGCAGTGCCTGTTTACACTGATGTTTTTCCAATTCCTAAGAGGTTTTCAGAAATTATTACTAAGGAATGGGATACACCAGGTGTACCGTTCTCTCCCCCTCCACACGGGACTTGTGGCAAACGGTCCCTAAGGTGGAGGGAGCAGTCTCTACCCTAGCGAAGTGTACAACTATCCCTGTCGAGGACAGTTGTGCTTTTCTAGATCCAATGGACAAAAAATTAGAGGGTTACCTTAAGAAATGTTTTATTCAACATGGTTTTATTCTCCAGCCCCTTGCATGCATTGCCCCAGTCACTGCTGCTGCAGCCTTCTGGTTTGAGTCTCTAGAAGAGGCTCTACAGGTAGAAACCCCGTTGGATGATATCCTTGACAAGCTTAAAGCTCTTAAGCTAGCCAATTCATTTGACGCCGTTGTTCATTTAATCAAGCTAACGGCTAAAAACTCAGGTTTTGCTATTCAGGCGCGTAGGGCTCAAATCCTGGTCAGCTGACGTTACTTCAAAGTCTAAGCTTCTCAACATTCCCTTCAAGGGGCAGACCCTATTCGGGCCTGGATTGAAGGAGATCATTTCTGATATTACTGGAGGAAAAGGTCACACCCTTCCTCAGAATAGGTCCAACAAATTAAGGACCAAACAGACTAATTTTTGTTCCTTTCGAAACTTCAAGAGTGGCGCA
This sequence comes from Bombina bombina, assembly GCF_027579735.1. Lineage (NCBI taxonomy): Eukaryota > Metazoa > Chordata > Amphibia > Anura > Bombinatoridae > Bombina > Bombina bombina. The sequence continues at coordinate 186,407,021 of NC_069508.1, read as the reverse complement.
GCTTCAACTTCCTCTAATACAAAACAAGAGGGAAATTTTGCCCAGTCCATGCCGGTCTGGAGACCTAACCAGGCTTGGAACAAAGGAAAGCAGGCCAAAAAGCCTGCTGCTGCCTCTAAAACAGCATGAAGGATCAGCCCCCGATCCGGAAACGGATCTAGTAGGGGGCAGACTTTCTCTCTTCACCCAGGCTTGGGCAAGAGATGTCCAGGATCCCTGGGCGTTAGAAATTGTGTCCCAGGGATATCTTCTGGATTTCAAAGCTTCTTCCCCAAAAGGGAGATTTCATCTCTTACAATTATCTGCAAACCAGATAAAGAGAGAGGCATTCTTATATTGTGTTCAAGACCTCCTAGTTATGGGAGTGATCCACCCAGTTCCAAAGGAGGAACAGGGGCAAGGCTTCTATTCAAATCTGTTTGTAGTTCCCAAGAAAGAGGGAACTTTCAGACCAATCTTAGATCTCAAGATCCTAAACATATTTCTCAGGGTCCCATCCTTCAAGATGGAGACTATTCGAACCATCCTACCTATGATCCAGGAGGGTTTCTCAGGTTCGCCTTCCTAGACAGGCATTACCAGTTTGTGGCTCTTCCCTTTGGGTTAGCTACGGCACCAAGAATCTTTACGAAAGTTCTAGGGTCACTCCTAGCGGTCCTAAGGCCGCGGGGTATAGTAGTAGCCCCTTACCTAGACGACATTCTGATACAGGCGTCGAATTTTCAAATCGCCAGGTCCCATATGGACATTGTTCTGGCATTCCTGAGGTCTTATGGGTGGAAGGTGAACGAAGAAAAGAGTTCTCTATCCCCTCTCACAAGAGTTTCCTTCCTAGGAACTCTGATAGATTCTGTAGAAATGAAGATTTACCTGACAGAGGCCAGGTTGTCAAAACTTCTAAATTCCTGCAGTGTTCTTTATTCTACTTCTCGCCCTTCAGTGGCTCAGTGTATGGAAATAATCGGCTTAATGGTAGCGGCAATGGACATAGTGCCGTTTGCCCGCCTACATCTCAGACCGCTGCAACTTTGCATGCTCAGTCAGTGGAATGGGGATTACACAGATTTGTCTCCTCTACTAAATCTATATCAAGAGACCAGGGATTCTCTTCTCTGGTGGCTATCTCGGGTCCATCTGTCCAAGGGTATGACCTTCTGCAGGCCAGATTGGACAATAGTAACGACAGATGCCAGCCTTCTGGGCTGGGGTGCAGTCTGGAACTTTGTGGACTCAGGAGGAGGCACTCCTTCCGATAAACATTCTGGAACTAAGAGCAATATTGAATGCTTTTCAAGCTTGGCCTCAGCTTGCTGCGGTCAGGTTCATCAGATTTCAGTCGGACAATATCACGACTGTAGCCTACATCAACCATCAAGGGGGAACAAGGAGTTCCCTAGCAATGTTGGAGGTTTCAAAAATAATTCTATGGGCAGAGGTTCACTCTTGCCATCTATCAGCTATCCATATCCCAGGAGTAGAGCACTGGGAGGCGGATTTTCTAAGTCGGCAGACTTTTCATCCTGGGGAGTGGGAACTCCATCCGGAGGTATTTGCACAGTTGATTCAACTTTGGGGCAAACCAGAACTGGATCTCATGGCCTCTTGTCAGAACGCCAAGCTTCCTTGTTACGGATCCAGGTCCAGGGATCCCAAGGCAGCGCTGATAGATGCTCTAGCAGCGCCTTGGTCCTTCAACCTGGCTTATGTGTTTCCACCGTTTCCTCTGCTCCCTCGTCTGATTGCCAAGATCAAGCAGGAGAGAGCTTCAGTGATTTTGATAGCACCTGCGTGGCCACGCAGGCCTTGGTATGCAGATCTGGTGGACATGTCATCCCTTCCACCATGGACTCTGCCGCTGAGGCAGGACCTTCTACTTCAGGGTCCTTTCAACCATCCAAATCTAATTTCTCTGCGTCTGACTGCTTGGAGATTGAACGGTTGATTTTATCAAAGCGTGGTTTCTCTGAGTCGGTCATTGACACCTTAATTCAGGCTCGAAAGCCGGTCACTAGGAAAATCTATCATAAGATATGGTGTAGATATCTTCATTGGTGTGAATCCAAAGGTTACTCATAGAGTAAGGTCAGGATTCCTAGGATATTATCTTTTCTCCAAGAAGGATTGGAGAAGGGATTGTCAGCTAGTTCCTTAAAGGGACAGATTTCTGCTCTGTCTATTCTTTTGCACAAGTGTCTGGCTGATACTCCAGATGATCAGGCGTTTTGTCAGGCTTTAGTTAGAATCAAGCCTGTGTTTAAACCTGTTGCTCCGCCATGGAGTTTAAATTTAGTTCTTAAGGTTCTGCAAGGGGTTCCGTTTGAACCTTTGCATTCCATAGATATTAAACTTTTGTCTTGGAAAGTTCTGTTTTTAGTAGCTATCTCCTCGGCTCGAAGAGTTTCGGAGTTATCTGCTTTACAATGTGATTCCCCTTATCTAATTTTCCATTCAGATAAGGTAGTGTTACGTACCAAACCTGGTTTTCTTCCTAAGGTGGTACCTAATAAAAATATCAATCAGGAGATTGTTGTTCCTTCACTATGTCCTAATCCTTCTTCAAAGAAGGAACATCTATTACACAATCTTGATGTGGTTCGTGCTTTAAAATATTATTTACAAGCTACAAAGGATTTTCGTCAAACATCTGCTTTGTTTGTGGTCTACTCTGGGCAGAGGAGAGGCCAAAAGGATTCGGCAACTTCTCTTTCTTTTTGGCTAAGAAGTATAATACGCTTAGCTTATGAGACTGCTGGCCAGCAGCCTCCTGAAAGAATTACAGCTCATTCCACTAGAGCGGTAGCTTCCACATGGGCTTTTAAGAATGAGGCTTCTGTTGAACAGATTTGTAAGGCGGCGACTTGGTCTTCGCTTCATACTTTTTCTAAATTCTACAAATTTGATACTTTTGCTTCTTCGGAGGCTATTTTTGGGCGAAAGGTCTTACAGGCAGTGGTGCCTTCCGTTTAAGCGCCTGCCTTGTCCCTCCCTTCATCCGTGTCCTATAGCTTTGGTATTGGTATCCCACAAGTAATGGATGAATCCGTGGACTGGATACACCTTACAAGAGAAAACAAAATTTATGCTTACCTGATAAATTTATTTCTCTTGTGTTGTATCCAGTCCACGGCCTGCCCTGTCATTTTAAGGTAGGTGTTTTTTATTTTTAAACTACAGTCACCACTGCACCCTATAGTTTCTCCTTTCTCTTGCTTGTCTTCGGTCGAATGACTGGGAGTGGCAGTTAGGGGAGGAGCTATATAGACAGCTCTGCTGTGGGTGTCCTCTTGCAGCTTCTTCTTGGGAAGGAGAATATCCCACAAGTAATGGATGAATCTGTGGACTGGATACACCACAAGAGAAATAAATTTATCAGGTAAGCATAAATTTTGTTTTTCATGTTATGATACAAGTGCTACCCGACGCGTGCAAAAGCTTATTTCTAGCGGAGTTAGCGTGCGAACGGGAACATTAAATACTGCTCCACTTGTAATCTGCACTTAATTAAATGCTAGATAGAATGGTGCATTTAAATATAAACTTAATCTGAAAATAACACGTTGATGTATTTTTTAAAGTTTCATTAGCTCTTTAGCATGTATTAAAAGGCGTTTATTAAGAAGCTGTCCGCATTCCTTTGCTGCGTATGGACAGCGGATCTGTTCGTCTGCTGGACCGTATGCATCATTACACAGTCCGCTGAGTGTGTAATGCCCGACCCTTCACTGTCAATTGGCGAGAATGAGCAAGTTCACTGTGACTTCTCTTGCCACCTCTGAGGTGTTGAAGAGTGTAAGGTGTACGCTGCTTCTTACATTGCGTGAAGCAGGCTCTCATGTGCGAACCTGCCCCGCAAGGGCTCCATAGCAGCTTATGCTGCTTCGTGCACTGAGCACTTTTGGTTTCCATAAAACAATGGGAGCTGCCATGTTGTAACTTCGGTTACCTTCTCTGCTGTGGCCAATTAGGGACAGTTATAAATAGGTCACTAGAGTCTGCAGCCAATGGCTGTGTGGAATATAACTATGTTCTGCACTTCCATTTCTAAAAGGAACTGAAATGCTCACAAAATAAATAATGAAAGTATATTGCAGAGTGTTTTTTATATATACTATTTATCATTTTATTTTACATCTCAAAGTGTTTGACTTTTTAAGTATTTTCAGGTTATTATAACAATCCATTTCTTATTTTGGACAATAAAAATAATTATATCATCTAAACATTTATTTGCAATCTTAAATGAACATAGTTATATTAATATTTTTTATTTTTGAACATGTATCATAGTTTGTGTTATTGCTCACTACTTATACATTTTAATGAGGCTGAGAAATGTTTGTTAAAGGACCACTAACTGAATTAAATGTTATAACACTGTAGTTCTGAATATACCGAACTTTATATAAAATGAACACACATTTTCTTTCTAATGACACTGTGAGTCCACGGATCATCATAATTACTGTTGGGAATCGACCAGCAGGAGGTGGCAAAGAGCACCACAGCAAAAACTGTTAAATGTCACTTCCCTTACCCACAATCCCCAGTCATTCTCTTTGCCTGTATTAGTTGCAAGGAGGTGGTGAAGTTAGGTGTCTAAGATTTTCTTCAATCATGAGTTTATTTTCAAAGCAGGACAATATGTTCTGATCTTTGCTGAGGGTTTAGCCGTATTCCATATCAGTCTCTTCAATAGAGCAGTGGTGGCTTTTAAGCATTTGGGAACTTAGGGGGTATAATCCTCTCTGTGCCTCTCAATCAGTTTAATGCTACCCTTATCAGAAAGCCTGTTTGTTTGCACAGTCTTTTCTATTTTTCACAGGTCCATAGGAGAAAAGGATGCCTCTTAAACTTCGTGAACTGATTGCTGCCAGGCAGATACTTTTATGATAAGTGCTACATTATTTTACATGTTTTATTATCTAATGTGTATTTGTGGCACTTAAACAGTTAATACTGTTTAGAGAGGGGGCTGTAATGCAGGGCACTGGCAAGATTTATTTTATGGCTCAATAGTGTTTGTTACTTTGTGAGCGAGTGGCGGTTTCTTTGTTTATTTCTCCAACATAGGTGTGTCCGGTCCACGGCGTCATCCTTACTTGTGGGATATTCTCTTCCCCAACAGGAAATGGCAAAGAGCCCAGCAAAGCTGGTCACATGATCCCTCCTAGGCTCCGCCTACCCCAGTCATTCTCTTTGCCGTTGTACAGGCAACATCTCCACGGAGATGGCTTAGAGTTTTTTAGTGTTTAACTGTAGTTTTTATTATTCAATCAAGAGTTTGTTATTTTGAAATAGTGCTGGTATGTACTATTTACTCAGAAACAGAAAAGAGATGAAGATTTCTGTTTGTATGAGGAAAATGATTTTAGCAACCGTCACTAAAATCCATGGCTGTTCCACACAGGACTGTTGAGAGCAATTAACTTCAGTTGGGGGAACAGTGAGCAGTCTCTTGCTGCTTGAGGTATGACACATTCTAACAAGACGATGTAATGCTGGAAGCTGTCATTTTCCCTATGGGATCCGGTAAGCCATGTTTATTACGATCGTAAATAAGGGCTTCACAAGGGCTTATTAAGACTGTAGACTTTTTCTGGGCTAAATCGATTCATTATTAACACATATTTAGCCTTGAGGAATCATTTTATTTGGGTATTTTGATATAATAATATCGGCAGGCACTGTTTTAGACACCTTATTCTTTAGGGGCTTTCCCAAAGCATAGGCAGAGCCTCATTTTCGCGCCGGTGTTGCGCACTTGTTTTTGAGAGGCATGGCATGCAGTCGCATGTGAGAGGAGCTCTGATACTTAGAAAAGACTTTCTGAAGGCGTCATTTGGTATCGTATTCCCCTTTGGGCTTGGTTGGGTCTCAGCAAAGCAGATACCAGGGACTGTAAAGGGGTTAAAGTTCAAAACTGCTCCGGTTCCGTTATTTTAAGGGTTAAAGCTTCCAAATTTGGTGTGCAATACTTTTAAGGCTTTAAGACACTGTGGTGAAAATTTGGTGAATTTTGAACAATTCCTTCATGTTTTTTCGCAATTGCAGTAATAAAGTGTGTTCAGTTTAAAATTTAAAGTGACAGTAACGGTTTTATTTTAAAACGTTTTTTGTACTTTGTTATCAAGTTTATGCCTGTTTAACATGTCTGAACTACCAGATAGACTGTGTTCTGAATGTGGGGAAGCCAGAATTCCTATTCATTTAAATAAATGTGATTTATGTGACAATGACAATGATGCCCAAGATGATTCCTCAAGTGAGGGGAGTAAGCATGGTACTGCATCATTCCCTCCTTCGTCTACACGAGTCTTGCCCACTCAGGAGGCCCCTAGTACATCTAGCGCGCCAATACTCCTTACTATGCAACAATTAACGGCTGTAATGGATAATTCTGTCAAAAACATTTTAGCCAAAATGAACACTTATCAGCGTAAGCGCGACTGCTCTGTTTTAGATACTGAAGAGCATGACGACGCTGATAATAATGTTTCTGAAGGGCCCCTAACCCAGTCTGATGGGGCCAGGGAGGTTTTGTCTGAGGGAGAAATTACTGATTCAGGGAACATTTCTCAACATGCTGAACCTGATGTGATTACATTTAAATTTAAGTTGGAACATCTCCGCATTCTGCTTAAGGAGGTATTATCCACTCTGGATGATTGTGACAAGTTGGTCATCCCAGAGAAACTATGTAAAATGGACAAGTTCCTAGAGGTGCCGGGGCTCCCAGAAGCTTTTCCTATACCCAAGCGGGTGGCGGACATTGTTAATAAAGAATGGGAAAGGCCCGGTATTCCTTTCGTCCCTCCCCCCATATTTAAAAAATTGTTTCCTATGGTCGACCCCAGAAAGGACTTATGGCAGACAGTCCCCAAGGTCGAGGGAGCGGTTTCCACTTTAAACAAACGCACCACTATACCCATAGAGGATAGTTGTGCTTTCAAAGATCCTATGGATAAAAAATTAGAAGGTTTGCTTAAAAAGATGTTTGTTCAGCAGGGTTACCTTCTACAACCAATTTCATGCGTTGTCCCTGTCGCTACAGCCGCATGTTTCTGGTTCGATGAGCTGATAAAGGCGGTCGATAGTGATTCTCCTCCTTATGAGGAGATTATGGACAGAATCAATGCTCTCAAATTGGCTAATTCTTTTACCCTAGACGCCACTTTGCAATTGGCTAGGTTAGCGGCTAAGAATTCTGGGTTTGCTATTGTGGCGCGCAGAGCGCTTTGGTTGAAATCTTGGTCGGCTGATGCGTCTTCCAAGAACAAGCTACTTAACATTCCTTTCAAGGGGAAAACGCTGTTTGGCCCTGACTTGAAAGAGATTATCTCTGATATCACTGGGGGTAAGGGCCACGCCCTTCCTCAGGATCGGCCTTTCAAGGCAAAAAATAAACCTAATTTTCGTCCCTTTCGTAGAAACGGACCAGCCCAAAGTGCTACGTCCTCTAAGCAAGAGGGTAATACTTCTCAAGCCAAGCCAGCTTGGAGACCAATGCAAGGCTGGAACAAGGGAAAGCAGGCCAAGAAACCTGCCACTGCTACCAAGACAGCATGAAATGTTGGCCCCCGATCCGGGACCGGATCTGGTGGGGGGCAGACTCTCTCTCTTCGCTCAGGCTTGGGCAAGAGATGTTCTGGATCCTTGGGCGCTAGAAATAGTCTCCCAAGGTTATCTTCTGGAATTCAAGGGGCTTCCCCCAAGGGGGAGGTTCCACAGGTCTCAGTTGTCTTCAGACCACATAAAAAGACAGGCATTCTTACATTGTGTAGAAGACCTGTTAAAAATGGGAGTGATTCATCCTGTTCCATTAAGAGAACAAGGGATGGGGTTCTACTCCAATCTGTTCATAGTTCCCAAAAAAGAGGGAACGTTCAGACCAATCTTAGATCTCAAGATCTTAAACAAGTTTCTCAGGGTTCCATCGTTCAAGATGGAAACCATTCGAACTATTCTTCCTTCCATCCAGGAAGGTCAATTCATGACCACGGTGGATTTAAAGGATGCGTATCTACATATTCCTATCCACAAGGAACATCATCGGTTCCTAAGGTTCGCATTCCTGGACAAGCATTACCAGTTCGTGGCGCTTCCTTTCGGATTAGCCACTGCTCCAAGGATTTTCACAAAGGTACTAGGGTCCCTTCTAGCTGTGCTTACACCAAGGGGCATTGCTGTAGTACCTTATTTGGACGACATTCTGATTCAAGCGTCGTCCCTTCCTCAAGCAAAGGCTCACACGGACATAGTCCTGGCCTTTCTCAGATCTCACGGATGGAAAGTGAACGTGGAAAAGAGTTCTCTATCTCCGTCAACAAGGGTTCCCTTCTTGGGAACAATAATAGACTCCTTAGAAATGAGGATATTTCTGACAGAGGCCAGAAAAACAAAGCTTCTAGACTCTTGTCGGATACTTCATTCCGTTCCTCTTCCTTCCATAGCTCAGTGCATGGAAGTGATCGGGTTGATGGTAGCGGCAATGGACATAGTTTCTTTTGCGCGCATTCATCTAAGACCATTACAACTGTGCATGCTCAGTCAGTGGAATGGGGATTATACAGACTTGTCTCCGAAGATACAAGTAAATCAGAGGACCGGAGACTCACTCCGTTGGTGGCTGTCCCTGGACAACCTGTCACAAGGGATGACATTCCGCAGACCAGAGTGGGTCATTGTCACGACCGACGCCAGTCTGATGGGCTGGGGCGCGGTCTGGGGATCCCTGAAAGCTCAGGGTCTTTGGTCTCGGGAAGAATCTCTTCTACCGATAAATATTCTGGAACTGAGAGCGATATTCAATGCTCTCAAGGCTTGGCCTCAGCTAGCGAGGGCCAAGTTCATACGGTTTCAATCAGACAACATGACAACTGTTGCGTACATCAACCATCAGGGGGGAACAAGGAGTTCCCTAGCGATGGAAGAAGTGACCAAAATCATTCTATGGGCGGAGTCTCACTCCTGCCACCTGTCCGCTATCCACATCCCAGGAGTGGAAAATTGGGAAGCGGATTTTCTGAGTCGTCAGACATTGCATCCGGGGGAGTGGGAACTCCATCCGGAAATCTTTGCCCAAGTCACTCAGCTGTGGGGCATTCCAGACATGGATCTGATGGCCTCTCGTCAGAACTTCAAAGTTCCTTGCTACGGGTCCAGATCCAGGGATCCCAAGGCGGCTCTAGTGGATGCACTAGTAGCACCTTGGACCTTCAAACTAGCTTATGTGTTCCCGCCGTTTCCTCTCATCCCCAGGCTGGTAGCCAGGATCAATCAGGAGAGGGCGTCGGTGATCTTGATAGCTCCTGCGTGGCCACGCAGGACTTGGTATGCAGATCTGGTGAATATGTCATCGGCTCCACCTTGGAAGCTACCTTTGAGACGAGACCTTCTTGTTCAGGGTCCGTTCGAACATCCGAACCTGGTTTCACTCCAGCTGACTGCTTGGAGATTGAACGCTTGATCTTATCGAAGCGAGGGTTCTCAGATTCTGTTATCGATACTCTTGTTCAGGCCAGAAAGCCTGTAACTAGAAAGATTTACCACAAAATTTGGAAAAAATATATCTGTTGGTGTGAATCTAAAGGATTCCCTTGGGACAAGGTTAAGATTCCTAAGATTCTATCCTTCCTTCAAGAAGGATTGGAAAAAGGATTATCTGCAAGTTCCCTGAAGGGACAGATTTCTGCCTTGTCTGTGTTACTTCACAAAAAGCTGGCAGCTGTGCCAGATGTTCAAGCCTTTGTTCAGGCTCTGGTTAGAATTAAGCCTGTTTACAAACCTTTGACTCCTCCTTGGAGTCTCAATTTAGTTCTTTCAGTTCTTCAGGGGGTTCCGTTTGAACCCTTACATTCCGTTGATATTAAGTTATTATCTTGGAAAGTTTTGTTTTTAGTTGCAATTTCTTCTGCTAGAAGAGTTTCAGAATTATCTGCTCTGCAGTGTTCTCCTCCTTATCTGGTGTTCCATGCAGATAAGGTGGTTTTACGTACTAAACCTGGTTTTCTTCCAAAAGTTGTTTCTAACAAAAACATTAACCAGGAGATTATCGTACCTTCTCTGTGTCCGAAACCAGTTTCAAAGAAGGAACGTTTGTTGCACAATTTGGATGTTGTTCGCGCTCTAAAATTCTATTTAGAAGCTACAAAGGATTTTAGACAAACATCTTCCTTGTTTGTTGTTTATTCCGGTAAAAGGAGAGGTCAAAAAGCAACTTCTACCTCTCTCTCTTTTTGGATTAAAAGCATCATCAGATTGGCTTACGAGACTGCCGGACGGCAGCCTCCCGAAAGAATCACAGCTCATTCCACTAGGGCTGTGGCTTCCACATGGGCCTTCAAGAACGAGGCTTCTGTTGATCAGATATGTAGGGCAGCGACTTGGTCTTCACTGCACACTTTTACCAAATTTTACAAGTTTGATACTTTTGCTTCTTCTGAGGCTATTTTTGGGAGAAAGGTTTTGAAAACCGTGGTGCCTTCCATTTAGGTGACCTGATTTGTTCCCTCCCTTCATCCGTGTCCTAAAGCTTTGGTATTGGTTCCCACAAGTAAGGATGACGCCGTGGACCGGACACACCTATGTTGGAGAAAACAGAATTTATGTTTACCTGATAAATTACTTTCTCCAACGGTGTGTCCGGTCCACGGCCCGCCCTGGTTTTTTTAATCAGGTCTGATAATTTATTTTCTTTAACTACAGTCACCACGGTACCATATGGTTTCTCCTATGCAAATATTCCTCCTTAACGTCGGTCGAATGACTGGGGTAGGCGGAGCCTAGGAGGGATCATGTGACCAGCTTTGCTGGGCTCTTTGCCATTTCCTGTTGGGGAAGAGAATATCCCACAAGTAAGGATGACGCCGTGGACCGGACACACCGTTGGAGAAAGTAATTTATCAGGTAAACATAAATTCTGTTTTTTTAGCAGTTTTTTCCCTGGAGGAGTTTGTCTGGCCGGGAGGAATGTTACGCCTTCGGTGGGCGGGACTTGCTGAGGCGCTAGTTTTTTTGCGCGCTCTTTTCCCTTTTCCTGAAGTGCCAGAGAGATTTTAGTGCGGCACTGGGCTGTGTGCGAGCGGCGGTTTTTCTGCAGAGCGGTTTACAGTCTGGATCGTTTTTGTTTCTCTCCGTTTGATCAGCAGGTTCAGGTAGGCACTTCAGCAATCTGACTGAGGTGTAGAGGTGCCTATATTTTTTGTTTGCTTTATGTAAGTTAAAGTCTGTTGTCATTTTATAACGTTACTTTATCTCTTGAAGGGGTAGTAACCCCTTTTTTGGCTTCTTCTTTTTAAAAGTTTAAATACATTATTTGGGCTTTATTTTTTTGTATTTAGATTGACTAAGAGACCCTGCAAAATGTTACTTGCACTTTGTTTGGGGGCTAATGTGGAACCACCTATCCCTTTTTGTTCCTCTTGTATTGAGAGAACATTACATTACAGGGATAATCTTTTTGAGTCTGAGCCATCATTATCTAAGGAGGATGCTGTTCAGGGGCCTTCTGCTCAGGCGCTGCTTTGTCCTCAGGCATCCCTTTCCTTGTCTGCCTCGCATGTAGTGCCCAGTGTTTCCTCTCATACTCCAGCTGGAGTTTCTTTGCAAGATATGGCTACTCATATATCTTCTGCGGTTTCTGAGGCTTTATCTGCTTTCCTTATGTTGCAGGGGAAGCGTAAGAGGAAGTTTAAGAATTTAGAGGCCTCTGTTTCAGGAGTGGCTATCTCTAATGTCTCTTCTCAGAAGTCTGAGGAAGAGGATTCTTCTTTAGCATCTGAAGGTGAAATTTCAGATTCTGACAGTATAATTCCTTCTTCTGATGCTGAGGTTGTTTCATTCAGATTTAAATTTGAACACCTCCGTTTGTTACTTAAGGAGGTTTTGGCTACTTTGGATGATTCTAATTCTATGGTCGTAGTGACTCCTAAGAAATCTAGTAAGCTTGATAAGTATTTTGACGTTCCTTCCGCGGTGGAGGTGTTTCCTGTTCCTGACCATATTTCAGAAATTATTGCATGGGAGTGTGAGAAGCCTGGGATTCCTTTTTCCCCTTCTCCAATTTTTAAGAAGATGTTTCCTATTGCTGATACTAATATTAATTATTGTTTGGACCAGGTCTGGCTGAGATTATTTCTGATATCACGGGAGGTAAGGGACATTTTCTCCCTCGGGATAAGAGAAATAAACAAAAACGTCAGAGTAATTTTCGTTCCTTTCTAAACTTTTCAGTTAAGCCTTCCCCCTCTTCTTCCAAGCAAGAACATTCTAAGTCTTCCTGGAAGTCCAATCATTCCTGGAAGAAGGGGAAGCAATTTAAGAAGCCCATTACTGACTCTAAAACAGCATGAAGGGTCTGTCCCCGATCCGGGAGCGGATCTTGTGAGGGGCAAACTTTCTTTTTTCGCTCAGGCTTGGGTTCGGGATGTCCCGGATCCCTGGGCGGTGGACATTGTGTCCCAGGGTTACAAGCTAGAGTTCAAGACTTATCCTTCCAGGGGCAGGTTCCTTCTCTCCAGGTTATCTGTAAACCAGATAAAGAGAGAGGTGTTCTTATGTTGTGTGCAGGATCTTTCCGATATGGGAGTGATAGTTCCTGTTCCAATTCAGGAGCAGGGTCTGGGATTCTATTCCAATCTGTTCATAGTTCCCAAAAATGAGGGAACTTTCAGACCTATTTTAGATCTCAAGAGTGTGAACAAGTTTCTCAGAGTTCTGTCTTTCAAGATCAAAACTATTCGTTCCATTCTTCCTTTAGTTCAGGAGGGTCTGTTCATGACCACAGTGGATTTAAATGATGCGTATCTGTATATTCCTACCCACAGGGATCATCACAAGTTTCTGAGATTTGCATTTCTAGACAAACATTTTCAGTTTGTGGCTCTTCCATTCGGTCTTGCAACAGCTCTCGGAATTTTCTCAAAGGTCTTGGGAGCATTATTGGCGGTGCTTCAGTTGCAGGGTGTTGCAGTAGCGCCCTATCTGGACAATATTATGGTTCAGGTGCCATCTCTTCAACAAGCAAGGTTCCACACAGGGATATTGTTGTCTTTTCTGCGCTCCCACGGTTGGAAGGTGAATTTAGGAAAAAGTTCCTTGATTCCGGCTGCAAAAGTGGTATTTTTGGGGACCATCAAAGATTCCCTAGAAATTAAGATTTTTCTGACAGAAGCCAGAAGATCAAAGATCTTCAGCTCTTGTCTTGCTTTCTCCCTGGCCGTCAGTGGCTCAGTGTATGGAGGTTATTGGTCTGATGGTGTCAGTTATGGACATCATTCTGTTTGCTCGGTTCCATCTCAGGCCTCTGTAGTTATGCATGCTCAGACAATGGAAAGGGGATTATGCGGATCTGTCTCCGCGAATTGTTTTGGATCAGAAGACAATAGATTCTCTTCTGTGGTGGTTGTCTCAGGATCTTCTCTCCCAGGTAACCTGCTTTCGCAGACCTACCTGGGTGATCGTGACCACGGACACCAGTCTGCTGGGATGGGGAGCTGTCTGGGGTTCATTAAGGGCCCAGGGTCTTTGGACTCGGGAGGAGTCGGTTCTTCCCATAAATATCCTAGAGCTGAGAGCAATTTTCAATGCTCTTCTAGGCTGGCCTCAGCTTCAGCCCAGTTTATCAGGTTTCAGTTGGACAACATAACTTCAGTGACTTATATCAATTATCAGGGAGGAACTCGAAGTTCCTTGGCCATGACAGAGGTAGCCAAGATTATTCAGTGGGCAGAGACCCACAACTGTTGTCTGTCTGCAATCCACATTCCAGGGGTGGACAATTGGGAAGCAGATTTTCTGAGCAGACAGAGTTTTCATCCGGGGGAGTGGGAACTTCACCCGGAGGTGTTTTTCCAGCTTGATCCTCAAGTGGGGGCAGCCAGAGCTGGATCTCATGGCATCTCGTCAGAATGCCAAGCTTCTGAGGTACGGGTCAAGGTCAAGGGATCCTCAGTCTAGCGTATGTTTTTCCTCCATTCGCTCTCCTTCCACCGGTCATTGCTCAAATCAGGCAGGGGAGGGCGTCGGTGATTCTCATTGCTCCGGCTTGGCCTTGCAGGATCTGGTATGTGGATCTGATGGAGATGTCGTCATCTTTTCCACCTTGGAGTCTTTCGTTAAGGAAGGACCTTCTACTACAGGGGCCCTTCCTTGATCCAAATCTCGTTTCTCTGAAGCTGACTGCTTGGAGATTGAACGCTTGATATTATCTAAGCGTGGTTTATCTGAGTCAGTTATTGAGACTATGATTCAGGCTCGTAAGCCTGTGACTAGAAATATTTACTATAAGATTTGGCGTAAATATTTGTATTGTTGTGAATCCAGAGGTATTTCTTGAAATAGAGTTAAGATTCCTAGGATTTTGTCTTTTCTCCAAGAGGGTTTGGAGAAGGGTTTATCTGCTGGTACCTTGAAGGGTCAAATCTCTGCTTTATCTATTTTGTTGCATAAACCTCTGACAGATGTGCCAGATGTTCAGTTTTTTTGCCAGGCTTTGGCTAGAGTCAGGCATATGTTTAAATTTGCTACTCCTCCTTGGAGTCTCAATTTGGTTCTTAGAGTTCTTCAACATGCTCCTTTTGAGTCTATGCATTCTTTGGATATTAAGATTAAGATTTTATCCTGGAAAGTTTTGTTTTTGGCTGCTATTTCTTCGGCTTGAAGAGTTTCTGAGCCTTCAACGTTGCAGTGTGAATCTCCTTTCCTTATTTTTCATTCTGATAAGGTTGTTCTGCATACTGCCTTAGGTTTCCTTCCCAATGTGGTTTTGGACAAGAATATAAATTAAGAGATTGTTGTTTCTTCCTTGTGTCCTAATCCTTCTTCTTATAAGGTACGTTTTTTACACAACCTGGATGTGGTGCGTGCTTTAAAGTTTTATTTGCAGGCGTTTAAGGATTTTCGCCAGTCTTCTTTATTTGTTTTTTTTTTCTGGGAAGCGCAAGGGTCAGAAGGCTACGGCTACAATTTTCTTTCTTTTTGGTTAAGGAGTATTATTCACTTGGCATATGAGACTGCTGGGCAGCAGCCTCCTGAGAGAATCACGGCTCATTCCACTACGGCTATTTCTTCTTGGGCTTTTAAAAATGGAGCCTCTGTGGAAAAGATTTGCAAGGCTGTTACTTGGTCATCTTTACACACTTTTTCAAAATTTTACAAATTTGATACTTTTACTTCGGCTGAGGCTTCTTTTGGGAGAAAGGTTCTTCAAGCAGTGGTGCCTTCTGTTTAGGTTTACTGTCTTGTCCCTCCCTTATGATCCGTGTCCTCTGGCTTGGGTATTGGTTCCCAACAGTAATTATGATGATCCTGATAAATTTATTTATTCCTTGACACGGTGAGTCCACGGCTCGCCCTATATTTTTCAGACAGTTTATTTTTCCATAACCCTCAGTCACCTCTGCACCTTATATTACTTCCTTTCTCCATTCCTTTTGGTTGAATGATTGGGGATTGTGGGTAAGGGGAGTGGTATTTAACAGTTTTTGCTGTGGTGCTTTTTGCCGCCTCCTGCTGGTCAGGAGAGATATTCCCAACAGTAATTATGATGATCTGTGGACTCACTGTGTCAAGAAATAAATACATTTATCAGGTAAGCATAAATTATGTTTTATTCATCTAAAGTACATCCCTATCACTTTTACTTCTGAGGTTCGTCAAGGTTCCTACAAAACTAAAATGCACTAAAATACTAGTAAAATGCAAAAAATATACAGATTGTTTGCTTTATTTAACCATTTAAGGCACTAAACACAAAGAAGATGTGCCACATTGTGTGTTAAAACACACAAAATTATATAAAATATTCCTAAAAATGTTTAGTTATTTTGTGTATGTTTTTATATAGTGTATTTCTTTATATTGGGATCCTGGTCTTCGGCCTTTATCTAGTTATACTTTGCTTTTGCAGGATACTGGACAGATAAAAACACCAAGGGGTCGTCGCCTGTCCTAACATGCCTATTCACACAGTTCCTGGGTGTGCACGTGCGGTGGCTGAATGTGCCATACCATTTCGTGGGGATTAAATATTTAGACATGGTGTGTTCTGTCTAATGATTTTTTTTTTTATTGTAAACTTGCTATTTCATTTTGTATATACAATATAGCTATGTGATACTGACAAGCCAACTTGTTGCACCGTAAGAAACGTATAATTATAATTGCTTGACCTGAACCGTAATTTAAAGGGACACTGTACTAGTGTCACCTTCTCCGATTTCTTGTTGCATATTTTTTTCTTTTCTGTTTCTTAAATAGAATTGGGAATGTGACCTGGCATGGCCACCTGTCACAGATATCACAGCATGCCCTCTGCAGGGAGAAGGGAACTAATGCTGGCGATGGAATTATAATGTTTGTATTGTCTTATACAAAGACTGTAATGGTATCTTGAGTCATGCATGGGTTCTGCAGAAGGTCAGACCTAGTGGTATCATTTCACTGCCATTCCTCTTATGTAAACCCTCTCGCTGAACTGAGAGCAGTGAGTCACAAGAGACTTAGTTTTGGAAAACTACTGTCAATATTAGTTTTAGAATGCTCACTTTCCTGTGTTATGAAAGTGGAATTTCTACATTTTATTGGTGCAGTCAAACTTAAAGGGATGGTAAATTTCAGACTATAAGAATGTTGCAATGAAAAATATGTTAGTTTGCAAGTAAAACCACATAATTTTTAAAAAAGTGTAGCAATTATTTATGATAAAGGTTTATAATCCTACTTGGTATTGTCTATCCCTTCCTCCCACTTCATTTCCTCTTTTGGCTGGGCTGTGATGTATAGAGCAATCACACCCACTCTCTACATAGGCTTTCTAAGGGCTTTAAAGGGGCTGGACTTTACGATTGTCATATGACACACATGTTGATTGGATGTTCACTGGAATTGTCATTAAAAAGAAAAGAGTTTATCCAAGTGGACCGGCATAACATTGCAATAGAAGCATTACTATATGCACCAATTTAACCCTTTCATTGATGGATTAAAATAAAAAAGGTGCACATATACCTTTTTTTTAATGGCAAAGATGTAATATATGGCATTTGATTAGTTAATGTTTACCATCACTTTATGGACTATATATATCAGAATAAAGGAAAAGTAAAGTGAGGAAAATTGTGTTATTCTTTGCTCTTCTTTTAATTTGCACACACACACATATATATAGATAGATGTTGATATATACAATTTAAATTAGAAACAGAATAAAGGCTTAAAGGGACAGTGTATTGTAAAACTGGTTTCCACCTAATGTGTCTCTAATTACTTGTTATACCAGCGGCAGAGTTTAAAATGTTTGGGAAATTGTATATGAACTAGCTGTTAATGCTAATTGAAACCACACCCCAATAGAATGGGTTAAGCTTTTAAGGGAAAAGACATATATCTTAATATTTAATATTTACATAGAAGTCTTCCTTATCTTGTTTATCACTGTTAAGAACAATGGAAAATGAACATTTTAGTAACATTAGGAGCATTATTTCATCTAAAGCTTCTTGTTAATTTCTTTTTTTGTAACAAGTACTTAAGTACAGAAATTTTCTTCTTAAACAGGAAGAGTCCACAGCTTCATTCATTACTTTTGGGAATACAGAACCTGGCCACCAGGAGGAGTCAAGGACACCCCAGCCAAAGTCTTAAATACCTCCCCCACTTCCCTCATCCCTCAGTCATTCTTTGCCTTTTGTGGGAAGTGTTAGAAGTTTGAGATAGTCTCTTATGGAGGGTAGTACTCTTCGCAATGGGACTGGAGTTTTAAGTGATCCTGTTAGCCTCTCAGTGAGAGCATGGATGAAATTTAGAGTCCGGAGAGGCAGGGAAAGTTTTCCTGCGAAACCATCCCGACTCATATAAACAGCTCCTTGGTAATCAGCGTTGACGTGTTTTGCTGCCTACCTTTCTTCACTCAAGTCTATGTTTGAAGCAAGGCTACTATCTGTCACACTTGAAGTGCCGTGTTCCTGTTCCACGGCATAGATTCCGGTAAGATAGTTTCATTTTATTTCAATATGTCAATGTAATGTTAACGAAATAAGGTAGGGTCCCAGTATCCCTTTTATCTTAATAAGGAATCTTGGGTTAATATCTCCTGAGGGGGGTTATTTACAGGGGGGGGGGACTTTAATCATGTTTGTTATAGGGTTCTATCTGCTAATGTGTAGCTATACCTAGGCTCACAACCTTTATGGAACATAACGGCCTTATCTTAATGATGCGATCTCTCCAGATTGCGTGCCCTTTTTGTGATTGGCACGGTGCACCTCGTGACGGGTGTGGTTACATTTGTTTCTCACTTCCGTATGCTGACTGTGTGCGACAGAGAGAGTCTAGCTTGTGTGTCTGGTTCACAGGAGGTGGTGAGTGCCCCAGCCATTGGGGGTGTAAAGAGGGTGTCAGTTAGTTTTTGTCATTTTTGTAATCCCAAGATTATGGAAGATTCTGATATTTTAGACACGGATGTCTCCGATACGGAAAATGTGTCTTGTGATGAATATGAAATGGCCCGGGTAATCAATGCCCATCAGTTATGTTCCGATTGCTGTTCTAGAGAACTCTCTTCTCCCGAATCAGGGAGCTTAGAGTGCGTTGAGCCATCCGCCTGCTAGGTTTCCATGTCCCGTGAGGAGCGTGCCCCAGACCCTTTCTCGGCTACACAAGCACATGTCCCTATGACCTTTACTCCTTCTCCGGAGGGTGGCTTGTTTCCTCCAGAGGTTACGGCACGGTTGCCTTCCGTTATAGGCTGCCACATCTTCGTGTTCTTTTAAGGAACGTTTTGGCGATGTTAGAGGACTCGAGGGACACCTCATATCCCTGACACAGTACCATACCATAAGGTACTCCAGAAAACGTGAATTCCCTGTTGCCTCATATGAGATTGAAACCGGCAGGCTAGGCAAACATAGACAGCAGAAATAAGATAACTATCCCAGCAGTTAGCAGAAAGCTCTCCAAGAGAACACCAAACCTTCTGAACAGAAGCTCTCAATGACCAGCTTCCAGGTAGGAAAGCTGACTCAGCCATCGTGGAACCCAAACCAACGAAAGGCTTCTTAAAGCCTGCTAGCACACATCCAAGGTGCAAATAGCTGTAGCTAGTTTTAAACGGCAAACCTACTAAAAACTCAACAACAGCCCTCCGATACCAGGCTCCAAGAAGCGTCCCCTCTCAGCACCAGTCGCCGGTAGAAAGGAGAAGGACATCAAAAGTCCTCCCACCGAAAGGGGGGACAGACTCTAGAGGAAAAGTGTCAACACTGCATAGATTAAATGATCTCCAACCTTCCCTCCAGGATAATGGTCCCAGCCGAAAGGCTAGTCAAAGACCGAAGACAAGAGTCCCAGACCTCTGGAAGAAAAAGGATGGATCTACGAGGAGCAAAGCCCCCGAGTAGAACTCTGACCACTACTACAAACGGCCTGCTACCATGAGTCAGGACAGACTTTGAGCTCGGGTACGAGACCCCCTACACTGTTGTCTTCCCTAAAGAGGGACACTTCCTAAGGGAAGAGGGTTCTCAGACCCCCAGCATCTAAATATCAGAATCCAACATTTAACAGGAGCCACTCAGGGTTCAAACCCCCAGCCTCCAGTGTCCTCTAGCTTGGGTATTGTTTTCCCAAAATTAATGAATGCAGCTGTGGACTCTTCCGGTTTAAGAAGAAAAACATAAATTATGCTTACCTGATAATTTTCTTTTCTTCTGACGGGAAAAGTCCACAGTTCCCGCCCGCGTTTTGTCTGTGAGGTGGCAGTAAATTTTTGTTCTTCTGGAACCTTTTTCACCCTGATATTTCTGCTACTGTTCCTTGTTCCCTTGGCAGAATGACTGGGGAATGAGGAAAGTGGGGGAGGTATTTAAGCCTTTGGCTGGGGTGTCTTTGCCTCCTCCTGGTGGCCAGGTTCTGTATTCCCAAAAGCATAATTTATGTTTTTCAGTACAGGTGGGGATACAACAAGCAAAATCAGCTATTTTAAATGAGACAATAAAGGTAAAGAAGGTAATTGATTTTTTTTTTTAAAGGGATAGGAAAGTCATAATTTAACTTGCATGGTTACAATAGAGCATGTCATTTTAAGACACTTCTAATTTCACTTCTATTTTCAAATATGCTTCGTTCTCTTGGTATCCCTTGTTAAAAAGAAAATGCACATATCCTACACTAGTGGGAGGTAGTTGCTGATTGGTGCCTGCACACATTTGTCTCTTGTGATTGGCTAACTAGATGTGTTCAGCTAGCTGCCTGTAGCACAATGCTGTTTCTTCAGCAAAGGATAACAAGAGAATGAAGCAAATGTGATAATAGAAGTAAATTGGAAAGTTGTTTAAAATTATGAAAATGAAAATTTTGAGGTTTCCTGCCCCTTTAATACACTCCAGTAGGTAAATGGTTCATTAGGGACACATTAAAATATTTGAGTACACTGTCCCTTTATCATTTATTTTTTATTTTTATTTTTTTATTGAAGACATACAAGCCAAAAGCAGCAAAAGAATAACAGTAAAGTTACATATATAATCATGAAGTTCCACAATTCTAAAAGATTACAAAAAGAAAAATGAACAAAAAGGTGCGAATACACTTATCTTACATGAATATAACATAATGGTATAGTTCTAATTAGTCTATATGAAGAATATAAGATTCCAAACTGTGCAAGTACCAAACAAACAATTCTTGCATTTGGAACATAATGATTCATAAACATGGGAGATAAAGGGTAGTGTTCTTATGTCTTCCTGATTGTGTTACTGTAAGTGTAGGATATTAGTATATATTTTGTATAGATAGTGTTGTGTGAGAGTAAAATCCTTTACTTGATAACAAGGGGGAAATGAGGGGATAACTATATAGAAAAAATCGTTTTGGGGTCAGTGCCAGCCCAACAGGATTAGGGGGGAAGGGAAGAAATAGGGGAGAAGAAGGAAAAAAAAAAAAAGAGGGGGGGTTAGGGAGGGTGGATACTGTCGAGGGTGGGGGGGAGCCAGAGGGAACAGGGGGAAGCAGAAGTCTCCTTAATTAATTTTTACTAATTTTCGCCCAAACTTCCCATGCTAGGTAGTGCAGTTGCTCATTATTGTTTGAGGTAAAAATAGGGCGCTCCATAGTCTCTAAGTAAGACATAATTTTAGAGACATCATTCCAGGAGGGTATTGCAGATTGTTTCCACATTCGGGCAATAGACAATTTTACAGCCATTAGCAGGTAGATACTAATTAAGTTCATAGGGGTAAGAGAAGACCCAAGGGCCAGGTGAAACAAGATTATTTGTGGGTTAGTCCACATGTTAGAGTTTAAGTCAGAGCATTTATTTGAAAGCATTCCCCACAGGGGGAGTAGCAAAGGACACTCCCACCATATATGAGCCGATGACCCAACATTCCCGCAGCCTCTCCAACACAGGGGCGAGTTTAAAGGGGAGATTTTGAATAGTCTCAGTGGAGTAAGATGCCATTGATTGCAGATTTTGAGATATAATTCTAATAAAGTGACACAATGGAGGGCTTTCTTGGTGAGTAGCGTAGCCAATGACCAATCTTTCTGAGAAGCTTGAAACCCAAGGGATTTCTCCCATGAAATAATATAGGCTGATTTATAGTAAATATTCGGGTTGAGCAAATCTTGGTAAGAAATTGACAACGCTCTAGGTATCCGTTTAGCTGTTTCCCATCGCTTTTCCCAGTTGGTTTGAGCTCGCATTGGAACCTCAGTAAACCCCCAAGCCCTTAGGAGACTTCTCAGCTTCCAAAACTCAAATTGCAGTATCTGAGATGGATTATATGTGGAACAAAATGTTGCCAGTGAAATAAGTTGACCGTTCGGGAAAAGGTCACCTATAGCGGCAATACCATGTGATTGCCACAATAATGGATGTGAGTCTCGTAGTGCACTGAGAAGGCCTGGAAGAGATTGACTAGGCAAGGGGTGAGGAGCAATTTGGGGGAGAGATCGGGTTTTATCCCAGAAGCGTAGAAAGAATAATGCGGTTTTTAATGTCAAAAGATATCCTAATATGCTTCGGAATCCAAATAAGGTCCGCGAGGGAGAGTGAATTAGGTAGGGCAGCCTGTTCTATCTTCCACCATTTACAATCTGAAGTGGCAGAATTCCAGGGGAGAATGTGGGCAAGTCTAGATGCTTCATGATACAAAGCCAAATTGAGGGCGCCTGCACCTCCACTAAGTATTGGCTGCTGCATAATTCTGGTGGACACTCGAGGGTGACCTTTTTTCCAAATAAATTTGTTACATAGCATCTGAAATTTGCCAATGAGTGATTTAGGAACGGGTATTGGCAAGGTTCTAAAAAGGTAGGTTAGCTTAGGTAGTAGAGTCATCTTAAAGGCTGCTACTCTACCTAGCCAAGATATACATGGAACATTCCATCTATCTACACATTTCTGAAAAGAACTTAACAGTGGATAGAAATTGGATTCTACTATTGTAGATACATTCCAAGAAAGATAAACCCCTAGATGTTTCAATTTATGCCGCGACCAGTTAAATGTATATCTCTTTGTAAGGTCGGTATAGTCCCTTTCGGATATATTAATAGTGAAAGCATCAGTTTTATTCACATTCAACTTATAATAGCTGATCTCACCAAAAGTGTGAAGTAGCTTAAAGAGAGCCGGCAGAGATGGATTATGGCCTCCCAGAAAAACGGTGAGGTCATCTACGAATAAAGCAGCTTTCTGGGGTATACCCGCTATATCTACACCTACAATATCATCCGCAGAACGAATTGTCTCGGCCAATGGCTCCATAATTAACGCAAATATCAGAGGTGATAAAGGGCATCCCTGATGTGTTCCGTTAGTAATGGGGAAGGAGGGTGAAAGGAAGCCCAGTCCCCTGATCCTTGCCGACGGGGAAGAGTATAACGCTCTGATGCAGGACTGAAAGTAGGGCGGGAAACCAAATTTACATAGTACTTCAAAAAGATAAAGCCAATTTACCCGATCAAATGCCTTTTCGACATCTAAGGCTAGGGTTATGCATGGAATGTGTTCACGTTTGGCTTCTAGGAAAATATTAAGTATTCACCTAGTATCGTCGGGCCCCTCCTTTCCCGGTGTAAATCCTACTTGATCCCAGTCTATCAGTGAGGGGAGAATGTAGTTAAGTCTAGTGGCTAAAATCTTTGCTAGAAGTTTTGTATCTATATTGATTAATGATATAGGCCTGAAGTTCTCACATGTGTTGGGATCTTTACCTGGTTTTGGTATGGCTACAATGGTTGCTTAAAAAATTCGGAGGGGAGGGAGCCCGATTGCCTAGCTAATGTGAATACCCTGGTGAGTAACGGTATAAGGGAAAGGCTAAATTTCTTATAGAAAAGGGCAGAATATCCGTCAGGCCCCAGCGCTTTATGTGGCTTCAGATCCTTTATGGCCCGTGCCACCTCCTGCGCGCCAATGGGAGCTTCCAAAAGAACTTTCTGTTCTTCTGTCAGTGACGGAAGAGATTAAGGTATCCAAAAAATCCTTAATTGCTTTGGGGTCAGGCGCTGGGACATCCGGAGAGTGTTTCAGATTATATAAACCTGAATAATATTTGGCAAATGCTTTGCCGATATCAGAAGGAAGACGAACTATGCCATCTGGTGTTTTACTAAATGGGATTCGAGCAACCGCTGTTCGCTGTCTCAATTTGTTAGCTAGTATACGGTCCGCCTTGTTGCCCTTAGCATAATAGAGTTGTTTTAGTTTCTGCAATTGCCATTGTATCCTATTGTTCTCCAAGCTAGTGATTTGTAATTTAACAGCAGCTATGCGTGCGAGAATATCCGAGTCAAGTGAGACCTTATGTTATGACTGGTGAGTCCAAAGCTCTACATGGAGTTGTGCTATGGAGCCCCCGTATATTTTGTTATGCTTAGATCCCTTTATCA
Organism: Bombina bombina; assembly: GCF_027579735.1. NCBI lineage: Eukaryota > Metazoa > Chordata > Amphibia > Anura > Bombinatoridae > Bombina > Bombina bombina. The sequence goes on along the minus strand of NC_069508.1, from coordinate 186,383,123 downwards.
TTTAGAACTTTAAAGGGAGATAAATTGTGTTTTGCTTTGTTCTTTTAATTGAGAGATTTAGTAGAAGGCACCAGAAGTGAACACTTACTACGTATAACATACTAATTTGTGAAGAAATTATTAGATTGACAAATATGTAGACAATTGAATTTGTAAAATGAATAGTTTGGTGATGTAAGCGGCAGCAGTTTGCACTACAGTCGTTCTGCATATTTCAGGTGGCCAGAGGACCCTGTAAAACATTATGGCCCCATAAATATAATTAAATCAGAAGTGGGAGCTAAGCACTGTGCCTCAAAATGTATAAGGTTTTAAAAGACAGATTATTAAACATATGTTGTATCAAAATATGCAGTTTTCAAATCAGAATAATTACATGATTGCTAAGAACATATATGTCAGCACAGCTTATCGCTGCATGTGGTCTGGGCAATGTGAAGCTGTCTTAGAATGTCAAGGACAGAAAAGCACTGAGACCTGAAGTATTAACCTCCTTCCTGCTACAGAACTGTATTATTATTTTTACTGTTTTTCTATTATTATTTGATTTTGTCTTAAGGAATAATGACAGTGTTGCTAAATGTTTCTGGGAAAAAGGATGACTAATTGTCAGGAAACATGTCTTTTCTATATTGTTTTTTATGGTGTAGGACAGAGGCAGAGGAAAATATCAAAATCTTAAAGGGATAGAAAGCTTAAAATTAAAATGTGCATGAATGTACAATTTTCTTAGCTTTGGGTTCAGCATATTGGTGCAAAGTAAAATTTAAAATAGATATTATTAAAATAGAACCAGCTTGGAATATACTTAAAAAATGATGCCTGGTTAACATAATTAAGATTAAGGATTTGACATCCCATTGACATTTCATAATTTAAATTTATTTGTGAATTGTTTTGCTAATTTCTTTGGCAGGAAAGAAAACACTGTTCGATTAATGCTGGTTAATGTCTTTATTATAGAGTGAGACAGGAAAGGCTTGGAGAGTGTTCGTTAGCTCAGGAAAAGCAATTATTATAATTTTGTCAGTGCAGCCTGCTAAAGAAGGAGGAAGCTGTAGCCAATATGTCACAGGTTGTTGAAAATGAATAATAACAGATGTTGTATTTGCTTTTTACAGCATATATATATGTTCCTGGGAAATGTAACTCCTAAGTATTGTATTTTGTTCTTAGCCTCTCAAAATATTCACATTGATAAGTGTTTGTCAGTTGGGAGCAAAATATGATGCATAATCCAGATATGCCAATTCTATCTTTCTATAACTACTGGCATAACCTGTGTTAACTTACGTAAAGTGCACAATTCTGTTTAAATTAGGTATGATGTTTGGGTCCATCAGAGAACAGGGTTTAAGTCATTTGCAAAAAAAGCTTAATTAATTTTTAAATCTAAAATGTTACTTTCCATAGTTTGTTTGTAAGAACAATATAAAGAGGCCTTGTGCCAGAGTGACTAATGAGGATGATAGTGGACATCCCTGTCAAGTGCCTTATTTGTTAAAGTTGAGTTTATATTAAAGCTAATTGAATAACTTTGACCACAAAGTCTTAAATTCTCCTCAGATTTTTTGATCATATCAATAAATTATATGTAGTACCTATGATTAACAACGTAAACTATGGTATTCTTGGCTTATATATTCAGAGGAGTCAATCTCACACTGAAGTAGTTTCACAATTGCTATAGAATGTATATAAAAAACAAACAGTGACAGAAGATACTGTATCAACTGACAACAACCTGTCTCTCAGGAAAGTAGAACCAACCAATGTAAAATCCTGCCAAGAGAGTTGAGTTTTGACTTTGAACAAGTGTTTTTGAATTTGAACACAAGCATTAGTTCTTCTGACTTTAGAAGAAAATAAAAACTTATATTTACTTATTTTTAAAAAAAGAAATATGTATACAGGATTAGGAAGTGTTGGTTTGAGGTGTTCTACCTTTGCCTTGGGACTCAAAGTTCTGTTAGTGTTTAAAGGGACATAATACTCATATGCTAAATCACTTGAAACTGATGCAGTATAACTGTAAAAAGCTGACAGGAAAATATCACCTGAGCATTTCTATATAAAAAAGGAAGATATTTTACCTCACAATGTCCTCAGCTCAGCAGAGTAAGTTCTGTGTAAAAAGTTATACTCAGCTGCTGCCCAGCTGCAGGTTAAAAAAAAAATAAAAAAAATTGAAGAAATGAACAGCAGCCAATCAGCATCAACAGTGCTGAGGTCATGAACTCTTTTACTGTGATCTCATGAGATTTGACTTAACTCTCATGAGATTTCATTGTAAACTTCCTTATACTGAATAGGGAAATAAGATGAGAGTGCACGAGGCTCAACCCCTTAGCTGTCCCAGGACAAACATACTGATTTGCTGCTTAGAAGTCCTTTACAATGGGATGTGGCTACTGAGGAATTTTTGAGGTAAAATATCTTTCTTTTTTTACATAGAGATGTTCAGGTGATATTTTCTAGTCAGCTTTTTACAGCTATGCTGCATCACTTTCAAGTGTTTCAACATTTGGGTATTATGGCCCTTTAATGAAGACAAAACAGAAGGGATTACAGTTAATCTATATTGACCAAAAACACCCTGGTTGCCTTTGCAGTTTTTTTTTTTAGGTCTAGTATTTTATTTTAGACATGATCAAAATGGTCGACTGAACAGAGAAATTATTCCATATGTTAAATTTGATTGACTGATTTATTTTGGAAACAAGAGTAAGTAAAAACATACACAATAAAGGACTGGAAATAACTTTAGAATTCTTGAATAATGACCTGCGCAGACTTATTGCCAATACCGTGACAGTTTTTATGCCTTCTGTGTCACCAGGATCCATCATGAGAAAAGCCTGTTAGTCATTCAGTTCTTCCGATCTGTGATAAGAGTTTGGCTACAGTCTAAATATCCCTCTCCTCTATTGAGTCTACCTCAGGTGCTGTAAGCACCGAATGTACCTTGATTTGAATAACTCAAAAAAGTCCACCTTGGCAATCTGTAAAAATAAAAAAATAAATGTTTTCCACATTATACTAATATATTTTTTTATTTTATAAATCTGCTGTAACAAAAAACATATTTTTAACCGTTTGAGTGCTAAGCACTTTCCCCTCCTGGGTGCTAAGGTGATTTAAGGTTTTTTTTTTTAAAACATTTTTTGATTTTTTTTTTTACTTTTGTATATATTTTTTTCAGATCCCCAAGACTTACACTGTTGGAAACGTTAGGTGATTACCTTTCCAATGGTGGTTCTTGGGTGTCTGTAGCTGCTTAGATGCCTGAGATAGAGGCGTTTAAGCAGCATGCCCTTTTCCCTATACTTTGCATTGTAAATTTTTAATAAAGTTGCGCGGTGACGTCACCGTGCAAAACGTGAAGCCCCGGGGTAGGAGCGGGTGGGAGCCCCCAGATCTCCCTCAAGGTGGGAAAGTGCTAGCGACGGCTCTGAGCCGTCGTTAGCACCAGAGTGGTAAACTCTGTGATGGCTCAGAGCCGTCGTTAGCACTCAAGGGGTTAAAGGGACATGAAACTCAGTGTTTTTCTTTAGTGATTCAGATCATGTGATTTTGAACAACTTTCCAATTTACTTCTATTATATAATTTGCTTCATTCACTCAGTATCCTTAGTTGAAAAGCATACCTAGGTAGGCTCATGAGCAGCAATACACTACTGGGAGCTAGCTGCTGAGTGGTGGTTGCACAAAAATATTGCTTGTGATTTGTTCCCCTGATGTGCTCAGCTAGCTCCCAGTAGTGCATTGCTGCTCCTTCAACAAAGAATTCAGAGAGAATCCCCAAGGCAGAACATTCTGTGATCTGAGATGTCAACAAAGAAAATGCGGCATGTCTGCAGAAAGGAACTGTGTGCTCTTCAAACAACAATGTGCTCTGGCTGCACTGTGTAAAATGTTATTTATTGTTGACTAGCTCGCAGGGTTTTTTCAACCCCGCTCCCTAGAGTTTCCCGGTCTGCAAAGCTGTGATTTTGGATCAAGAGAAAAAGGAAACAAACTTATTCAAGATACATTTTTAAAAACTTAAAAAAAAATATTTTATTTTTGTCTGCAGCCAATTTTCAATTTTCAGCTGCTACATTATATTATTATTATTATTATTATTTTTTTTTTTAAATAATTTTTATTGAGGTTCTCATGTCAGCATACAGACAATTATCCTCAGCAAGTTATTAAACATAACAAAACAACAATTTACAGGATACATCCAGAATGAATAGGCAGAAGAAATGGCAAATGGCGAAGTCCCAATTTCAAAGATCCGGAATCTCCTTGTAAAAACTGTCATACATCTGGATAGTATAGATCCTGTTCCCGGAGTACTTTCCCCAACACTACTAAAATATTAGCATATCACCTATCAGCACTGCAACAGATCCCCATCTAATAGAGAATCATATCAAAAGTGGTATTTATCTAGGGAAACCGCATATTAGACTTTGGGATGTAAGGACATACCCAAAGTACTATATATAAGTGGGGGGTGGGGGGCGGTGAGAGAAAAGAAAGATAAATAAGAATAAAGCAACAAAATATGTAAATAGAGATATGGAGCAAGCCGCATATTTGTTAAATAACAGTGGCATAAAAAAAAAAGTTTAACAAGAGTCCAGTAATCTCCTGAGACTAACTGTATAAACATAGCATAACAGCGCCATAATAAACCGGAATAGTTGCTGCTTAAGAGGATCTGTATCCTATATTAGACATATTGGCCTCTAGTTATGAAGCTCCATACTTACCTGCCTTCGCCGGCCCCAATACGTTCGTCTAAGCTTGCATCACATCACCGCCACAGACCTGAATACGCTCGCCAAAGTTATCAATAAATCTGTCAAAAAGCCATGCACCAAGTACGGGGCGATGAGCAGCGGACTGTGATAGTTATCAATCATCAATCTCGCTGCTCTTCGGCTTTTTTACATCTTTATTGATACCCCTGTCACTAAGCACTCACACTATACTATACTGTTCTACCCCTATACCGGCGCCCCCGGAGCCCCCCCGCAACTAAATAAAGTTATTACCCCCTAAACCGCCGCTCCTAGACCCCGTCACAACTATAATAAATATGTTAACCCCTAAACTGCCGCTCCCGGACCCCGCCGCCACCTACATAATACATATTAACCCCTAAACTGCCGCTCCCGGACCCCGCCACCACCTACATAATACATATTAACCCCTATCCTGCCCCCCCTATACCGCTGTCACCTATAATAAATTTATTAACCCCTATCCTGCCCCCCTATACCGCCGCCACCTATAATAAATTTATTAACCCCTATCCTGCCCCCCCCCCCACCGCTGCCACTATAATAAAATGATTAACCCTAAGTCTAACACTAACCCTAACACCCCCCTAACTTAAATATTAATTAAATAAATCTAAATAATATTACTCTTATTAACTAAATTAATCCTATTTAAAACTAAATACTTACCTATAAAGTAAACCCTAATATAGCTACAATATAACTAATAATTACATTGTAACTATTTTAGGATTTATTTTTATTTTACAGGCAACTTTGTATTTATTTTAACTAGGTACAATAGTAAATATTAAATAGGTATTAACTATTTTATAACTACCTTGCTAAAAGAAATACAAAATTACCTGTAAAATAAATCCTAACCTAAGTTACAATTAAACCTAACACTACACTATCATTAAATTAATTAAATAAATTAGCTACCAATACCTACAATTAAATACAATTAAATAAACTAAATTACAAAAAAAACAAACTCTAAATTACAGAAAATAAAAAAATATTACAAGAATTTTAAACTAATTACACCTAATCTAAGCCCCCTAATAAAATAAAAATAAAAAAAAATAATAAAAGTCCCTACCCTATTCTACATTACAAAGTAATCAGCGCTTTTACCAGGCCTTAAAAGGGCTTTTTGCGGGGCATGCCCCAAAGTAATCAGCTCTTTTGCCTGTAAAAAAAAATACAACCCCCCCAACATTAAAAACCACCACCCACATACCCCTACTCTAACCTACTCAAACCCCCTTAAAAATACCTAACACTAACCCCCTGAAGATCTCCCTACCTTGAGTCGTCTTCACCCAGCCGGGCCGAAGTCTTCATCCGATGGGGCAGAAGAGGACATCCAGACCGGTAGAAGTCTTCATCCTATCCGGGCAGAATAGGACATCCAGACAGGCAGAAGTCTTCATCCTATCCGGGCAGAAGGGGACATCCGGACCGGCAGACATCTTCATCCAAGCTGCATCTTCTATCTTCATCCATCCAACGAGGAGCGGCTCCATCTTCAAGACCTCTGGCGCGGAACATCCTTCTTGCACGATGACTACCCGACGAATGGCTGGTCCTTTAAATGACGTCATCCAAGATGGTGTCCCTCGAATTCCGATTGGCTGATAGGATTCTATCAGCCAATCAGAATTAAGGTAGGAAAAATCTGATTGGCTGATGCAAGATAGAAGATGCCGCTTGGATGAAGATGTCTGCCGGTCCGGATGTCCTCTTCTGCCCGGATAGGATGTCCTCTTCTGCCCGGATAGGATGAAGACTTCTGCCGGTCTGGATGTCCTCTTCTGCCCCATCGAATGAAGACTTCGGCCCGGCTGGGTGAAGACGACTCAAGGTAAGGAGATCTTCAGGGGGTTAGTGTTAGGTTTTTTTAAGGGGGTTTGGGTGGGTTAGAGTCAGGGTATGTGGGTGGTGGGTTTTAATGTTGGGGGGTTGTAATTTTTTTTTTACAGGCAAAGGAGCTGATTACTTTGGGGCATGCCCCGCAAAAAGCCCTTTTAAGGGCTGGTAAAAGAGCTGATTACTTTGTAATGTAGAATAGGATAGGGACTTTTTTTTATTTTAATTTTATTAGGGGGCTTAGATTAGGTGTAATTAGTTTAAAATTATTGTAATATTTTTTTATTTTCTGTAATTTAGTGTTTTTTTTTTTTTGTAATTTAGTTTATTTAATTGTAGGTATTGGTAGCTAATTTATTTAATTAATTTAATGATAGTGTAGTGTTTAGGTTTAATTGTAACTTAGGTTAGGATTTATTTTACAGATAATTTTGTATTTCTTTTAGCAAGGTAGTTATTAAATAGTTAATACCTATTTAATAACTATTGTACCTAGTTAAAATAAATACAAAGTTGCCTGTAAAATAAAACTAAATCCTAAGATAGCTACAATGTAACTATTAGTTATATTGTAGCTATATTAGGGTTTATTTTATAAGTAAGTATTTAGTTTTAAATAGGATTAATTTAGTTAATAAGAGTAATATTATTTAGATTTATTTAATTAATATTTAAGTTAGGGGGGTGTTAGGGTTAGTGCTAGACTTAGGTTTAGGGGTTAACATATTTATTATAGTTGCGGCGGGGTCTAGGAGTGGCGGTTTAGGGGTTCCCATATTTATTATAGTTGCGGTGGTTTAGGGGTTAACATATTTATTATAGTTGCGGCGTGGTCCGGGAGTGGCGGTTTAGGGGTTCACATATTTATTATTGTTGCGGCGGGGTCCGGAAGTGGCGGTTTAGGGGTTCACATATTTATTATAGTTGCGGCGGGGTCCAGGAGTGGCGGTTTAGGGGTTCACATATTTATTATAGTTGCGGCGGCATCCGGGAGCGCGGTTTAGGGGTAAACATATTTATTATAGTTGCGGCGGGGTCCAGGAGCGGCGGTTTAGGGGTTAACATATTTATTATAGTTGCGGTGGGCTCCGGGAGCGGCGGTTTAGGGGGTAATAACTTTATTTAGTTGTGGCAGTGTAGGGGGGCAGATTAGGGGTGTTTAGACTCGGGGGACATGTTAGGGTGTTAGGTGCAGACATCTCCCATAGGAATCAATGGGATATCGGGCAGTAGCGAACATGAGCTTTCGCTATGGTCAGACTCACATTGATTCCTATGGGATCCGCCGCCTCCAGGGCGACGAGTTTGAAATCCAGGTACGCTGGCTCGAAATAGTGGCGAGCGTTCCTGGTAGTAGTTTTATAACTACCAAAAGTAGTCAGATTGTGCCGAACTTGCGTTCGGAACATCTGGATTGACGTAAACATCGATCTATGTCGGACTGAGTCTGGCGGATCGAAGCTTACGTCACTATATTCTACTTTTGCCGGGCAGTAGGGCTTGATAACTAAGGCGAATCAGCCTCGCCACAAATACGCTGCGGAATTCCAGCGTATTTGCGGTTGACGGCTTGATAACTAGAGGCCATTGGCCGTTACAAAGCAGTAAGTAAGTGACTTAGAAACAGAGCAAAAAATATAATTCAGTAAACATTTCATTCAAAGATCCTGAGTAAATCAGAGCATAGAAATCCTAAGCACTATAACAAACAAGTATAAATGTAGGTTGAACTATAAACTGAAGAACAGTAATATATAGTCCTCCCAAGAAACAAGTAACCAGGATATGAACCCCTTTCTTTTCTTTTTTTTTTCTTCTTTTTAAAAAAATAAATAAAAATAAATCAACAGAGAATATTGAAATGTATGACATTTAACGAATAACAGTGTCACCATTTTAAACTTTAGCTTATATCAGGGTCTGGCAAGCTCCCAATAAGAGACATATGAACAGTCCCACGGTACTTATCTGTATTAAGATCTTACTGTCTAAAGTATAGTTACAAGGCCTGGGACAGCATCTTGAGTTAAGTTTAGAAAATATAAGGAGCTCTATAGTCTGTCACAAAATACCATCCTTCCATGCAAAGCTCCAGATAAACACAACAGACCGCATAACCAATTCTTATTTAGGATTAACCTATACAGATTCTTAATAAATTAAATTAGCCAAAAAATCTAGCCTGCTGATGTCATACCTAAGGCCACCCATAAGGTGGATGTCTAAAATGATAGCGGTTAACTAATGTGACATTTAACTGTGCAAGGCATTCTTCAATATTATAATGTATCGGGTCTATAAACCATCATTTAGAAACAGAAAATAATAGGACCGGAGTTTTCAGTAAGTCCGTTGCTTAATAATAACTAATGCCACTAGTGGTGAGCCTTGTTAGAGGTTAACCGCATGGGCTTACCCCACTCGTCTTCTGGACTTTTGTCAAGCATTTTGTACAGAATAGAAGTTTCTTATGTGACGCTGTAGTGTTAAATGAAGGCAAGTGTGACTGTAGCCCCCAGTATCACCAGTGGCGTGAAAGCTTATGAACCCAGAGTTCCTTTCTTGAACTTGTCTTGGATTGATATCCGCGGTCTCCTGGGATACTCAGTTATCCACACATACCACTGAACAGCAGAGCAAGACCTTCCAACCTCTCTTATAGAACTGGTCCGCTGCTCTTCTCCCATATGACACATCACCTTCAATGCACCCTGTAACTCAGCTGTTTCCGTCTGACTGATGTCAGTATAGCAAACCTCGACATTCGCTTCGGGTTTTAGGCGGGTCTTTTAGGTCCGGTTCAGAGGTCGAGAGGAAAACTGCCTCCAAATGTTTCTCCTCCTTACAATAGTGTTTTGTTATAAGTGTTTCTAGAGCGTGGAGAATAACATCCCCTGCAGTTGTCATGTGCGTCATTATGTCTTGCTTAGGCTCCACCATCACATACAGGGGAAACAAAGAAGCACTCACGCTGTGAGGTCAATAGCTTTATATCATAGGCCATTCACAGGGAAGATTCCTCTCCAGAGCAGCGTAGCAGAACTTTTCAGTAGGTTTGTAGTGGTATCAGCAGCTCAGCTCTCTTTAGAATAGGAAGGAGCGTGACATCGCCATTTTGTATAAGTAAGACCGCATCAGTCAGGGAGATTACTCTCTGGGTTTATGCTCAAAGTTACCTGAGCTGCCAGACTATTAATTGTAGCATGAGGAGTCACAAAATAGCAGCATTTTTGGTCTAATATTTGCTGTGGCTATCTATATAAGATCTGTATAATATCAGCTAGCCACAGGAGCTCCACAAAGCACGTCTTGTTGCTTCGGCGGCTGTCTCCGCCCCCCATGCATTATATTATTAAACTTTTAATATTGTTTTATTCTCCAGTTAATCAACACACTGCAATTGAGCTGGTGCTTTAGTGTAAAATGCATAATTTAAAATTTTATTTTATTTCAAAAAGACCTGAAGAATAAATCTCATCACAGAAAGTTTGATGACTTTTGATCCATATCTCTCTCCCTGTGTATATCTCTCTCCCTGTGTATCTCCCTGTGTATATCTCTCTCCCTGTGTATCTCTCTCCCCCTGTATATCTCTCTCCCCCTGTATATCTCTCTCCCTGTATATCTCTCTCCCCCTGTATATCTCTCTCCCCCTGTATATCTCTCTCCCCCTGTATATCTCTCTCCCCCTGTATATCTCTCTCCCTGTATATCTCTCTCCCTGTATATCTCTCTCTCCCTGTATATCTCTCTCTCCCTGTATATCTCTCTCTCCCTGTGTATCTCTCTCCCTGTATATCTCTCTCCCTGTATATCTCTCTCCCTGTATATCTCTCTCCCTGTATATCTCTCTCCCTGTGTATATCTCTCTCCCTGTGTATATCTCTCTCCCTGTGTATATCTCTCTCCCTGTGTATATCTCTCCCTGTGTATATCTCTCCCTGTGTATATCTCTCTCCCTGTGTATATCTCCCTGTGTATATCTCTCTCCCTGTGTATCTCTCTCCCTGTGTATCTCTCTCCCTGTGTATCTCTCTCCCTGTGTATCTCTCTCCCTGTATCTCTCTCTCCCTGTGTATCTCTCTCCCTGTGTATCTCTCTCCCTGTGTATATCTCTCTCCCTGTATATCTCTCTCTCCCTGTGTATCTCTCTCCCTGTGTATCTCTCTCCCTGTGTATCTCTCTCCCTGTGTATCTCTCTCCCTGTGTATCTCTCTCCCTGTGTATCTCTCTCCCTGTGTATTTCTCTCCCTGTGTATATCTCTCTCCCTGTGTATATCTCTCTCCCTGTGTATCTCTCTCCCTGTGTATCTCTCTCACTGTGTATCTCTCTCCCTGTGTATATCTCTCTCCCTGTGTATATCTCTCCCTGTGTATATCTCTCCCTGTGTGTATCTCTCTCCCTGTGTATCTCTCTCCCTGTGTATCTCTCTCCCTGTGTATCTCTCTCCCTGTATATCTCTCTCCCTGTATATCTCTCTCCCTGTATATCTCTCTCCCTGTGTATATCTCTCTCCCTGTGTATATCTCTCTCCCTGTGTATATCTCTCTCCGTGTGTATATCTCTCCCTGTGTATATCTCTCTCCCTGTGTATCTCTCTCTCCCTGTGTATCTCTCTCTCCCTGTGTATCTCTCTCTCTCCCTATATCTCTCTCCCTGTGTATATCTCTCTCCCTGTGTATCTCTCTCCCTGTGTATCTCTCTCCCTGTGTATCTCTCTCCCTGTGTATCTCTCTCCCTGTGTATCTCTCTCCCTGTGTATCTCTCTCTCCCTGTGTATCTCTCTCCCTGTGTATATCTCTCTCCCTGTGTATATCTCTCTCCCTGTGTATCTCTCTCCCTGTGTATTTCTCTCCCTGTGTATATCTCTCTCCCTGTGTATATCTCTCTCCCTGTGTATCTCTCTCCCTGTGTATCTCTCTCACTGTGTATCTCTCTCCCTGTGTATATCTCTCTCCCTGTGTATATCTCTCCCTGTGTATATCTCTCCCTGTGTGTATCTCTCTCCCTGTGTATCTCTCTCCCTGTGTATCTCTCTCCCTGTGTATCTCTCTCCCTGTATATCTCTCTCCCTGTATATCTCTCTCCCTGTATATCTCTCTCCCTGTGTATATCTCTCTCCCTGTGTATATCTCTCTCCCTGTGTATATCTCTCTCCGTGTGTATATCTCTCCCTGTGTATATCTCTCTCCCTGTGTATCTCTCTCTCCCTGTGTATCTCTCTCTCCCTGTGTATCTCTCTCTCTCCCTATATCTCTCTCCCTGTGTATATCTCTCTCCCTGTGTATCTCTCTCCCTGTGTATCTCTCTCCCTGTGTATCTCTCTCCCTGTGTATCTCTCTCCCTGTGTATCTCTCTCCCTGTGTATCTCTCTCTCCCTGTGTATCTCTCTCCCTGTGTATATCTCTCTCCCTGTGTATATCTCTCTCCCTGTGTATATCTCTCTCCCTGTGTATATCTCTCTCCCTGTGTATATCTCTCTCCCTGTGTATCTCTCTCCCTGTGTATAGCTCTCTCCCTGTGTATAGCTCTCTCCCTGTGTATAGCTCTCTCCCTGTGTATATCTCTCTCTCTGTGTATCTCTCTCCCTGTGTATAGCTCTCTCCCTGTGTATAGCTCTCTCCCTGTGTATCTCTCTCTCCCTGTGTATCTCTCTCTCCCTGTGTATCTCTCTCTCCCTGTGTATCTCTCTCTCCCTGTGTATCTCTCTCTCCCTGTGTATCTCTCTCCCTGTGTATCTCTCTCCCTGTGTATCTCTCTCTCTGTGTATCTCTCTCTCTGTGTATCTCTCTCCCTGTGTGTATCTCTCTCCCTGTGTGTATCTCTCTCCCTGTGTGTATCTCTCTCCCTGTGTGTATCTCTCTCCCTGTGTGTATCTCTCTCCCTGTGTGTATCTCCCTCCCTGTGTGTATCTCTCTCCCCCTGTGTATCTCTCTCTCCCTGTGTATCTCTCTCCCTGTGTATCTCTCTCCCTGTGTATCTCTCGCCCCCTGTGTATATCTCTCTCCCTGTGTATATCTCTCCTTGTGTATCTCTCTCCCTGTGTATCTCTCTCCCTGTTTATCTCTCTCCCTGTGTATCTCTCTCCCTGTGTATAGCTCTCTCCCTGTGTATAGCTCTCTCCCTGTGTATAACTCTCTCTCTGTGTATAGCTCTCTCCCTGTGTATAGCTCTCTCCCTGTGTATAGCTCTCTCCCTGTGTATCTCTCTCCCTGTGTATCTCTCTCCCTGTGTATCTCTCTCCCTGTGTATCTCTCTCTCTGTGTATCTCTCTCCCTGTGTGTATCTATCTCCCTGTGTATCTCTATCCCTGTGTGTATCTCTCTCCCTCTGTGTATCTCTCTCCCTGTGTGTATCTCTCTCCCTGTGTGTATCTCTCTCCCTGTGTATCTCTCTCCCTGTGTATCTCTCTCCCCCTGTGTATCTCTCTCTCCCTGTGTATATCTCTCTCCCTGTGTATCTCTCTCCCCCTGTGTATATCTCTCTCCCTGTGTATCTCTCTCCCTGTGTATCTCTCTCTCCCTGTGTATCTCTCTCCCCCTGTGTATATCTCTCTCCCTGTGTATATCTCTCCCCCTGTGTATATCTCTCTCCCTGTGTATCTCTCTCTCCCTGTGTGTATCTCTCTCCCTGTGTATATCTCTCTCCCTGTGTGTATCTCTCCCCCTGTGTATATCTCTCCCCCTGTGTATATCTCTCTCCCTGTGTATAGCTCTCTCCCTGTGTATCTCTGTCCCTGTGTATATCTCTCTCCCTGTGTATCTCTCTCCCTGTGTATCTCTCTCCCTGAAGATCTCCTGACTGCAGGATAAGACAAACTACCAAATGAGGTTTGTGGTCTTAAAACAGGACAATGTTCTGATGGGATTTGCCTATCGGTTCCTATCTGCTCTCACATTCCATGTTTCTATAGTTATATTGATTCCACTGGAGGACCCAATAGGCCTCTACTGTTTAATAACGTCATTAAGAACCATTGTAAGTGTTCCATTTATTTTTACCCTCTCAAATAGCTGAACATTCTTCTCATACCCTTATACTGTACCTTATTAAGTCAAATTATCCTACAGTTGTATGTTTTTTTATGAAGTGAGTAAGCCCGTGGGGTGATATTGTCCATTTTATGAGATTTTCATTGCACAAAATAGTTTCCCAGATTGCTTTTAATCTGTTTTAGAAAATGTTTTATTATTCCAGTGGTTTTTTTTTCCTTTTTTACTTCCTCAGAAGAGATTCCAAATAATACTTTCCAACTCTGTAAAACTCTGGAAATATTAACAGCGATGTAGTGCAGTGGGAAGCTACTTAATTTTAGAATCTCTGCCAGTAAAATAATTACATTTTAATTATGAGAGCTCTCTGCTATGTAAAAGTTTGCAATGAAGGACACATTACAAAGGGAGAACCCGGCGTATGTTTAAACTTGATATCTCAAATTTGTAAAGTCCATTTGTTGTGATTCCAAAATGACAGAGAAGAATCTTATTTATTCTGTGAGAATAAAGTATTGACACATTCTGGCAATTCACCAATGACAAACTGTTGCACATCCTCCAAAAGCTTGCTAAATGATCATATGACTCACGAGTTTAGGTTTGTTTCAGTATGAGAAATGCTATATCCACAGAAAGAAAAATGTAAACTTAGATTTTAAATATTTGGTATAACATAGATGCCAGCCAAGTTCCTTCATGTTTTCGAAAACTAAAGCCATGTTTCTGACCTTTGCCAAAAAATGTTTCCTGTTATTCTAAGAAGTTTAAACTTTCTGATGAAAAAATTACACTGTTATCCAACTAAGTCCTTTTCTATTTTTATTTTATGCGTGTTCCCTCATTTAATAGTTTACTTAAAGGGACACTGAACCCACATTTTTTCTTTCACGATTCAGATAGAGCATGCAATTTTAAGCAACTTTCTAATTTACTCCTATTATCAGATTTTATTCATTCTCTTGGTATCTTTATTTGAAAAGCAAGAATGCAAGTTTAGATGCCGGCCCATTTTTGGTGAACAACCTGGGTTGTTCTTGCTGATTGGTGGATAAATTCACCCACCAATAAACAAGTGATGTCCGGTGTCTGAACCAAAAATTGTCTGCCTCCTTAGCTTAGATGCCTTCTTTTTCAAATAAAGATAGCAGGAGAACGACGAAAAATTGATAATAAGAGTAAATTAGGAAGTTGTTTAAAATTGCATGCTCTATCTGAATCACAAAAGAAAAACATTGGGTTCAGTGTCCCTTTAAAGAAAGACAAAAGTCAGAATTAAACTTACATGATTCAGATAGAGCATACAGTTTTAAACAAGTTTCTAATTCACATCCATTATGTAAATATGCACAATCCTTTTTATATACACACTTTCTGAGGCACCAGCTCCTACTGAGCATGCACAAGATTCACAGAATATATTATTATAAGCTTTTTGTAATTGGCTGATGTGCGTCACATGATGTAGTGATATGGATAATAGAACTAACTTTAAAATTTATCCAAAAACTACTACTCATGTGAAATTCAAACTAATTATTTTGGATTGTCTATTTATTATGCATTTATTGATTATGCTATTTCACTGTGTTTAGTGGTGCTTTAATTCCTGTCATCTATCTATCTATCTATTAGGCAGCAGCCGAAATGTGTTAGTGTGTGAGACCAACAGTTGGTATTTTAATGAAGTGACCAATCGTCCATTTCAGCTGAGGCACTTTCACATTCATACTCATTTCTTAAGATTGTAGTGGCAGCAGGTCTTTTACCAATAAAGATTTGTCACATTTTTCTGTGCCAGAGGGTCACTGCTTATACTTTTAAGTCATGGTTCCACTTTGATTTTCAAGAGGAAGTCTCCTTAATGCTCTGTCCACGTAAGAGTAAGGCGCACTGTATCGTTGTGAGGACACAGATGCGCCAACAAGATAATAAGGACAGTGTCTACATTTCTGATGATCACTGATTGTTACTGGTTTTGGTGATGGGTTTGGGACACGGTGCTGCCTAATGAGGTTTGCATTGACTTGAATATAGGAGTATAGGGGGAATAAAGAGCATCAGCTCCACAATTCAAGCCCAGCTGAACTAGGAACATCCTATCCCAGTAAGCAAAAGTTAAAATATGACTTTCAAAGTGTGGTCTTCATAAACTTCCTGTTTACTGACAATTACAATTTTGAAATGTTTTCGTTGCCATTGTTTTCATATGAAGAGACTGCAGCATGAGACACCATAGTGTGTAAAACCTATAATTAAAGGGACAGTCAACACCAGAATTTTTGTTGTTTAAAAAAAAAAAAGATAATTCCTTAATTACCCATTTCCCAGTTTTGCATAACCAACACAGTTGTAATAATACACATTTCTTTCATGTAATTAACAAGAGTCCATGAGCTAGTGACGTATGGGATATACATTCCTACCAGGAGGGGCAAAGTTTCCCAAACCTTAAAATGCCTATAAATACACCCCTCACCACACCCACAAATCAGTTTTTACAAACTTTGCCTCCAAGGGAGGTGGTGAAGTAAGTTTGTGCTAGATTCTACGTTGATATGCGCTCCGCAGCAAGTTGGAGCCCGGTTTTCCTCTCAGCGTGCAGTGAATGTCAGAGGGATGTGAAGAGAGTATTGCCTATTGAATGCAGTGATCTCCTTCTACGGGGTCTATTTCATAAGGTTCTCTGTTATCGGTCGTAGAGATTCATCTCTTACCTCCCTTTTCAGATCGACGATATACTCTTATATTTACCATTACCTCTACTGATTCTCGTTTCAGTACTGGTTTGGCTTTCTACAAACATGTAGATGAGTGTCCTGGGGTAAGTAAGTCTTATTTTCTGTGACACTCTAAGCTATGGTTGGGCACTTTATTTATAAAGTTCTAAATATATGTATTCAAACATTTATTTGCCTTGACTCAGAATGTTCAACTTTCCTTATTTTCAGACAGTCAGTTTCATATTTGGGATTATGCATTGAATTATCATATTTTTCTTACCTCAAAAATTTGACTTTTTTCCCTGTGGGCTGTTAGGCTCGCGGGGGCTGAAAATGCTTCATTTTATTGCGTCATTCTTGGCGCGGACTTTTTTGGCGCAAAAATTCTTTTCCGTTTCCGGCGTCATACGTGTCGCCGGAAGTTGCGTCATTTTTTGACGTTATTTTGCGCCAAAAATGTCGGCGTTCCGGATGTGGCGTCATTTTTGGCGCCAAAAGCATTTAGGCGCCAAATAATGTGGGCGTCTTATTTGGCGCTAAAAAATATGGGCGTCGCTTTTGTCTCCACATTATTTCAGTCTCATTTTTCATTTGCTTCTGGTTGCTAGAAGCTTGATATTTGGCATTTTTTCCCATTCCTGAAACTGTCTTATAAGGAATTTGATCTATTTTGCTTTATATGTTGTTTTTTCTCTTACATATTGCAAGATGTCTCACGTTGCATCTGAGCCAGAAGATACTACAGGAAAACCACTGCCTGCTGGATCTACCAAAGCTAAGTGTATCTGCTGTAAACTTTTGGTAGCTATTCCTCCAGCTGTTGTTTGTAATAATTGTCATGACAAACTTGTTAAAGCAGATAATATTTCCTTTAGTGATGTACCATTGCCTGTTGCAGTTCCCTCAACATCTAAGGTGCAGAATGTTCCTGATAACATAAGAGATTTTGTTTCTGAATCCATAAAGAAGGCTTTGTCTGTTATTTCTCCTTCTAGTAAACGTAAAAAGTCTTTTAAATCTTCTCTCTCTACAGATGAATTTTTAAATGAACACCATCATTCTGATTCTTTGGACTCTTCTGGTTCAGAGGATTCTATCTCAGAGATTGATGCTGATAAATCTTCATATTTATTTAAGATGGAATTTATTCGCTCTTTACTTAAAGAAGTACTAATTGCTTTAGAAATAGAGGATTCTAGTCCTCTTGATACTAATTCTATACGTTTGGATAAGGTTTTTAAAGCTCCTGCGGTTATTCCAGAAGTCTTTCCTGTTCCTAATGCTATTTCTGCAGTAATTTCCAAGGAATGGGATAAATTGGGTAATTCATTTACTCCTTCTAAACGTTTTAAGCAATTATATCCTGTTCCGCCTGACAGGTTAGAATTTTGGGACAAAATCCCTAAAGTTGATGGGGCTATTTCTACCCTTGCTAAACGTACTACCATTCCTACGTCAGATGGTACCTCGTTTAAGGATCCTTTAGATAGAAAAATTGAATCTTTTCTAAGAAAAGCTTATCTATGTTCAGGTAATCTTCTTAGACCTGCTATATCATTGGCTGATGTTGCTGCAGCTTCAACTTTTTGGTTGGAAACTCTAGCGCAACAAGTAACAAATCGTGATTCTCATGATATTATTATTCTTCTCCAGCATGCTAATAATTTTATCTGTGATGCCATTTTTGATATTATTAGAGTTGATGTTAGGTTTATGTCTCTGGCTATCTTAGCCAGAAGAGCTTTATGGCTTAAGACCTGGAATGCTGATATGGCTTCTAAATCAACTCTACTTTCCATTTCTTTCCAGGGAAACAAATTATTTGGTTCTCAGTTGGATTCTATTATTTCAACTGTTACTGGTGGGAAAGGAACTTTTTTACCACAGGATAAAAAATCTAAAGGTAAAAACAGGGCTAACAATCGTTTTCGTTCCTTTCGTTTCAACAAAGAACAAAAGCCTGATCCTTCGTCCTCAGGAGCAGTTTCAGTTTGGAAACCATCTCCAGTCTGGAATAAATCCAAGCCTGCTAGAAAGGCAAAGCCTGCTTCTAAGTTCACATGAAGGTACGGCCCTCATTCCAGTTCAGCTGGTAGGGGGCAGGTTACGTTTTTTCAAAGAAATTTGGATCAATTCTGTTCACAATCTTTGGATTCAGAACATTGTTTCAGAAGGGTACAGAATTGGTTTCAAGATGAGACCTCCTGCAAAGAGATTTTTTCTTTCCCGTGTCCCAGTAAATCCAGTGAAAGCTCAAGCATTTCTGAATTGTGTTTCAGATCTAGAGTTGGCTGGAGTAATTATGCCAGTTCCAGTTCTGGAACAGGGGATGGGGTTTTATTCAAATCTCTTCATTGTACCAAAGAAGGAGAATTCCTTCAGACCAGTTCTGGATCTAAAATTATTGAATCGTTATGTAAGGATACCAACGTTCAAGATGGTAACTGTAAGGACTATATTGCCTTTTGTTCAGCAAGGGAATTATATGTCCACAATAGATTTACAGGATGCATATCTGCATATTCCGATTCATCCAGATCATTATCAGTTCCTGAGATTCTCTTTTCTAGACAAGCATTACCAATTTGTGGCTCTACCGTTTGGCCTTGCTACAGCTCCAAGAATTTTCACAAAGATTCTCGGTGCCCTTCTGTCTGTAATCAGAGAACAGGGTATTGTGGTATTTCCTTATTTGGACGATATCTTGGTACTTGCTCAGTCTTTACATTTAGCAGAGTCTCATACGAATCGACTTGTGTTGTTTCTTCAAGATCATGGTTGGAGGATCAATTTACCAAAAAGTTCTTTGATTCCTCAAACAAGGGTAACCTTTCTGGGTTTCCAGATAGATTCAGTGTCCATGACTCTGTCTTTAACAGACAAGAGACGTCTAAAATTGATTACAGCTTGTCGAAACCTTCAGTCTCAATCATTCCCTTCGGTAGCCTTATGCATGGAAATTCTAGGTCTTATGACTGCTGCATCGGACGCGATCCCCTTTGCTCGTTTTCACATGCGACCTCTTCAGCTCTGTATGCTGAACCAATGGTGCAGGGATTACACGAAGATATATCAATTAATATCTTTAAAACCGATTGTTCGACACTCTCTAACGTGGTGGACAGATCACCTTCGTTTAATTCAGGGGGCTTCTTTTGTTCTTCCGACCTGGACTGTAATTTCAACAGATGCAAGTCTCACAGGTTGGGGAGCTGTGTGGGGATCTCTGACGGCACAAGGAGTTTGGGAATCTCAGGAGGTGAGATTACCGATCAATATCTTGGAACTCCGTGCAATTTTCAGAGCTCTTCAGTTTTGGCCTCTTCTGAAGAGAGAATCGTTCATTTGTTTTCAGACAGACAATGTCACAACTGTGGCATACATCAATCATCAAGGAGGGACTCACAGTCCTCTGGCTATGAAAGAAGTATCTCGAATTTTGGTTTGGGCGGAATCCAGCTCCTGTCTAATCTCTGCGGTTCATATCCCAGGTGTAGACAATTGGGAAGCGGATTATCTCAGTCGCCAAACGTTGCATCCGGGCGAATGGTCTCTTCACCCAGAGGTATTTCTTCAGATTGTTCAAATGTGGGGGCTCCCAGAGATAGATCTGATGGCCTCTCATCTAAACAAGAAACTTCCCAGGTATCTGTCCAGATCCCGGGATCCTCAGGCGGAGGCAGTGGATGCATTATCACTTCCTTGGAAGTATCATCCTGCCTATATCTTTCCGCCTCTAGTTCTTCTTCCAAGAGTAATCTCCAAGATTCTGAGGGAATGCTCGTTTGTTCTGCTAATAGCTCCGGCATGGCCTCACAGGTTTTGGTATGCGGATCTTGTCCGGATGGCATCTTGCCAACCATGGACTCTTCCGTTAAGACCAGACCTTCTGTCGCAAGGTCCTTTTTTCCATCCGGATCTGAAATCCTTAAATTTAAAGGTATGGAGATTGAACGCTTGATTCTTGGTCAAAGAGGTTTCTCTGACTCCGTGATTAATACTATGTTACAGGCTCGTAAATCTGTATCTCGAGAGATATATTATAGAGTCTGGAAGACTTATATTTCTTGGTGTCTTTCTCATCATTTTTCTTGGCATTCTTTTAGAATACCGAGAATTTTACAGTTTCTTCAGGATGGTTTAGATAAGGGTTTGTCCGCAAGTTCTTTGAAAGGACAAATCTCCGCTCTTTCTGTTCTTTTTCACAGAAAGATTGCTATTCTTCCTGATATTCATTGTTTTGTACAAGCTTTGGTTCGTATAAAACCTGTCATTAAGTCAATTTCTCCTCCTTGGAGTTTGAATTTGGTTCTAGGGGCTCTTCAAGCTCCTCCGTTTGAACCTATGCATTCATTGGACATTAAATTACTTTCTTGGAAAGTTTTGTTCCTTTTGGCCATCTCTTCTGCTAGAAGAGTTTCTGAATTATCTGCTCTTTCTTGTGAGTCTCCTTTTCTGATTTTTCATCAGGATAAGGCGGTGTTGCGAACTTCTTTTGAATTTTTACCTAAAGTTGTGAATTCCAACAACATTAGTAGAGAAATTGTGGTTCCTTCATTATGTCCTAATCCTAAGAATTCTAAGGAGAAATCGTTGCATTCTTTGGATGTTGTTAGAGCTTTGAAATATTATGTTGAAGCTACGAAATCTTTCCGTAAGACTTCTAGTCTATTTGTTATCTTTTCCGGTTCTAGGAAAGGCCAGAAAGCTTCTGCCATTTCTTTGGCATCTTGGTTGAAATCTTTAATTCATCTTGCCTATGTTGAGTCGGGTAAAATTCCGCCTCAGAGAATTACAGCTCATTCTACTAGGTCAGTATCCACTTCCTGGGCGTTTAGGAATGAAGCTTCAGTTGACCAGATCTGCAAAGCAGCAACTTGGTCCTCTTTGCATACTTTTACTAAATTCTACCATTTTGATGTATTTTCTTCTTCTGAAGCAGTTTTTGGTAGAAAAGTTCTTCAGGCAGCGGTTTCAGTTTGAATCTTCTGCTTATGTTTTTTGTTAAACTTTATTTTGGGTGTGGATTATTTTCAGCAGGAATTGGCTGTCTTTATTTTATCCCTCCCTCTCTAGTGACTCTTGTGTGGAAAGATCCACATCTTGGGTAGTCATTATCCCATACGTCACTAGCTCATGGACTCTTGTTAATTACATGAAAGAAAACATAATTTATGTAAGAACTTACCTGATAAATTCATTTCTTTCATATTAACAAGAGTCCATGAGGCCCACCCTTTTTTGTGGTGGTTATGATTTTTTTGTATAAAGCACAATTATTCCAATTCCTTATTTTATATGCTTCGCACTTTTTTTCTTATCACCCCACTTCTTGGCTATTCGTTAAACTGATTTGTGGGTGTGGTGAGGGGTGTATTTATAGGCATTTTAAGGTTTGGGAAACTTTGCCCCTCCTGGTAGGAATGTATATCCCATACGTCACTAGCTCATGGACTCTTGTTAATATGAAAGAAATGAATTTATCAGGTAAGTTCTTACATAAATTATGTTTTTACCTCTGTAATTACCTTGTATCTGAACTTCTGCTGACTGCCACCTTATTTCAGTTCTTTTGACAGACATGCATTTTAGCGCTCACTCCTAGGTCACTTCATGTGCATGAGCTCAATGTTATCTATATGAAACACATGAACTAATGCCCTCTAGTGGTCAAAATGTATTCAGATTAGAGGCAGTCTTCAAGGTCTAAAACATTAGCATATGAACCTCCTAGGTTTAGCTTTCAACTAAGAATACCAAGATAACAAAGCACAATTGGTAAGAAAGTAAATTGGTAAGTTGTTTACAATTACATGCCCTATTTAAATCATTAAAGTTTTTTTGACTTGACTGTCCCTTTAAACATGGTGCAGATTTAGTTGTGGGGTTGCTTTGCATTTGCTGGAGTTGGCTTGCTCAAGATCAGCTACTCTTTGATTAAACAGAAGCACTACAATCTGCAGAGGCGTTCTATCCCTTAAGGCTTAAAGGGACAGTATACACTCATTTTCAAATAACTGCATGTAATAGACACTGCTATAAAGAATAAGATGCACAGATACTGATATAAAATTCCAGTATAAAACTGTTTAAAAACCTTACTTATAAGCTCTCAGTTTAGCTCTGTTGAAAAGGTAGCAGGAAAGCCCACTGCCAGTGGGAAATAAGACACTCCCCCTCCCCCTTCTTTTGCATATGAAAAGACCCTTTACACAAACAGGAGCAAGCTGGAGAAGGTAGCTGACGGTATTCACATAAAACTTTGGGGCTTGGTTAGGAGTCTGAAAATCAGAGCAATGTTATTTAAAAATAAGCAACACTATACATTTAAAAAAAACAAAAAACTTTATGGGCTATATAAATAGATCATCTACAAAACATTTATGCAAAGAAAAAATTAGTGTATAATGTCCCTTTAACCTTGTGTGGAAGATGGTTCATTTTCATCAGGAAAACTAAGCTAACACACATCAAACACACTGTGTTATTCTCATCTGAATTCCAGGAAGGCACGCTTCTGGCTTTAGCCAATGAAGTAGCTCTCTCAACAGGACTGATTTGAAACCAGTACATAATGTGAAAAAACTCAAGAAATAATGATGCCAATTGCTGCACACTGTTTAAAGGGACAGTCAACACCAGAATTTTTGTTGTTTTAAAAGATAGAAAATCCCTTAACTACCCATTCCCCAGTTTTGCATAACCAACACAGTTATAATAATACACGTTTAACCTCTGTAATTACCTTGTATCTAAGCCTCTACAGACTGCCCTCTTATTTTTGTTCTTTTGACAGACTTGCATTTTAGTCAATCAGTGCTCACTCCTCGGTAAATTCACGTGCATGAGCTCAATCTTATTTATATGAAACACGCCCTCTAGTGGTGAAAAACTGTCAAAATGCATTTAGATTAGAGGCGGCCTTCAAGGTCTAAGAAATTAGCATATGAACCTCCTAGGTTTAGCTTTCAATTAAGAATACCAAGAGAATAAAGCAAAATTGGTAATAAAAGTAAGCTGGAAAGTTGTTTAAAATTACATGCACTATTTGAATCATGGAAGTTTTTTTTTACTTGACTGTCCCTTTAAAACAATAACAACGTGTTTGTTATGTGCTGAAGTATATAGATGTACAATTTCTATGGTATGAGGTTGTATGTGGTGACCACACTTGGTATCATTTCAAAGTCATTTTTTTTATTTTTTATTTTTTTTTATTTATCTTTTATTGAGATTTTTTGCAAGTACAACATAATGTATATGTCCATACACAGTAAAAACAATTTTACAAGTCATAGCCAGACCATTAGGAAAATAAACTCGCTTTGTGCAATATGATCAACAAATTGGATGATGTATTATCAGAAAAGGCTGTAAATCTATAGACACATTTACAATATAATGTGCTTGTGAATACAGCTATGATGAACACATTGGCATGAAGCCTCATTTCTCTGTCAAAAAAGAACATATAGAAATGAAACCTCATTTTTGTAATATAAGAGTCCTAATCAGAGGTGACTCTTGGATCTAAACGTTCTCATGTAACTTAGAGAAAACTGATTTGCTAACTGAAGTAAAAAGTTATGGTCACTCCTGAGATGATTTAGACAGGATAATAATACTCATAATATTAATCTGATACCAAGCTCTCAAAGTGATTTAATTCTGCGTCATTCAAGCCCAGGCAATTACCTTGTGACACTGAACTGTAAGAGGAACAACCAGGAGGTCTTAGAGTGAGTCCAATGGGGGTATCTGATATTCTACTGGAGACTCAGATATCAGACCTAGGAAGAGTTATCTTATTATCAATTATGATCTGGCAGCAAATGCCTCATATTATTATGAAGATTATAAAGAAATAGAGCCCTGTGATATTACACAAACCTTGTGCCAGTTTATATTCCAAAGGAAAAGGGAAGCAATATCTAGCTGGGTGTGTTACAGAAGATATTGCACTAATGTGCTAAATTAGCTAAACTGTTATATAGGAGTATAGTGCAATGCGTTTGATGGTTAAAATAACTAACTTCCTACCAGTTCAAACCCCCCCCCTTTTTTTGTAAATGTATTTGTGTGTGCTATATACTATTATTATTATTATTATTATTATCAGGTATTTGTAGTGCGCCAACCGATTCCACAGCGCTGTACATGCTCTATTACCCAAGCCGCTGGCAGAGGAACAGTCTCACATATAAATATAGGGGTAAAAGTGAAAGAGAGTGTGACTAGGACCATCTGTATCTAATCTAAGGAATAAACAGCTATAAAATGAGGACATTTACTTCACCATATATTGTAACAAAGTTACATCTGTAAGTTCACAGTATATATTCCAAAGGAAAGTTCACTTTTGCATCAAAACTTGCATTCACTATCCCTTTAAAACAACTTTTAATGTTTCAATTTAAAAGTAACAATTCTGTACATTTGTTACTGTTAAATGGAAACATTAAAAGTTATGTTTTAAGGCACGTTTGGTCTCCAACTTGTTTGGATTTTGTTGTTTATACACGTTGTGAAAGAGGTGCATTTATATACAATGGGCCAGATTACAAGTGGTGCACTATTTAGTGCTTTCGCAAAGACCTCCAGAAGTAAACTTTTAATACTCGTGGGTAGTTAACAGTACATTGTTTGCATGCGATGCACCACTGGTCCGAAGATGAATTTAGTCACCTGCCAATGGCCATGTCTAACTCAGGATCGACAGTTGATTTAAATATGTGTTTAACCCCTTTGCAGTAGGGCCACAATAAAATACTCTAGCATATTAGAGCATTTTATTGATAAACGTTTATAGCAGTTTAAGGAATCACTTTTAAAGTGAAAGAAAACTCAATCAAGTCATTTTAATAGTTTTCTTCCATAGACTGTTTTAAACATATTCATTTTTAAACAATGGTATTTTAGGTTGTTTGTGTTGACTTGAGTTACATGATATTTATTGCAAACATTTTGTTTCTGTGATATGCCCCTATCATATAGATCAGGCCTGCCCAGACTGCAGGGCCATATCCTGCTCTCCAAGTTTGTTTGTGTGGCCCTTAGCACCAATTGCTGCATATAACTATGTGTTTAACCCCTAGACATTGGGTGAGCCAATGACAGAAGGCATATGTCTGTAGCCACCAACCACCATCTAGCTCCCAGTAGTGTATTGCTTCTGCTGAGGATTTTGTAACTGAAACTAAACAATGTTGTACCTTTTAAGAAAAATAGGAGTAATATCTCTTTAAGAAAGTGATTTAAATGTGGCCATATAAGGGTTAATATGTTGCTGGGGCAGTGATCTGGTGATCAAGGGCTGGGATCAGCCCGAAACGCGTACAGCGACGCCATTACCCTTTGCTGTACAAATAAAGTATACGTTTTATGCATACTACTGCGGTACTGACTCCTTTGCCTTCCTGCGGTGGACTTCTTCTCATAAATAAGCCATTGTGCCCATGTTTGGCTACTCACCAGAGCATATCTCTTAACATTTATGGCTGGGCATCAGGGACTCAGGATTTGGGCCTGTCAACATTTTGTGGGTGGGGATGTCTTGGGAGGGGCAGGATCATGGATGGCAAGTCGGTAGGATTGTGGGTGTGCCTGGGTGGTCTGTAGATTCATATGGGTACTCTGTGGGTGGAGCTAAGGGAAAGTCTGCATATAGGGACATATGAATGTCTCAGCAGGACAGAGTTTAGAATTAGGGACTGTTCCTCTCAAATTAGTACAGTTGGGGGAGGTCTGCCAGAGGGGTCAGAAAGTCTCAACAATTATTCCCTGCCATTTACTAATATCGAATTTGAACCCGTGAAGATAGTCAGACATGGAAGAAATATAACATTGCATAAGAACAAAAATGATTTTATGTGTCTGAAAAGCTGTGTTTAAAATGTCCTTTTATTACCCAAACAGTCTAACATTCTGGTCTAATTTTAATCTAATTCTCTCAGTCTTATAGTGGTTTAAACTTAATACATTGTTTGATTTTATAGAACATAACTGAGACTTTTCTGTTTAAATTTCATTAAAACAAAATTTCACTTTTAAAATCCTTTGGCCAAACTTCAGAAGCTTTTATTGCATGTGGTCATTTTCTTTTATTTTTACTTAATGTTGTTTTAATTTTTAAAAGTATCTGCCTGCTAAATCTCCTTATAAGTGTATCCTATAAAAAGATCTGGCTTAGGAAAAGCTATTAGGTTCATTCTCAGCCAATCAGGTATATATATAATATACCTTTTTTATGGAGACGTACATAAACATGTAAGATGTTCCATATAAAAGAGAGACTATTTTATTTTTTTATTTATTTTTTAAATGTGCTGAATAAACCAACTTTTTCTGTGGGGTACATAAAAATCAGTTGTACACAAACATGCAGTTCCTTTTAGTTTCAATTTAAATATAAACATATTTTAATTTAAAGGGGCACTAAACCCAAAATCTTTCTTTCATGATTCATATAGAGAATACAAATTTAAACAACATTACAATTTACTTCTATTATTTATTTTGCCTCATTTTTTAGATATCCTTAGTTGAAGTAAAAGCAATGCACATGGTTGAGCCAATCACACGAGGCTACTATATGCAGAAACCAATCAGCAGCTACTGAGCATATCTAGATATGCTTTTCAGCAAAGAATATCAAGAGAATAAAACAAATTAGATAATAGAAGTAAATTAGAAAGATGTTTAAAAATGATTTCTCTTTCTAAATCATGAAAGAAAAAATGTGGGTTTCATGGCCCTTTAAGGGATATAACATCCAAACATTTTCTTTCATAATTCAGACAGACCATGCAATTTTCAACAACTTTCAATTTTACGTCTATTATCAAATTGTCTTTGTTCTCTTGGTATCTTTTGTTGGAAAGCAGGGACGTAAGCTCAGGAGCGTGCACGTGTCTGTAGCACTATATGGCAGCAGCTTTGCACGAGCACTAGATGCAGCTATTTTATTTGTTCTAGCAAGTGTATAACTGTTTTAGTACCAGACACTGATTTCAGTTTAGCGGGTGGGATGAGCTGATGCCTCACTTCGCACAAATAGATTTTAGTGGCTTGGCTAATATGTGTAGCAGGTGACATTAGGGACAAAAATGCCAGAGTGACAGGGGAGCGGTGGAAGAAGATGATAGATTTTAGATACATAAAAAACAGACTGTATCTATATAGGCTTAGGAACATCTACATCTTGACCACTATATGGCAGCAAGGTTTGCAACTAGATAACAAGTGGTGCAGTAACTGTTGTACACGAGCGATACCTGTTTATCACGCCTGTTTGTGTGCGTCAGAAGTACCGAGACTATTACAGGTGGAAAAAAACATAAAAAATACATTTAAAAGTACAGTTACACTCATAATAACATAGTCTGATAAACATTATTTAAAAAAAATTGTCAATCAAGCTGATCGTATGAGATTGGGCGAATCAATGTCCTCATCCTTAGAGGTGGCGGACCAGTTAAGGAGCAGCGGTCTTAAGACCGCTTCTTCATAACTGCTGTTTCTGGCGAGCCTGAAGGCTCGCGCGGAAACAGGGGCATCAGGGGCCATTTGGCCCTTGTTAAATCAGTCCCATAGGGACCGATTTATCATGTGTCTGGCGAACATGATCCGCTGTAGTGATCATGTCTTCCAGACATTGATAAATGCTGACATATACTATCAGCATTTATCATTGCACAAGCATTCCTTGGGAAATGCTTGTGCAATTCTGCCCCCTGTAGATTCGCGGCCAATCAGCAGGGGGTTGTCAATCATCCCGATCATATGCGATCGGGCGTATTGCTGTCCGCCGCCTCAGAGATGGCCGACGAGTTAAGGAGCAGTGTTCTTAACTCTTGTTTCCAGCTAGCCTGAAGGTTTGCGCGGAAACAGAGGCATTGGGGTTGATACGGGGCTTGGTAAATTGGTCCCATAATCTGTAAATTCTATTGAATTGGTCAGTATTGCTTCAGACTTGAGAAAGGAAGGAATTACTACGAATGCTTGTCTACTTATAAATTTAAAGTTAGTCCAATAAAAAAGTATCATTGCTCAATCTAAATCACTGGACTAACACGGCTACTCAAATTAAAATATAAATAAATATATAAATCTGCCTAGGGTAAATCCCTTTCTTCATGCTCAAATTAATATCATATTGAATCCTATCTGGACACACTTTATTTTTGTGTTTGTGTTATTCAGGCACAATCCTATTTCTCTTTTAAACAGGATTTTCTTTGGTTAAATGTGTAGGATGGGGAGTGCTATGTATGATTGGGGGTTTCTACATACCCCAAATCCATCAATTTCTTAATAAAATATCAGAGTATTAAAAAATTATATAATCTTAAAGGGATATTAAAAGAAAAAGTCTGTAATTTTGTTATTTGTTTTGTATTGTTGTCAACTGCTTTTAGAGAGGCTGGAGGACATTGTGTGGAATTGAGACCCCATTATCCTCCTACTTGCTGCACATTTAATTGCTTGATCAGTGTAGGAGGTAATTTAGATCTGTCTATGATTGACTACAGCAGAGAAGAGAAGATTAGATAAAAGTAGACTTTTCAACTGGTATGTTCATGGATTTCAAAATAACAGTGTTAAAGCGACACTAAACCCAATTTTAAGCAACTTTCTAATTTTCTCTTATTAAAAATTATAATAGGAGTAAATTAGAACGTTGCTTAAAATTGGATGCTCTGGGGCCCATTTACTAAGCTGCGGAAACAGAAGTTAAGAAGCAGCGATCGTAAGACCGCTGCTCCTTAACTCATTCACCACCTCTGAGGTAGCGGATAGCAATCATCATGATTGACACCCCCTGCTAGCGGCTGATTGGCCGCAAATGTGCAGGGGGCGGCATTGCCCAAGCATTTCACTAGAAATGCTTGTGCAAGGTTAAATGCCAATAGCTTAAGCTGGCAGCATTTAGCGAAGTCAGGCGGACATGATCCGCTACAGCGTCTCATGTCCGTCTGACATTTAAATCTACCCCTCTATTTTAATCATGGGTTTAGTTTCCCTTTACACATTTATTTTGTATGCAGGTCTTTTGCAATACAGTACACCATTTGTGATGCATATATAAAATACTTTAATGAGCCTTATAGAGTAAATATGGTTATAAATAAACTTTAAAAATAGCATCCAAGGGTTGCCAGTTTATTGTGTGAATTTGAATCTATGTTTTTGTGACATTTCTTGGCATTATCTAATTGTGTATAACTTTTGCTGAATGAGGACATATTACAAAACAGCTGTTTTGAAGAATATAATTGTAATCAAGTTTCACATTGTTTTTATATTTAGACCATATAGTAAAACATGGTATTTATACAGAACTCCTACAGTCTGTATTTACATTCTTAAAGTGATGGTAAACTCTCCCCTTTTACTATAGATATAAAATACAAATACCCTGTGCTCCGCTGCCCACTTCAAAAGTAAAATTTTCTGTGAGCTAAAGGTTTGAACTATTCTCCAATCAGCGCTCTAGCTACAACAAAGTGCCATATGGGGAGAGCGCTGATTGGAGAACAGTTCAAGCCTTTAGCTCACAGAAAAATTTACTTTTGAAGTGGGCGGCGGAGCACGCAGTATTTGTATTTTATATCTATAGTAAAAAGTAAGTTATAGCGCAACTTCATTACGACTGATTAATCAAACTCCATCTAAAATATCACTAACATTCCATGTCTGATTTTATAATGGGAGAGTTTACCATCAATTTAAGTATCTAAAGGCAGATTATGATTTTACGTTTTTTTTTTAGAACAGATCAGTTATTTAATGTGCATGCTTGGTTATTCTGCAGAACATCATACTTAAAGACAAATAAGCTTATTATTAGACTAATTATATAACTTGATTCACTGTATACATATAAATCAGTCCATCACTTATTGCCTAGTTCCTGGGAGATGTTTTTGAATATGAATTTAATCAAGCTATTTAGATTTGGCTGTACAAATACATAGACCTACTTTACATTGCTCAATTTCTATTTAAGTATCATAACATCTGTTATCCCAAGTGTCCTACACTGTGTTTCTATTCAGCTGAAATATAACGTACAATCAAAAGCCCTTCAATTTTTGGAGAACTACTTTTCCAGACTGATTATGTATGTTGTTAATGTGGTTAGAATTAAGGCTGTGACACTGCAAGCAATGTGGCGGGAGGCGAAACAGCTGCTCCGCATTGCATCGCTTCTGAATTACAGAATAGAGATGAAAAGGCAGGATACACTGAACCTGCACAGCCGCATGTACATGCTGCTCGCCGCTCCGCTTGTCACAGCCTTTAATATCAGCTATACAAATGGAATTCTTCCCAGACCATATTTGTGTCATTCTAGTTGGTTTCTATACTATTTGCTTGTAATTATTAAGGCTGTGACATACTGCAAGCGATGCGGCGCGAGGCGAAGCAGCTGCTTCGCATCGCTACTGAAGTTCAGCTATTTCATCTCTGAGCACTCAGCTACGCGACCTGACTCAGCAGAGTGCTCAGAGATGAAAAGGCAGGACACACTGAGTGCACACAGCCGCATCTACACGCTGCGTGCCGCTTCGCTTGCAGTGTGTCACAGCCTTTAGATTCTATGGGGTCGATTTATGAAGCAGCGGATGCTGCTTCCGACCCACTCTGCTTCAGGTCCACCTGAAGCGGAAGTTAAGAAGCAGCGGTCGTAAGACCGCTGCTCCTTAATTTATCCGCCACTTCTGAGCCGGCGGATAGCAATCATCGCGATCAGATACTCCCCATGCTAGCGGCCGATTGGCCACGAATCTGCAGGGGGCGGCATTGCACAAGCATTTCACTAGAAATGCTTGTGTAATGTTAAATGCCGGCAGCGTATGCTGTCAGCATTTAGCGATGTCGGACGGACATGATCCGCTACAGCGAATCATGTCCGCCCGCTTCATGATAAATCGGTCCCTATATCACTATGTTGCGCCATTTATGTAGAATTACATTTTGAGTTTAATATCTGATTAATGTGAGTATAATGTGCTCAGTTAGTAGTGTGTAATGATGCATACGGGCCAGGTAACGAACAGATCCGCAGCGAAGGCTTGCAGACAACTTCTCAAGTTGAGAAGCTTGTCCGCACTCTGGTTAATACACGGAGGCCCGAGTGTTTATTTACATAGCACAGTGGGTCTGCACTCCCCCTCCCTCCCTTTGGACATAAACCAGTAAATGTTTTGGTGTAA
This sequence comes from Bombina bombina, assembly GCF_027579735.1. Classification (NCBI taxonomy): domain Eukaryota; kingdom Metazoa; phylum Chordata; class Amphibia; order Anura; family Bombinatoridae; genus Bombina; species Bombina bombina. Next base: position 186,351,539 of record NC_069508.1, on the reverse strand, counting down.
TGCATTTGTTATTGCAAGGACCTTGCTAGTAGAGTGCAGCTAGAAAACAAAATATAAAAATGCTATCGGTTAAACTGTGCCTGAAATTAGAACTAGAAAGATAATTAATAGGAAATATTTAGATGTTTGTGTTAAGGTTTTTTTCAATGGAGGGTCCTTGCTATACGTTAATATACTTTATACCTCTGTGATTACCGTGTATCTAAGCCTCTGCAGACTGCCCTTATCTAAGTGCCTTCCTTAGTTTTAGCTGTTTACAATCTTGTATTTTACCAAATTAGTGCTGTTTTTTGGGAAACCATTATCATTCTCCACGGGAGTGAACACAATATTATCTATATGGTACACATGAACTAGCACTGTCTGGCCTTTGTGTAAGATTGTAAACAGCTATATTAAAGAAAGCACTGAGATAAGGGGTGGTCTGCAGGGGCATGGAATCTGGCAATCTTAGAGTTTAGAAAGTATATTACTTTAACAATGTTGGTTATGCAGAGTTTGGGAATGGGTTGTAAAGATGTTAGAATTCTTGTTAAACTGTGCCTTTGACTCTGTGCTTAACAACCCCGCAAAGGTGTTATCACATAGGTAAACAACTGGTAATTGACAGGATCATAAGACTGCCAGTGCTGATTGGTTGACCGGCCAAGACCTCATTTGGAACTGCCAGATGAAAATTTACCTGCGTGTTTAACTTCTTTGCAGGGGTTTAACACATTACCTAGGGTTAGTAACTCAAATGACACGTTTTAATGAATTTGATAAATTTGGCTTTAGAATGTTTCTCTAAAATGACATAATATATGAAATAAGGCACTCAAGCTAATGCTTTGGTAGGAGCATGTTCTTAAATAAAACAATAAAGGATCAATGACTTAAAATAAAACCATTTCTAGATTTTATTTAGTTGACTTTCCTGATAAGTGGCTATTTTCTCACCAGGAAAACTCTTTTCATGATCTATTGTATATTCACTTGATACAGTGTCTGATCCCCATGAGCTGTGTGATACGTCGCAGCACTTATACATATCTCTTAGTCCTCGTGCTCACAGCGAGCGCAGCGCTCTGTCCTCATTAAGCCTCTGATAATGGAAAGAAAAAGGATTGAACTTGTCCTCTTGTATTGCAGATTCATTTCTACATGCCTTTGACTCCGTTGGACACAAATTAGGCCCAGGTACAATTTCCCCTTCCTTGCTCTCCTCCCTTGTTCCACACCTCATCCCTTACCTCTGTAGAGTTAAAGGGACATTTTACTTAAAATGTTTCAATCGTCAATATGAAAGAGCAAGATTTAAACACAATTATTTTAATTTGTTTTGCCAGAAAAAATGTGAAGTAAATTTAATTGTGTTCTTCTTGCTCCTTTTGATGGGTGATAGATGCTTCCTGTTAATACTCAATGGCTGATGCTTACTTCATCCTATTGGTCATAGATTGTAGGTACTTCCTCCTTATAGTTATTGGCTGATAGGTACTTCCTGTTAATTATTATTGGCTGATAGGTACTTCCTGTTAATTATTATTGGCTGATAGGTACTTCCTGTTAATTATTATTGGCTGATAGGTACTTCCCTTATTGGTTATTGATTAAAGGTTCTTCCTGCTAATGTTCATTGACTGATAGGTAGATCCTGCTAATGCTCATTGGCTTATAGGTACAATGTCCATTTGTATCTTTTAGTCATTGAGGAACAGTAGAAAGCAGTGGTGGCTATAAAGGGGTGTAAAGAGGTGCAAAATCACCCCAATCTTTCATATTGAATCCCCATTGTGCTAAGGAGGAGGGCCAAAACAGCCTCACCCAGTCACACCCTAACAAACCAATAATGCCCCCTGCCCACCCAACTCTGCCCACAGACCTCGTGTGGCCCTGCTTCACTCTTACTAACCCGCAGGCCACTGCAAACATGCCCATTACCCCCTGTTTATTGCATGCTGGAACTGCCACTGGTAGGAAGAACACAAGATATACTGCCGTATTAGTTTCATATTAATGAGCTTTTACTTCACACTTTTCCGGGTGAAAATCTGATTTCCCATAAGTATAAATGATGCTCGTTCATGTGGTTGACAGTTTTTTTAGTACAATATCCCTTTTATGCAGGCTTCCTTTCTTGCATATGGCGGCCATGTTGGGAGGCACAGTAATGATTTGCAGAACATCAAACCCTCCAGTGAACCCATACATTAAATAAACCAATGTTTGGATATGTTCATCAGGAAATGTTTTTTAGAATTGATTTTTATGCTTCAATTATAGCACTTGAGTGATTTCATTTACTGGAACTACTCAAAAAGAATGAGCACTCTTTTTTTTTTTGCTGGTTTTCATGCGTAAATGAAACCAATACATTAAAGATATAAATGATATCTTATGTTATGTAAATTCATCCTTTCTGACTTGCATTCTAAATATCTTGTAACTGTTTGCACATTTTGTATGGCAGATGTTCCAGCTAAGATTGTTTTTTTTTGTTTTTTAAATGCTAGAAATCTTCAACTGATCTCTTTCCTACAGCAAAATGCTTTGGTATAAGTATTGTAATTGCTTGAAGCAATTATCTTTAGAAAAAAAAACAACATACATTTAAAAACGCACTTTCGCTTCATTAGAAATCCTGTGCAAAAACATTAGAGGGAAAATTAACTTGCAAAAATCAGATAGAGCATGTCATTTTAAGACACTTATAAATTCACTCATATTTTCAAAAATGCTTTGTTCTCTTGGTTTCTAGTGGGAGCTAGCTGTTGATTGGTGCCTGCACACATTTGTCTCTTGTGATTGGCTAACTAGCACCTAGATTTAGAGTTTGACGTTAGCCGTCAAAAGCAGCGTTATGGGGTCCTAACGCTGCTTTTTACCGCCCGCTGGTATTTAGAGTCAGACAGGAAAGGGTCTAATGCTCACTTCCTCACCGCGACTCCAGGCTACCGCAGATCCCCTTACGCCAATTGCGTATCCTATCTTTTCAATGGGATCTGCCTAACGCCGGTATTTGGAGTCTTGGGAGAAGTGAACGGTAGACCCTCTACCGACAAGACTCCTACCGACAAAAAAAGTCAGTAGTTAAGAGCTTTATGGGCTAACGCGGGAATATAAAGCTCTTAACTACTGTGCTACAAAGTACACTAACACCCATAAACTACCTATGAACCCCTAAACCGAGGCCCCCCCCACATCGCTGCCACTATAATAAAAATTTTAACCCCTAATCTGCCGACCAGACACCGCCGCCACCTACATTATACCTATAAACCCCTAATCTGCTGCCCCTAACATCGCCGACCCCTATATTATATTTATTAACCCCTAATCTGCCCCCCAACGTCGCCACTACCCAACTACACTTATTGACCCCTAATCTGCCGCCCGGACCTCACCACCACTATAATAAATGTACTAACCCCTAAACCGCCGCACTCCTGCCTCGCAAACACTAAAATAAATAGCATTAACCCCTAATCTGCCCTCCCTAACATCGCCACCACCTACCTACAATTATTAACCCCTAATCTCCCGCCCGCACCGTCGCCGCTACTATAATAAAGTTATTAACCCCTAAACCTAACTCTAACCCTAACCCTAACACCCCCCTAACATAAATATAATTTAAATTAAAACGAAATAATATTCATAAAATTAACTAAATTAATCCTATTTAAAACTAAATACTTACCTATCAAATAAACCCTAATATAGCTACAATATAACTAATAATTACATTGTAGCTATTTTAGAATTTATATTTATTTTACAGGCAACTTTGTATTTATTTTAACTAGGTACAATAGCTAATAAATAGTTATTAACTATTTAATAGCTACCTAGTTAAAATAAGTACAAAATTACCTGTAAAATAAATCCTAACTTAAGTTACAAATACACCTAACACTACACTATCATTAAACTTATTAAATAAATTACCTACAATTAGCTAAACTAAAATACAATAAAATAAACTATTCTATAATACAAAAACAAACACTAAATTACAAAAAATAAAAAAGAATTACAAGAAGTTTAAACTAATTACACCTAATCTAAGCCCCCTAATAAAATAAAAAAGCTCCCCAAAATAAAAAATTCCCTACCCTTTTCTAAACTACCAAAGTAATCAGCTCTTTTACCAGCCCTTAAAAGTGCTTTTTGCAGAGCATATGGGGATATTGTGCACAAGCACGTTTTTCCAGCTTACCGCTACCGTAAGCAACGCTGGTATTGAGGGTTGAAGTGGAGCTAAATTAGGCTCAACGCACCCTTTTTTGAGACTAACGCAGCCCCTCAGACAACTCTAAATACCAGCATTGTTTGAAGGGTGCGCTGGGAAAAAAAGCAGCGTTAGCTATGCAGGTTTTTACCGACAAAACTCTAAATCTTGGCGTAGATGTGTTCAGCAAGCTGCCTGTAGTGCAATGCTGTTCCTTCAGCAAAGGACAACAAGAGAATGATAAAAGTACATTTTAAAGTTGTTAGAAATCGTATGTTCTATCCAAATTACGAAAGAAAAATTTGGGGTTTCTTGTCCCTTTAAATAGCCGTTCTCTTAAAGGGACATGAAACATAAACACATTTTGTATAAAATTGTAGTTTGTCCCATACTACCATGAGATTCCATAAAGCAAAATCTATAACCTTCATTTTTTTTATGCTGTAAATTGCCTAAACCAGCTATTTGATTTGCAGAAAATTTAGGTTACGGAATTTTCTTTTTGGCAGAGCATGGGACAAGCACCATTTTGTTCCCCCACACAAAAGCATCAGGTGTACCATTACGTGTAGGTTGGAAATATTTAAAGAAACAGAGCTCTCAAAATGAAAAACACATTATTCCCAAAAAAATTTCTTTGGGTGTTAGCTAACTTACGTAATTAGCAGCATTTTTTTTAAATTTAGGTTAGAAAATTAGCTCTCTGACTTTTCTAGGGAACATACAAGAAACACATTTTTACACAGGAAAAATAAGTTTTTGTTTCTTTAATGTTTTTGGCTTCTTTTTCGAACAGACTAGACCAGTTGCCGTTTGAATTAATAAAACCATTTTGATTGTATATGACATAGCAGTAGCCAGTAAATCTGGTTAAACACATAAAAAAATTATTGTAAACAGATGTAGGTTTTTTTTAATGGTTTTGCAAAGTTTTTCAGATTTTGGCAGAAGCGAAAGTTAAACATGACAGATAATTAATTCATTATTGATGAGGTGAATTAATTTAACCAGTGAGTCTGTGACATGTGTACAGTTAACGTTTCATATAACATTTAGTAGGTTTACAATTGACATTTAGATAAAGAAAAATCCAAACTTATTTTTGAAATATAAGGAGACATAAAAATGCAAAGCTAGCTGAGCACATCTGCTGAGCCAATCACAATAGGCATATGTGTGTAGCATCAATCTCCATGTTTAGGTTTGGAGCTTTATTATCAAACAAAAAACAAATTCTGTTTTTTTAACAAGGAACTAAGCATGAACAAAAACATTAAAGTGATGGTAAATTCTTCCCTTTTTTAAAACTCCAGAATGTTAGCAATATTTTAGATGGAGTTTAATTAACCCCTTAACGACCGAGGACGTGCAGGGTACGTCCTCAGAAAAAAGGCAGTTAATGCCTGAGAACGTACCCTGCACGTCCTCGGTGTGGAAAGCAGCTGGAAGCGATCCTGCTCGCTTCCAGCTGCTTTCCGGTTATTGCAGTGATGCCTCGATATGGAGGCATCCTGCAATAACCTTAAATGGCCATCCGGTGCAGAGAGAGCCACTCTGTGGCCCTCTCTGCACCGGACATCGGTGGCCGGTAACGTTGGTGGGTGGGAGCTGACTTGGGAGGCGGGTGGGCGGCCATCGATGGGCCGGGTAATGAAGAGGGGGGCGGGATCGGGGGCGGGGGCGATGGGGGCGCGCACAGGCGCGCGCGCGTGCACGCCGGGCAGCGGGCGGGCGCGTGCACGGGGCGGGAGCGGGTGGGAACCGCTACACTACAGAAAAGTATCAGTGTAAAGCGTTTTATTAAAAAAAACAACAACAGTCAAAGGTATCTAGGAGGGGGTGGGGGTTTGTTCTTTGGTGGGTAGGGGAGCTACACTACAGAAAATGGGGAAAAAATAAAAAAGCAACTGTTTTTTTTATAAACTGGGTACTGGCAGACAGCTGCCAGTACCCAAGATGGCGGCCATTAAGGCAGAGGGGGAGGGTTAGACAGCTGTTTGGTGGGGGATCAGCCAGGTTGGGGGCTAAGGGGGGCTCCTACACAGCAGCATATGTAAATATGCTTTAAAAAAAACCCAACAAGCCTAAATATATATTTTATTTTAGTACTGGCAGAGTTGCTGCCAGTACTTAAGATGGCGGGGACAATTGTGGGGTGGGGGAGGGAAGGGAGCTGTTTGGGAGGGATCAGGGGGTCTGATGTGTCAGGTGGGAGGCTGATCTCTACACTAAAGCTAAAATTAACCCTGCAAGCTCCCTACAAACTTCCTAATTAACCCCTTCACTGCTAGCTATAATACACGTGTGATGCGCAGCGGCATTTAGCGGCCTTCTAAGTACCAAAAAGCAACGCCAAAGCCATATATGTCTGCTATTTCTGAACAAAGGGGATCCCAGAGAAGCATTTAGAACAATTTGTGCCATAATTGCACAAGCGTTTGTAAATGATTTCAGTGAGAAACCTAAAATTGTGAAAAATTTAACTTTTTTTTTAATTTGATCGCAATTGGCGGTGAAATGGTGGCATGAAATATACCAAAATGGGCCTAGATCATTACTTGGGGTTGTCTACTACACTACACTAAAGCTAAAATTACCCCAAAAAGCTCCCTACATGCTCCCTAATTAACCCCTTTACTGCTGGGCATAATACACGTGTGGTGCACAGTGGCATTTAGCATCCTTCTAATTACCAAAAAGCAACACCAAAGCCATATATGTCTGCTATTTCTGAACAAAGGGGATCCCAAAGAAAAATTTACAATCATTTATGCCATAATTGCACAAGCTGTTTGTAAATAATTTCAGTGAGAAACCAAAAGTTTGTGAAAAAATTTGTAAAAAAGTGAACTATTTTTTGTATTTGATCGCATTTGGCGGTGAAATGGTGGCATGAAATATACCAAAATGGGCCTAGATCAATACTTTGGGATGTCTTCTAAAAAAAAATATATACATGTCAAGGGATATTCAGGGATTCCTGAAAGATATCAGTGTTCTAATGTAACTAGCGCTAATTTTGGAAAAAAATGGTTTGGAAATAGCAAAGTGCTACTTGTATTTATGGCCCTATAACTTGCAAAAAAAGCAAAGAACATGTAAACATTGGGTATTTCTAAACTCAGGACAAAATTTAGAAACTATTTAGCATGGGTGTTTTTTGGTGGTTGCAGATGTATAACAGATTTTGGGGGTCAAAGTTAGAAAAAGTGTGTTTTTTTTTCCATTTTTTTCTCATATTTTATAATTTTTTTTAAAGTAAATTATAAGATATGATGAAAATAATGGTATCTTTGGAAAGTCCATTTAATGGCGAGAAAAACGGTATATAATATATGTGGGTACAGTAAATTAGTAAGAGGAAAATTACAGCTAAACACAAACACCGCAAAAATGTAAAAATAGCCTTGGTCCCAAATGGACAGAAAATGGAAAAGTGCTGTGGTCATTAAGGGGTTAATCAGTTGTAATGATGAAGTTGCACTATAACTTCATTTTTAATATATATATGACATTAAAATACCCTGCACTCTGCTACCCACTTCAAAAGTCAATTTTTCTGTGAGCTAAAGGTTTGAATTGTGTCCAATCAGTGCTCTAGCTACAACAAAAGTGCCATATGGGGAGAGTGCTGATTGGACAATTCAAACATTTAGCTCACAGAAGATTTGACTTTTGAAGTGGGTAGCAGAGTGCAGGGTATTTGAATTTCATATCTATATTAAAAAGTAAGTTATAGCTCAACTTCATAATTACAACTGATTAATTAAACTCTATCTAAAATATCGCTAACATTCTGCATCTCTTTTAATAAAGGGGAGAGATTAATATCAGTTTAACACAAAAATAAAATCTGTGCAAACAGACAAGCTATGCCTCTCTAAACAGAAGTGGAATTTGAAAATGCCATTGCTGTTCAAATTGAAACCACAAAATTCATATAAACTACAGCTGGAAATGTTTCCTCTGATGCATTAGAATACCATGGTTTTATTGACCCCATGCAAGTTGCAGATGGACTTATTGCTGCACAAAGGCATTTGAAATTTGTGGAAAAAAAATGTTTTCTAATGGATTGTAATTCATTTAAATGTGAAAACCCAAAGAAAAAGCCTTGCAGTGCATTTTAGCAATGTTAATTCACTATTGTAGGGCATAGCAATTCCGTACCATTATTTGACATAAATACTAGATAGCCCCCCCTTTTAATGGCATACTATTTAGGAGCATGTATATAAAGAATTTAGTGCCGATTCTGAAAATATCTTCCTTATGTCCATATCTGTCATGGTACCATTTGCTAATTAAGATATTATGGGAGCATTGAACAATTAAAGGAACACAACACTGGGTCCTTGTTAACTAAATACACTATACCTTTAATACTTTCCTTTAATTTCCTGCAAGAAAAATATGTTTTGTTATTGTAATTTTTAATAAAATCAACCCCCTTTACCGTCACTTGTCTTAAGCCCTTCCAACTCGGCAGCCATTTTTTTTTAACGGCTTCAGTCTCTATAGAAGGGAAGGTACAGCTTCTGATTGGCTGTTGCACTCTGCTTTTTAAACAGTGAAAAAACTGGGTGCCAAGCTGGAAGGACTAAACGTAAGGTAAGTTAGACTAACAAGAGGTTGACATTAAAGGGTCATGATATTCAATTTTGTTTTGTTTCACAAGTAGAGCATATAATTTAAAAAAGCTTTCCAATTTACTTCAGTTATCAAATTTACTTAATTCTCTTGGAATTCTTTGTTGAAGGCCATACCTGAGTAAACTCAGGAGCGTGCATGTGTTTGGAGCACTTTATGGCAGCACTTTTGCAACATTACTTTTGAGCACTACATGGTAGCAGTGTTTGCATAATATATGACATTGATAAAAGCATTGTTGCAGACGTGCCACCATATAGTGTTGGGCCTACCTAGGTTTGCTCCTCAACAACAAAATTCCAAAAGAACAAAGTCAATTTGAAAATAGAAGTATATTGGATTTTATGTTCTGTCTGAATCTTGAATGGGATGTAAAGGTCAAAATTAAATAGAAGTATTTTTGCAATATACTTCCATTAGCAAAAATGCTCCTAGGAAAACCTAGTGTTTCAGCAGCATACACACATATGCTGTGTGTGACTAGAGTATCAGGAGTCAAACACAATGTCTTCTCAGAGAGCTGGCGGTGTTGTGTATTCAGGGCTGGATTTATAAGGCGGCAGAGTAAGCGCTGCCTATTATAAATACTGGTCACGTGCCAAGCTTAAAGGGACAATCTACACCAACATTTTTTTTATTTAAAAAGATAGATAATCCCTTTATTACCCATTCCCTGTTTTTGCATAACCAACACAGTTATTTTAATATACTTTTTACCTCTGTGATTATCTTGTATCTAAGCCTTTGCAGACAACCTCCTTATCTAAGTGCCTTTGACAGACATGCAGTGTAGTCAATCAGAGAAGACTCCCAAATAACTTCACGGGAGTGAGCACAATGTTATCTATATGACACATGTGAACTAGCACAGTCTAACTGTGAAAAACTTTCAAAATGCTCTAAGCTAGGAGGCGGTTTTCAACTGTTTAGAAATCAGTTTGAGCCTAGCTAGGTTTAGCTTTTCAAAAATACCACCAAGGGAACAAATCAAATTTGATGATAAAATTAAATTGGAAAGTTGTTTAAAATTGCATGCCCTATCTGAATCATGAAAGTTTAGTTTTGACTAGACTGTCCCTTTAAGTAAGATGGTCACCAGCTGTGAAATAATAGCAATGTTTGTGGCGGCCCTAATAAAGATGGCCGCCGCACATTGTTGTGCTGTTTTTTCACTATGCCTACAGGCACCTGGGCTGTAAGTCTGGCCCTGTGTGTATTGCGCTAGTGTAGATGTTATTTGTGTCATACAAGTGGCTGCTTACTCTCTGAACAACCTCAATGTTTGACTCCTGATGCTCTAGTCACACATAGCATATGTGCGTATGCTGCTGAAACAGTAATAACCTTTACTAGAAGCATTTTTACTAATGGAAGAATATAGCAAAAATGCTTCTGTTTCAAATTTAAATGCACCCATGCACATTTCAATTTTGACCTTTCTATCCCTTTAAATGAACATTTTAAGTTCCATTTCCCTTTAAAGGTAAGTATTCTATGTTTAGTTATCAATGGACCGGTTTTGTGTTCCTTTAACTAGAAGCTACAACCACCATAAACAGTATTTTCCCTAAACCTTTCAGCTCATATTTCCCACAACATGAGCAGCCTGCCTTCCAACATGCTTTTATTTTATCTTAGCCAAAAAATACCGCCTGCCTTATAAGTCCTTTCTGTACCCCCCAATCTTTCACCAGCGCTAGTTTTACTTGCTTCCAATATAAGAACTTTTATGCTCTGCTTCAAAATTGCACAAGCTACGCTGCCCAGTTTTTTTTAATGGCTTCCATGGGTTCCTTCTAGCATGTGTTTGGAAAAAGAAAATCTAACTACAAATATTTTGTGTGTTTTGTTTCAGCATGGTTGTAGCGCACTTTAATTTAAATAAAGCTGGTAACAATGTATCAGTAGCCTCTGGGAAACTCTTAAGCCCAGAAATCCATAGCTTGCTTTATTAGAGCGCTTCCTCTACTTATAGGGACTGCCTGTCCCAGCAAGCCACATTCTGTTAAGGTCCAAAACAACACAGGCAGTGTCATCCAATACGCTTCTTCTTTACCTAGGGTTAACATTTCAATGAATCATATCTTTAGTATTTGTTATTTTCAGATGCGTATTGCTGTGGGCGAGTGCTGGTGACCCTCACACATCTATAAACTGTGTGTGCTGAGTAGCAATACGATAAGGAATGTAGCAGGGCTTGCTTGCTTTTAGCCCGCTGGCTGTCCAGGAGAGTTGCAATGTGCTGTTAAAGGGACATTGCACACTAGATGTTTTGTTACATAAATGTTTTGTAGATGATACATTTATACAGCCCTTCAGGTAGTATGTTTATACAAATGTATAGTTTTACTTATTTTTAATAACTTTGTGCTGATTTTCAGACTTCTAACCAAGCCCACAGTGTCAGATGTATACGCGCGTTTACAGACTCCTGCAGGCTCCTGTTTATGTTATCTGTTTTTTACATATATAGGGGAGGTGGGAGTGTCTGCTCTTTTTGTTTACCCAGCCCCTTTCAGTGGGCGTCCCAGACTACCTCATCAACAGTGCTAAACTATATATATATACTGGAGTTTTACAACAGTACCTGTGCATATTCTTCTTTATAGTAGTGTCTATTACATGCTGTTGTATGAAAATTGGTGTATACCGTCCCTTTAAACAGTAGGTTACAATCCTTTCAGCAACCATGGAGTTAAAGCAATGTTAAATTTAAGATTTTATTTGGCATAATGAATTTGTTAAAGGGACACGTGCAAAAAGAAAATGCTCTTTTTATAGCATGTTATTTATCATTGTTATATTTATTATAGCATTGTTTATTGCATGAGAGCTAGCAGAACACATCTGGTGACAAAAGGGATGTTTGTGTAGCCATCAATCGCAATCACCATCTCCCAGCTGTGCATTGCTGCTCATGAGCCTACCTAAGTATGCTTTTCAAAGATGGATACCAACAGAGCAAAGTCAGTTTGATAATAGAAGTCTTTGAAAATTCCATGGAGCATGAATTGTTACTTTCCTATTTCCTTAAAGGGACACTCAAGTCAAAATTAAACTTCATGATTCAGATAGAGCAGCTATTTTAAACAACTGTGCAATTTACTTCCACTAACAACATGTGCACAGTCTTTTTATATTTACACTTTTTGAGTCACCAGCTCCTACTGAGCATGTGCAAGAATTCACAGAATATACGTTTATGCATTTGTGATTGGCTGATGGCTGTCACATGATACAGGAGGAGCGGAAATGGACATAAGTTTGAAATTTGTCAGAAAAGAATCTGCTTCTCATTGGAATGTCAGACTAAGTGCTACTGCATTGTCTTTTCATTATGCATTTGTTGTTTATGCAAATCTACTGTATTTACTGGTCCTTTAATGAAAATGAATCACTCAAATATACATTAAAGTGATGGTAACGTTTAAAATTTAAGAAGCCAGATTCTAAAAATATAACTAATAAGTAGTCAATTCACTAACTTTATTTTTTAAAAGCTGAATTAGATATTTATATTAGATAAATATTACTATAGTATTGAGGGAGCCGTCTGCTCCGCCCCCTTGTTTTTCTTTGTTTGTGCACAGCGCATTAGAGAGCGATCCTACCCTCTCTCTGCGTATGGATGACACACTGCTGACTCTGCAATCGGAGCTCTGTATCCGATGAGCTGTGGGCACTAGTTCATTCAAATTTGTTAATGCGCACGTGCTGCATGAATGCATAGAAGATCCACGAGGTAGGGAGCGCATGCGCAAGACAGCACTTTTTTTTTCTACTCGCAAACATGCCAGAATGCCAGAAATATAATTGGACAACTGCGTTTATGTCATAGAAAAAAAAATTCACTGAGAAGCCGGGCTGTTGGAGCGCACATTATATTTGGAGCGGTTTGCATTAAATTACATTATTAAATTGTATTAATAAAATATTTCATGAATGAAACTCACACTTATTTTTATTGATGCATCGATTGATGCTAGACCAAGTAATTGAACTTACCATCAATTTAATTAATTCATTTGCTTGTTTTGCTGTAAAATACAATTTTGTTTGCATTAAAATTAGTGCTGGTCCTTCACTGCCAAGAAAGAAGAGCAGGACCATCTTTAACACAGGGCGAAAGGGGCAGCTGCCCAGGGCCCAGTTTCTGTTGAGGGGCCCAAGAGTACTAAAAAAAAAAAAAAAAAAAAAAAAAAAATTTTTTTTTTTTTTAATGGTTCATACCAGACTGCTGATTTGACAATGGGAACACACACATTCAGTCATAATACTGTGACAGTCAAAAGTACTCTGCTTATATATTTTTTTTTTAAACTGTGCCAGACCGTGCCGGTGTCATGTGATATGCCAAGCTATTGCCATGTGCTGTTTTAGATGTGCACTGTGCAGCACTGAATGCTAAGCCCTAACTCAGCATCCAGCCATTCCCACTGCATCATAAAAGGTCCTACTGGGGTTACCACTGTTACCAGGTAACTGCTCTGGTGGTAGGGATTGTTTCTGGGTAGGGCTGACTGTAAGCGCATGCAGCAGAAAGCTGGAGCGGCAAGCACGTGAGGATTTGAGCATCTGTGCAGCTGCATACACTGCTCTCTTCAGTCTTGAGGCTGTGTGACTCATCTCACACTGTATCCATGCAGCCTTGGACAGACAGCATCCAGTCTGCTGGTCCCCTTAGCCCTGCTCTTTCTGCTGTGGCCCTAAGATCAACTAACTGAAGTTTGTTAGGGTAACAGTGCTTTGTAGAAAGGTGTCAGTGGGAATAATAAGTGAGTGCACACACACCCCTCCCTATGCAGCATTGTCTAGTGCAAGGTGAGAGGGAACTTGTTCCTAGCAAAGAAGTGACATGTGCTGCTGTGGCTGATGTATAGTGTCATGCTGATACTTCACACATTAATGTAAGGTTTATTTTTATAGTTTTTGTTTTCTCTCTGTCTCAGATTTTACAGCTTCCCATAGTAGTTCTGGTGTTCCAGTCAGTAAACTTATACTGCACCGCCATGCTTCCTCCTCATTCTTTACCTTGCTTTGCTCCTGTTGGCTGCCCTAAATCTCTTTAACCAGCTAACCTCACACCAGAATCACATTCAAAAGAATATTAAATGAATCCACAGTGGAGGAATTTATATATTTATTTACTTATTAGTACTGCTTAGGTCCAGTTTCACATATTGCAATTTATTTCATTTTTTTAAATGATTAGCTCAGCAGTGGATAATCCACTGCTGGGCTAATAATTAAAAAAAAAAAAAAGATTTAGTTGTTTTTTGGGATGTTGGGGTGGAGAGCGAAATTGCATGGGGGGGGGGGGGGCAAGAAAATTATCGCCCAGGGTCCAGTCAATATTAAAGACGGCCCTGAAGAAGAGTTCTATATCCTATGCTGCAAATTGCCCAAACTAGCAATATGTTATCTAACTAGAGTGTGGCCCATCAGGGCTTGTGGTATTTGAGTTTGTGCAGTGCTCTAAGCAACCTTTCAGTAGTATGTAGATGGTCCAACCATTTTTTCAGTATTTTGCAGTCTATTTAGGTTAAGCAATTTGTTATATAAATCGGTTACATAATTTGACAAACAACAATAGCAAATCCAGCTGAATAGAGTAGTTGAAAAATTAAACATATAAACATACTATTTATTCATCAAAAGTGAAAACAAGTCACAGGACCATACAAACAGCTCAGGTGTAAAGTAGCTGCAATATTCCTTTATGTTATTATTATTCTTTATTTATAAAGCTCCAACAGATTCCTAATATGGGGGGTTAGGGTTATCCCTATACATAGGCACGCAAATAATATGACGTTCTACGGAGCAGGGGGCAAGCACAATTTTACAGAAAAATGCTGAATTTCACATCAGAATTAAGCAAAATAATTCATATTTTCCAATGTAATTGTTCACCATAGTGAAAACATTTCTGTCATTTGTATGAAAGAGCAGTAATTAAACATGTTGTTTTTTTGTTGATTTTTTTTGCCTGAAAAATATCAAGTAAAAGCTGCTCAAATTTAGACTTAATTTAAACTGATAGTTGTGTTTTTGATGTTCATTGGTTTATAAGTATGTCCTACTAATACTGAATGAGCATCAGCAGGAAATACCTATCAACCAATAAACTCTCACAGGAAGTGCCTGTCAACCAATCAGCATTAACAGCAAACGCCTACAACCAGTGAGCTCTAAATGGAAGTACCTATCAACCAATAAACTCTCACAGGAAGTACCTGTCAACCAATGAGCATTAACAGCAAACGCCTACAACCAGTGAGCTCTAAATGGAAGTACCTATCAACCAATGAGCATTCACATGAAGTACGTATCGGCCAATGAACATTAGCAGGACGTCATAGATGAGGGGAAGAATGCAAACAACTGATACAGCTTTATCAGTTTTAATTTAAACAGCTTCTACTTCACATCTTTTCATAACAAAACTCAACCTGTTTAAATGCAGCTATTGCTTAGGGTTGACGGAAGCTTTTGGAATACAGTGTCCCTTTAATTTATGATGATTTAAATCTAACAACGTAATGTAAGAGAAGCCCTTATCTACTGGAATAGGGTGTGTACTCTGGTTACGCACTGCCAGACAGAGCACTGGAAGCCGTTTAATGGTTTAGGATTTAATATGCAGCCAACTACTGTCACCATTGCCACCAAAGTCAACACAGCTGGTTACATTGCATGCCAGCTATTGAGACATAAGCCTGGGTTATTTTCATTTACTTGATCTGTCTCCATTTTACATGTGGTTTTGATCATTCTTGCTTATGACTTTATGCACAGCAAAAGCCACGACCGCGTGCGTAGGCTTCTCGGGCGTGTTCACAATTTTTACGATAAAATCCATTAAACGTATGTTTTTGTAAGGCAAAAATGACTTCCTAGATTGGCTTTTAATCACCACTGTCCTCTGTGCATTGTCATTAGCTATTTCTGTAATTGCTTCAGATTGTTCGTACAACTCTTTTGGTAGCCTATGTTGAGTAGTTACGCAGAACATGGTAATTGCTTGTTAGTCTTTTTCAGTGAACGCAGAAGCAGCCTGTATCTCTCATACCATAATCAGATGTATGTGGTTAAAATAGGCTTGTTTGCTTAAAGGGACATAAACCCCCCCAAAAAAAAATGTCATGATGCAGATAGAGCATACAACTTTCTAATTTACTTCTACTATCAAATGTTCTTCATTCTTTGGTATCTTTTGTTGAAAAGCAAGGACGTAAGCTCAGGGGCATGAATATGTTGGGAGCACTATAGAGCAGCAGTGTTGCAAGAATGTTATCCATTTGCAAAAGCACTAGAGGGCAGCACTATTTCCTGCCATATAGTGCTCCAGGCGCCTACCTAGGTATCTCTTCAACAAAGAGCACAATAGGAACAAAACAAATTTGATAATAGAAGTAAATTTGAAACTTTAAAAAAACATTGCATGCTCTGTCTGATTAACAATAGCACGTTTTGGGTTTTAGATTCCTTTCAAGAACATTCATTCTCCCTCCAGTTGATATCTTTAGATTCTTACAGAACTGTCACAGACCTGAACATTTAGGGGTAGATTTGTTAAGCAGCGGATGCTGCTTTTTACGCCCAACGTTTCAGACTCGCCTGAAGCGGAAGCTAAAGGAACACTAAACCCCACATTTTATTTCATGATTCAGATAGAGAATACAATTTTAAACAACATTCCAATTTATTTCTATTATCTAATTTGCTTCATTCTGTAGATATCCTTTGTTGAAGAAATAGCACTAAACACAGGTGATCGGCAGCTACTGAGCCTATCTAGATATGCTTTTCAGCAAAGAATATCAAGAGAATGACGCCAATTAGATAATTGAAGTAAATTAGAAAGTTGTTTAAAATGGCATGCTCTTACTAAATCATGAAAGAAAAAATTTGAGTTTCATGTCTCTTTAACCCCTTAGTGACCACAGCACTTTTCCATTTTCTGTCCGTTTGGGACCAAGGCTATTTTTACATTTTTGCGGTGTTTGTGTTTAGCTGTAATTTCTCCAACATAGGTGTGTCCGGTCCACGGCGTCATCCTTACTTGTGGGGATATTCTCCTCCCCAACAGGAAATGGCAAAGAGCCCAGCAAAGCTGGTCACATGATCCCTCCTAGGCTCCGCCTACCCCAGTCATTCTCTTTGCCGTTGTACAGGCAACATCTCCACGGAGATGGCTTAGAGTTTTTTAGTGTTTAACTGTAGTTTTTCATTATTCAATCAAGAGTTTGTTATTTTCAAATAGTGCTGGTACGTACTATTTACTCAGAAACAGAAAAGAGATGAAGAATTCTGTTTGTATGAGGAAAATGATTTTAGCAACCGTAACTAAAATCCATGGCTGTTCCACACAGGACTGTTGAGAGCATTAACTTCAGTTGGGGGAACAGTTTGCAGTCCTTTGCTGCTTGAGGTATGACACATTCTAACAAGACGATGTAATGCTGGAAGCTGTCATTTTCCCTATGGGATCCGGTAAGCCATGTTTATTACGATTGTAAATAAGGGCTTCACAAGGGCTTATTTAGACTGTAGACATTTTTTGGGCTAAATCGATTGATATTAACACTTATTTAGCCTTGAGGAATCATTTATTCTGGGTATTTTGATATAATTATATCGGCAGGCACTGTTTTAGACACCTTATTCTTTAGGGGCTTTCCCAAAGCATAGGCAGAGTCTCATTTTCGCGCCGGTGTTGCGCACTTGTTTTTGAGAGGCATGGCATGCAGTCGCATGTGAGAGGAGCTCTGATACTGATAAAAGACTTCTGAAGGCATCATTTGGTATCGTATTCCCCTTGGGTTTGGTTGGGTCTCAGCAAAGCAGATACCAGGGACTGTAAAGGGGTTAAAGCTTAAAACGGCTCCGGTTCCGTTATTTTAAGGGTTAAAGCTTCCAAAATTGGTGTGCAATATTTTCAAGGCTTTAAGACACTGTGGTGAAAGTTTGGTGAATTTTGAACAATTCCTTCATGTTTTTTCGCAATTGCAGTAATAAAGTGTGTTCAGTTTAAAATTTAAAGTGACAGTAACGGTTTTATTTCAAAACGTTTTTTGTACTTTCTTATCAAGTTTATGCCTGTTTAACATGTCTGAACTACCAGATAGACTGTGTTCTGAATGTGGGGAAGCCAGAATTCCTATTCATTTAAATAAATGTGATTTATGTGATAATGACAATGATGCCCAAGATGATTCCTCAAGTGAGGGGAGTAAGCATGGTACTGCATCATTCCCTCCTTCGTCTACACGAGTCTTGCCCACTCAGGAGGCCCCTAGTACATCTAGCGCGCCAATAATACTTACTATGCAACAATTAACGGCTGTAATGGATAATTCTGTCAAAAACATTTTAGCCAAAATGAACCCTTGTCAGCGTAAGCGTGGATGCTCTGTTTTAGTTACTGAAGAGCATGACGACGCTGATATTAATATCTCTGAAGGGCCCCTAACCCAATCTGAGGGAGCCAGGGAGGTTTTGTCTGAGGGAGAAATTACTGATTTAGGGAACATTTCTCAGCAGGCTGAATCTGATGTGATTACTTTTAAATTTAAATTGGAACATCTCCGCATTTTGCTTAAGGAGGTATTATCCACTCTGGATGATTGTGAAAATTTGGTCATCCCAGAGAAACTATGTAAAATGGACAAGTTCCTAGAGGTGCCGGGGCTCCCAGAAGCTTTTCCTATACCCAAGCGGGTGGCGGACATTGTTAATAAAGAATGGGAAAGGCCCGGTATTCCTTTCGTCCCTCCCCCCATATTTAAAAAATTGTTTCCTATGGTCGACCCCAGAAAGGACTTATGGCAGTCAGTCCCCAAGGTCGAGGGAGCGGTTTCTACTTTAAACAAACGCACCACTATTCCCATAGAGGATAGTTGTGCTTTCAAAGATCCTATGGATAAAAAATTAGAAGGTTTGCTTAAAAAGATGTTTGTTCAGCAGGGTTACCTTCTACAACCCATTTCATGCATTGTCCCTGTCACTACAGCCGCATATTTCTGGTTTGATGAACTGATTAAGGTGCTCGATAGTGACTCTCCTCCTTATGAGGAGATTATGGACAGAGTCAATGCTCTCAAATTGGCTAATTCTTTTACTCTAGACGCCTCTTTGCAATTGGCTAAGTTAGCGGCTAAGAATTCTGGGTTTGCTATTGTGGCGCGCAGAGCGCTTTGGTTGAAATCTTGGTCGGCTGATGCGTCTTCCAAGAACAAGCTACTAAACATTCCTTTCAAGGGGAAAACGCTGTTTGGTCCTGACTTGAAAGAGATTATCTCTGATATCACTGGGGGTAAGGGCCATGCCCTTCCTCAGGATCGGCCTTTCAAGGCAAAAAATAGACCTAATTTTCGTCCCTTTCGTAAAAACGGACCAGCCCAAGGTGCTACGTCCTCTAAGCAAGAGGGTAATACTTCTCAGGCCAAGCCAGCTTGGAGACCAATGCAAGGCTGGAACAAGGGAAAGCAGGCAAAGAAACCTGCCACTGCTACCAAGACAGCATGAAATATCGGCCCCCGATCCGGGACCGGATCTGGTGGGGGGCAGACTCTCTCTCTTCGCTCAGGCTTGGGCAAGAGATGTTCTGGATCCTTGGGCGCTAGAAATAGTCTCCCAGGGTTATCTTCTGGAATTCAAGGGACTTCCCCCAAGGGGAAGGTTCCACAGGTCTCAGTTGTCTTCAGACCACATAAAAAGACAGGCGTTCTTACATTGTGTAGAAGACCTGTTAAAAATGGGAGTGATTCATCCTGTTCCATTGAGAGAACAAGGGATGGGGTTCTACTCCAATCTGTTCATAGTTCCCAAAAAAGAGGGAACGTTCAGACCAATCCTAGATCTCAAGATCTTAAACAAATTTCTCAAGGTCCCATCTTTCAAGATGGAAACCATTCGAACTATCCTTCCTTCCATCCAGGAAGGTCAATTCATGACCACGGTGGATTTAAAGGATGCGTATCTACATATTCCTATCCACAAGGAACATCATCGGTTCCTAAGGTTTGCATTCCTGGACAAACATTACCAGTTCGTGGCGCTTCCTTTCGGATTAGCCACTGCTCCAAGGATTTTCACAAAGGTACTAGGGTCCCTTCTAGCTGTGCTAAGACCAAGGGGCATTGCAGTTGTACCTTACCTGGACGACATTCTGATTCAAGCGTCGTCCCTCCCTCGAGCAAAGGCTCACACGGACATCGTCCTGGCCTTTCTCAGATCGCACGGCTGGAAAGTGAACGTGGAAAAGAGTTCTCTATCCCCGTCAACAAGGGTTCCCTTCTTGGGAACAATTATAGACTCCTCAGAAATGAGGATTTTTCTAACAGAGGCCAGAAAGACAAAGCTTCTGGACTCTTGTCGAATACTTCATTCCGTTCCTCTTCCTTCCGTAGCTCAGTGCATGGAAGTGATCGGGTTGATGGTAGCGACAATGGACATAGTTCCTTTTGCGCGCATTCATCTAAGACCATTACAACTGTGCATGCTCAGTCAGTGGAATGGGGACTATACAGACTTGTCTCCAAAGATACAAGTAAATCAGAGGACCAGAGACTCACTCCGTTGGTGGCTGTCCCTGGACAACCTGTCACGAGGGATGACATTCCACAGACCAGAGTGGGTCATTGTCACGACCGACGCCAGTCTGATGGGCTGGGGCGCGGTCTGGGGATCCCTGAAAGCTCAGGGTCTTTGGTCTCGGGAAGAATCTCTTCTACCGATAAATATTCTGGAACTGAGAGCGATATTCAATGCTCTCAAGGCTTGGCCTCAGCTAGCGAGGACCAAGTTCATACGGTTTCAATCAGACAACATGACGACTGTTGCGTACATCAACCATCAGGGGGGAACAAGGAGTTCCCTAGCGATGGAAGAAGTGACCAAGATTATTCTATGGGCGGAGTCTCACTCCTGCCACCTGTCTGCTATCCACATCCCGGGAGTGGAAAATTGGGAAGCGGATTTTCTGAGTCGTCAGACATTGCATCCGGGGGAGTGGGAACTCCATCCGGAAATCTTTGCCCAAGTCACTCAACTTTGGGGCATTCCAGACATGGATCTGATGGCCTCTCGTCAGAACTTCAAAGTTCCTTGCTAAGGGTCCAGATCCAGGGATCCCAAGGCGGCTCTAGTGGATGCACTAGTAGCACCTTGGACCTTCAAACTAGCTTATGTGTTCCCGCCGTTTCCTCTCATCCCCAGGCTGGTAGCCGGGATCAATCAGGAGAGGGCGTCGGTGATCTTGATAGCTCCTGCGTGGCCACGCAGGACTTGGTATGCAGATCTGGTGAATATGTCATCGGCTCCACCTTGGAAGCTACCTTTGAGACGAGACCTTCTTGTTCAGGGTCCGTTCGAACATCCGAATCTGGTTTCACTCCAGCTGACTGCTTGGAGATTGAACGCTTGATTTTATCGAAGCGAGGTTTCTCAGATTCTGTTATCGATACTCTTGTTCAGGCCAGAAAGCCTGTAACTAGAAAGATTTACCACAAAATTTGGAAAAAATATATCTGTTGGTGTGAATCTAAAGGATTCCCTTGGGACAAGGTTAAGATTCCTAGGATTCTATCCTTCCTTCAAGAAGGATTGGAAAAGGGATTGTCGGCAAGTTCCCTGAAGGGACAGATTTCTGCCTTGTCGGTGTTACTTCACAAAAAACTGGCAGCTGTGCCAGATGTTCAAGCCTTTGTTCAGGCTCTGGTTAGAATCAAGCCTGTTTACAAACCTTTGACTCCTCCTTGGAGTCTCAATCTAGTTCTTTCAGTTCTTCAGGGGGTTCCGTTTGAACCCTTACATTCCGTTGATATTAAGTTATTATCTTGGAAAGTTTTGTTTTTAGTTGCAATTTCTTCTGCTAGAAGAGTTTCAGAATTATCTGCTCTGCAGTGTTCTCCTCCTTATCTGGTGTTCCATGCAGATAAGGTGGTTTTACGTACTAAACCTGGTTTTCTTCCAAAAGTTGTTTCTAACAAAAACATTAACCAGGAGATTATCGTACCTTCTCTGTGTCCGAAACCAGTTTCAAAGAAGGAACGCTTGTTGCACAATTTGGATGTTGTTCGCGCTCTAAAATTCTATTTAGATGCTACAAAGGATTTTAGACAAACATCTTCCCTGTTTGTTGTTTATTCAGGTAAAAGGAGAGGTCAAAAAGCAACTTCTACCTCTCTCTCTTTTTGGATTAAAAGCATCATCAGGTTGGCTTACGAGACTGCCGGACGGCAGCCTCCCGAAAGAATCACGGCTCATTCCACTAGGGCTGTGGCTTCCACATGGGCCTTCAAGAACGAGGCTTCTGTCGATCAGATATGTAGGGCAGCGACTTGGTCTTCACTGCACACTTTTACCAAATTTTACAAGTTTGATACTTTTGCTTCTTCTGAGGCTATTTTTGGGAGAAAGGTTTTGCAAGCCGTGGTGCCTTCCATTTAGGTGACCTGATTTGCTCCCTCCCTTCATCCGTGTCCTAAAGCTTTGGTATTGGTTCCCACAAGTAAGGATGACGCCGTGGACCGGACACACCTATGTTGGAGAAAACAGAATTTATGTTTACCTGATAAATTTCTTTCTCCAACGGTGTGTCCGGTCCACGGCCCGCCCTGGTTTTTTAATCAGGTCTGATAATTTATTTTCTTTAACTACAGTCACCACGGTACCATATGGTTTCTCCTATGCTATTATTCCTCCTTAACGTCGGTCGAATGACTGGGGTAGGCGGAGCCTAGGAGGGATCATGTGACCAGCTTTGCTGGGCTCTTTGCCATTTCCTGTTGGGGAGGAGAATATCCCCACAAGTAAGGATGACGCCGTGGACCGGACACACCGTTGGAGAAAGAAATTTATCAGGTAAACATAAATTCTGTTTTTCTTCTTACTCATTTACTGTACCCACACATATTATATACCGTTTTTCTCGCCATTAAATGGACTTTCTACAAATACCATTATTTTCATCATATCTTATAATTTACTATAAAAAAATATATAAAATATGAGGAAAAATTGAAAAAAACACACTTTTTCTAACTTTGACCCCCAAAATCTGTTACATATCTACAACCACCAAAAAACACCCATGCTAAATAGTTTCAAAATTTTGTCCTGAGTTTAGAAATACCCAATGTTTACATCTTCTTTGCTTTTTTTGCAAGTTATAGGGCTATAAGTACAAGTAGCACTTTGCTATTTCCAAACCATTTTTTTCCAAAATTAGCGCTAGTTACATTAGAACACTAATATCTTTCAGGAATCCCTGAATATCCCTTGACATGTATATATTTTTTTTTTAGTAGACATCCCAAAGTATTGATCTAGGACAATTTTGGTATATTTCATGCCACCATTTCACCGCCAAATGCGATCAAATACAAAAAATCGTTCACTTTTTCACAAATTTTTTCACAAACTTTTGGTTTCTCACTGAAATTATTTACAAACAGCTTGTGCAATTATGGCATAAATGTTTGTAAATTATTCTCTGGGATCCCCTTTGTTCAGAAATAGCAGACATATATGGCTTTGGCGTTGCTTTTTGGTAATTAGAAGGCCGCTAAATGCCACTGCGCACCACAAGTGTATTATGCCCAGCAGTTAAGGGGTTAATTAGGGAGCTTTTAGGGAGCTTGTAGGGTTAATTTTAGCTTTAGTGTAGTATAGTAGACAACCCCAAGTATTGATCTAGGCACATTTTGGTATATTTGCAGAAGTAAAAGATAAAAAAAGAAGGCGCCACCATAGTGCACAATCAGATGTTTCTGACACGCCAAATATACAAGTAAGACCGTACTTACAAGCTGTATGACACTTGAGAAGTGTCACAAATGCCTTCTGGACTGTTTGGAGTCGTCCAGCTAACTCACACTGGTGGATGTCCGAATTTCTCTGGGGTGTGGGAGCGGCGATAGCAATCAGCATGCAGTATCCAGCCACAGACGTTTCACAGAGCCGGTTCGTCTTGTACTTATCCACTGTTATGGTAGATACATTAGTAGATACAATGTATCAAATGGATCAAAGTGATGAAAAAATGAATAAAAGATACTTCGTGGCAAAAGTCTTGTAAAAGCAAACAGACTTTATTTGGAGTACACAAGCACAACGTTTCTCGGTCTCTGAGGAAACGGTCAGGAGAGACCGAGAAACGTTGTTTCCCCCACCCCACAATTGTCCCCGCCATCTTAAGTACTGGCAGAAAGTCTGCCAGTACTAAATAAAAGGAGTTTTTTTTTTATTTTATTTTTAAAAAAAATGTATTCTGCTGTAATGGAGCCCTGCCTTAGCCCCCAACCTCCCTGATCCCCCACCAAACAGCTCTATAACCCTCCCTGCTACTTAATTGCCGCCATCTTGGGTACTGGCAGCTGTCTGCCAGTACCCAATTTGCCCCCAAAAATATTTATAAATTTTGCCCCCAAAAATATTTATAAACTTTTCTGTAGTGTAGCAGCCCCCCCTCAATACCCCCAACCCCCCCCCCCGATCCTTTTATATATATATATATATTTTTTTTTATGTTTTGAATTTTTTTTTTTTTCATTGGTGTCAGTGGCTAATATGCGCGCGCGCCCCCCACGTGCACGCGCGTGCGCCCCACGTGCACGCGCACGCGGCCGCCTCTTTGCTTCCCTTCCCCCCGGAACACTGCACCATTGATACCGGTGCAGAGAGGGCCGCAGAGTGGCTCTCTCTGCATCGGAGGCTTGTTAAAAGGTATTGCAGGATGCCTCCATATCGAGGCATCACTGCAATACCCTGAGAGCTGCTGGAAGCAATTGCGATCGCTTCCAGCACTCTCTTAAACAACTGACGTACCAGGTACGTCCATTGTCACTAACTGCTTGTTAATGCATGACGTACCTGGTACGTCAGTTGTCATTAAGGGGTCCATTTTCTGACCGTTTGGGACCAGGGCTATTTTTACATTTCTATGGTGTTTGTGTTTAGCTGTAATTTTCCTCTTACTCATTTACTGTACCCACACATATTATATACAGGTTTTCTCACCATTAAATGGACTTTCTAAAGATACCATTATTTTCATTATATCTTATAAAATATAATGAAAAAATGGAAAAAAACACACTTTTTCTAACTTTGACCTCCAAAATCTGTTACACATCTGCAAACACCAAAAAACACCCATGCTAAATAGTTTCTAAATTTTGTCCTGAGCTTAGAAATACCCAATGTTACATGCTCTTTGCTGTTTTTGCAAGTTATAGGGCAATAGGTACAAGTAGCACTTTGCTATTTCCAAACCATTTTTTTCTTCAAAATTAGCGCTAGTTACATTTTAACACTGATATCTGTCAGGAATCCCTGAATATCCTTCACATGTATATATTTTTTTTTTTAGTAGACAACCCAAAGTATTGATCTAGGCCCATTTTGGTATATTTCATACCACCATTTCACCACCAAATGCGCTCAAATAAAAAAAATTGTTAATTTTTTCACTAACTTTAAGTTTCTCACTGAAATTATTTACAAACAGCTTGTGCAATTATGGCACAAATGGTTGTAAATGTTTCTCTGGGATCCCCTTTGTTCAGAAATAGCAGGCATATATGACTTTGGCATTGCTTTTTGGTAATTAGAAGGCCGCTAAATGCCGCTGCGCACCACACTTGTATAATGCCCAGCAGTGAAGGGGTTAATTAGGTAACTTGTAGGGTTAATTTTAGCTTTAGTATAGAGATCAGCCTCCCACCTGACACAGCTGTCTGCCAGTACCCAGTTTGCGAAAAAATTTGGAATTTTGTAATATAATTTTTTTAAAAAAAAGCATTTTCTATAGTGTAGCAGCCCCCCTCAATACCCTACCCCCTCCCAGATCTCTTTCCCAGCATTTATTACCCCCCTCCCTCTCCCTACTTCCAATATAGTTAATGGGCTTAAAATCGCATCAGCCCCCCTCACGCACTCCCAGTAACATGCACGCAATTGAAGGACAGGATCCGGAAAGGCCTCCAGCGATGGGCTGCCCACTCGCCTCCCTACAATGGCTCCCACCCACCAATGATCGGAACCATCGCTGGCCGATGCAAAGAGGGCCAAAGAGTAGCTCTCTCTGAATCGGTGGCTAACAAAAGCGTATTGCAGGATGCCTCAATATCAAGGCATTACTGCAATACCCTGGAAGCGATCACGATTGCTTCCAGAGCTTTAAACCCCAAAGGACGTGTCAGGCACATCCTTGGTCACTAACTGTATTTTTTTTGTAGGACGTGCCTGACACGTTCTTGGTCGCTAAGGAGTTAAGGAGCAGCGGTCATAAGACTGCTGCTCCTTAATGGCGGATTGAAATCATCCTGATCCAATACGATCGGGGCGATTGACTCCACCTGCTAGCGGCCGATTGGCTGCAAATGCGCAGGGGGTGGCATTGCACAAGCATTTCACAAGAAGGTTGAGCAGATATGATTCACTACAGCGAATTGTGTCCGCATGACCTTTAATAAATCTACCCCATAGCTTCTTACAAACACTTCAATGTCTGTTGTTGAACAAATTAATTTTACAAATGCATCTCCAAATAGGAGCTGGGTTAATGTTGTGTTCCATGTAGATAGAATATACATAATAGGTCAATTCTAGGTACTATTTGTGCCATTGCATAGCAGGTTGGTAAATATTACTATTCACTGTATATCATTTTTGAATAGGAGACTGGATTTCCTATGTCAAAATCTAGCACGGAGGAAGTCCATTTACAGGAATAAATTGCAAAAGCTGGTCCTAGGGTAGGCTGTACATTCCAGTGTTTGGCAATAGTCACCCCGTCTCTGTAATTCACTTATGCTCCAGTGTACCAACAACTTATTAAAACAATATATTTATTATAGATGCACAGTATATAGCAGCAGTTGCACTGAAATGGACATCTGCTACAAAATACATATTTAAAAACAATTTACATCTGTCATTTTGACACAAACTTATACATTCATACATGCCCTTATATATACATACACACACTTATACATACATACACACACTTATATATACATACATACACACACTTATACATACATACACGCACTTATACATACATACACTTATACATACATACACGCACTTATACATACACTTATACATACATACACGCACTTATACATACACTCACTTATACATACACTTATACATACATACACGCACTTATACATACATACACTTATACATACATACACACACTTATACATACATACACTTATACATACATACACTTATACATACACTTATACATACATACACACACTTATACATACATACACTTGTACATACACACACTTATACATACATACACTTATACATACATACACTTATACATACATACACACACTTATACATACACACACTTATACATACATACACACACTTATACATACATACATACACTTATACATACATACACTTATACATACATACACACACTTATACATACACAAACTTATACATACATACACGCACTTATACATACATACACTTATACATACATACACACACTTATACATACACAAACTTATACATACATACACGCACTTATACATACATACACTTATACATACATACACACACTTATACATACACAAACTTATACATACATACACGCACTTATACATACATACACTTATACATACATACACAAACTTATACATACATGCACACACTTATACATGCACACACTTATACATACATACACACACTTATACATACATACATACACACACTTATATATACATACACACACTTATACATACATACACACACTTATACATACATACACACACTTATACATTCATACACACACTTATATATACATACACACACTTATACATTCATACACGCACTTATATATACATACACACACTTATACATACACGCACTTATATATAAATACATGCACTTAAATATACATACACACACTTATACATACATACATACACACACTTATACATTCATACACGCACTTATATATACATACACACACTTAAACATACATACACTTATACATACATACACACACTTATACATACATACACACACTTATATATACATACACACACTTATACATACATACACACACTTATACATTCATACACGCACTTATATATACATACACACACTTATACATACATACATACACACACTTATACATTCATACACGCACTTATATATACATACACACACTTAAACATACATACACTTATACATACATACACACACTTATACATACATACACTTATACATACATACACAAACTTATACATACATGCACACACTTATACATGCACACACTTATACATACATACACACACTTATATACATACATACACACACTTATACATTCATACACACACTTATATATACATACACACACTTATATATACATACACACACTTATACATTCATACACGCACTTATATATACATACACACACTTATACATACACGCACTTATATATACATACATGCACTTAAATATACATACACACACTTATACATACATACATACACACACTTATACATTCATACACGCACTTATATATACATACACACACTTAAACATACATACAGTTATACATACATACACACACTTATACATACATACACACACTTATATATACATACACACACTTATACATACATACACACACTTATACATTCATACACGCACTTATATATACATACACACACTTATACATTCATACACGCACTTATACATACATACACGCACTTATATATACATACACACACTTATACATACATACATACACACACTTATACATTCATACACGCACTTATATATACATACACACACTTAAACATACATACACTTAAACATACATACACACACTTAAACATACATACACACACTTATATATACATACACACACTTATACATACATACACACACTTATATATACATACACGCACTTATACATACATACACACACTTATATATACATACACACACTTATATATACATACACACACTTATACATTCATACACACACTTATACATTCATACACACACTTATACATTCATACACGCACTTATACATTCATACACGCACTTATACATTCATACATGCACTTATACATTCATACATGCACTTATATATACATACACACACTTATACATACATACATATACACACTTATACATTCATACACGCACTTATACATTCATACATGCACTTATATATACATACACACACTTATATATACATACATACACTTATATATGCATACACAAACTTATACATACATACATACATACATGCATTTATATATACATAAACACACTTATGTATACATACACACACTTAGACATACATACACACACTTATATATACATTCACACACGTATACATACATACACACACTTATATATACATACACACATTTATACATTCATACATGCACTTATATATACATACACACACTTATACATACACACACTTATATATACATACACACACTTATACATTTATACATGCACTTATATATACATACACTCACTTATATATACATACACACACACTTATATATACATACACGCACTTATACATTCATACATGCACTTATATATACATACACACACTTATACATCTATACATGCACTTATATATACATACACGCACTTATACATTCATACATGCACTTATATATACATACACACACTTATACATCTATACATGCACTTATATATACATACACACATTTATACATTCATACATGCACTTATATATACATACACACACTTATACATTTATACATGCACTTATATATACATACACGCACTTATATATACATACACGCACTTATATATACATACACACACACTTATATATACATACACGCACTTATACATTCATACATGCACTTATATATACATACACACACTTATACATCTATACATGCACTTATATATACATACACGCACTTATATATACATACACGCACTTATATATACATACACACACTTATATATACATAAACACACTTATATATACATACACACACTTACACATACATACACACACTTACACATACATACACGCACTTATACATACATACACAGACTTACACATACATACACACACTTATATATACATACACACACTTACACATACATACACACACACATACATACACGCACTTATACATACATGTCAGCAGGAGCGGTGTTTGAATGTGGGTACACTGGACACTGCAGCATATGTGCAATTGCCCCAGAAACATTTATAGTAAATTATTCTAGAAGCATTTTAGCCAAAGCATGTAAATTGCAAAAATCCTTCTACTGAAAATGTAAATGCATTCATGCACATTTCAGTTTTTTAAATGCTGCCCCTTTTATATGTAAAACGGCTATGACTGCTATAAAACGTTTTTTATTAATAAATACTGATCTTCTGCTGCGTGACCTCTGATTCTTTGTAGGAGACTTCACATAGTTTAGTTTTGACCTTAGCATCCTTTTCACACTTTAATAAAGAAGCTATTGATAAAATGTTTTTAAACATATTTTTAACCCTCTCCTCAAAATACCAATAAGGTCAAGGAGATGCCTTATTCTGAGTTTCAGATATAGTGATCATTTCTTATGCTATTAGATCATTTTTATTATTTACTTTTGCTTTCCTATAACTAGCCTTGCAAAGGGTTAAACACAGTTAAAGTCTGCTGTAAAGCAGCAATGCACTGCTGGGACCAATGACAATAGGCATATGTATGTAGGCACTAATCACCAGCTAGCTCACACTAGTGCATTGCTGCTCCTGAGCCTACCTAAGTATGTTTTTCAACAAAGCATAAAGTGTTTAAGATATATTACAAAAAATTTGACTGTTATAAAAGGTGTAATGCCTGTTGAAAAGAATGTTAAATGCAGCCTACAAGGATACATTTGTATAACTTTATTGGCAAAGTAGTTACTTTCGGCTAGATTACGAGTTTTGCATTAGGCTTAAAAAGCAGTGTTGGCCGGTCCCAACGCTGCTTTTTAACGCCCGCTGGTATTACGAGTCTTGAAGGTACAGGTGTACCGCTCACTTTTTTGGCCAGACTCGGAAATACCGCAAATCCACTTACTTCAATTGCGTATCCTATTTCTCTTGTTAAGTGTATTCAGTCCACTGATCATCCATTACTTATGGGATATATTCCCTTCCCAACAGGAAGTTGCAAGAGGATCACCCAAAGCAGAGCTGCTATATAGCTCCTCCCCTCACATGTCATATCCAGTCATTCTCTTGCAACTCTCAACATAGTAGGAAGGTGTGAGAGGAGTGTGGAGTTTTTATACTTAATTATTTCTTCAATCAAAAGTTTGTTATTTTAAATGGCACCGGAGTGTGCTGTTTTTTCTCTCAAGCAGTATTTAGAAGAAGAATCTGCCTGCGTTTTCTTTGATCTTAGCAGAAGTAACTAAGATCCACTGGCTGTTCTCGCACATTCTGAGGAGTGGGGTAACTTCACAAATGGAATAGCATGCGGGGTCCCCTGCAGATGAGGTATGTGCAGTAGAATATTTTTCTAAGGAATGGAATTGACTAAGAAAATACTGCTGATACCGATGTAATGTAAGTACAGCCTTAAATGCAGTAGTAGCGACTGGTATCAGGCTGATGAATGTATGTGCAATAAGTAATTTTCTAAGGAATGGAATTTGACTAAGAAAATACTGTTAATACTGAAGTAATGTATGAGCCTTAACTGCAGTAGAAGCGACTGGTAGCAGGCTTATTAATAACACTACCTAACTTTTAAAATGTATGTTTAAAACGTTTACTGGCATGTTATTCGTTTTTGTGAGGTACTTTGGTGATAAATCTTTTGGGGCATGATTTTTTCCACATGGCTGTCGTATATTTCTGCATAGAAACGGTTATCTGAGGTTTCCCACTGTTGTAATATGAGTGGGAGGGGCCTATTTTAGCGCTCTTTTTTTTTCCTGCTTCTTCCTCCTTGATCCAGGACGTCTCTAGAGAGCTCAGGGGTCTTCAAAATTCATTTTGAGGGAGGTAATCAGTCACAGCAGACCTGTGACAGTGTGTTTGACTGTGATAAAAACGTTAATTGTTAAATTGATTATCCGTTTTGGGTATTATGGGGTTAATCATCCATTTGCTAGTGGGTGCAATGCTTTGCTAACTTAATACATTTACTGTGAAAATTTGGTTGCTATAACTGATTTGGTTCATTGTTATTTCAACTGTGACAATTTTTTGTGCTTCTTAAAGGCGCAGTAGCGTTTTTTATATTGCTTGTAAACTTATTTGAAAGGATTTTCCAAGCTTGCTAGTCTGTTTAAACATGTCTGGCACAGATGAATCTGTTTGTTCACTATGTTTGAAGGCCAATGTGGAGCCCCATAGAAATATGTGTACTAAGTGTATTGATGTCACTTTGAATAAAAGTCAATCTTTATCTGTAAAGAAATTATCACCAGACAATGAGGGGGAAGTTATGCCGACTAACTCTCCTCACGTGTCAGTACCTTCGCCTCCCGCTCAGGAGGCGTGTGATATTGTGGCGCCAAGTACATCAGAGAGGCCCATACAAATCACTTTGCAAGACATGGCTGCTGTTATGACAGAGGTATTATCTAAATTGCCAGAATTAAGAGGCAAGCGCGATAGCTCTGGGTTAAGGACAGAGCGCGCTGATGATGTGAGAGCCATGTCCGATACTGCGTCACAATTTGCAGAACATGAGGACGGAGAGCTTCATTCTGTGGGTGACGGATCTGATCCAGGGAGACCGGATTCAGAGATTTCTAATTTTAAATTTAAGCTTGAGAACCTCCGTGTATTGCTAGGGGAGGTATTAGTGGCTCTGAATGATTGTAACACGGTTGCAATTCCAGAGAAAATATGTAGGCTGGATAGATACTTTGCGGTACCGGTGTGTACTGACGTTTTTCCTATACCTAAAAGGCTTACAGAGATTATTAGCAAGGAGTGGGATAGACCGGTGTGCCCTTTTCCCCTCCTTCGATATTTAGGAAAATGTTTCCAATAGACGCCACCACACGAGACTTATGGCAGACGGTCCCTAGGGTGGAGGGAGCAGTTTCTACTTTAGCTAAACGTACCACTATCCCGGTGGAGGATAGTTGTGCTTTTTTGGATCCAATGGATAAAAAATTAGAAGGTTACCTTAAGAAAATGTTTGTTCAACAAGGTTTTATTTTACAGCCCCTTGCATGCATTGCGCCTGTCACTGCTGCTGCGGCATTCTGGTTTGAGTCTCTGGAAGAGGCCATTCGCACAGCTCCATTGGATGAGATTATGGACAAGCTTAAAGCACTTAAGCTAGCTAATGCATTTGTTTCTGATGCCGTTGTACATTTAACCAAACTAACGGCTAAGAACTCCGGATTCGCCATCCAGGCGCGCAGAGCGCTATGGCTTAAATCCTGGTCAGCTGACGTGACTTCTAAATCTAAATTGCTTAATATTCCTTTCAAGGGGCAGACCTTATTCGGGCCCGGCTTGAAAGAAATTATTGCTGACATTACTGGAGGTAAGGGTCATACTCTTCCTCAGGACAGGGCCAAATCAAAGGCCAAACAGTCTAATTTTCGTGCCTTTCGTAACTTCAAATCAGGAGCAGCATCAACTTCCTCCACTCCAAAACAGGAAGGAGCTGTTGCTCGTTACAGACAGGGCTGGAAAGCTAACCAGTCCGGGAACAAGGGCAAGCAGGCCAGAAAACCTACTTCTGCCCCTAAGACAGCATGAAGAGAGGGCCCCCTATCCGGAAATGGATCTAGTGGGGGGCAGACTTTCTCTCTTCGCCCAGGCTTGGGCAAGAGATGTCCAGGATCCCTGGGCGTTGGAGATCATATCTCAGGGATATCTTCTGGACTTCAAAGCTTCTCCTCCACAAGGGAGATTTCATCTTTCAAGGTTATCAGCAAACCAAATAAAGAAAGAGGCATTTCTACGCTGTGTACAAGACCTCATAGTAATGGGGGTGATCCACCCAGTTCCGCGGACGGAACAAGGGCAAGGTTTTTACTCAAATCTGTTTGTGGTTCCCAAGAAAGAGGGAACCTTCAGACCAATCTTGGACCTAAAAATCTTAAACAAATTCCTAAGAGTTCCATCATTCAAAATGGAAACTATTCAAACCATCCTACCCATGATCCAAGAGGGTCAATACATGACCACAATAGACTTAAAGGATGCCTACCTTCATATACCGATTCACAAAGATCATTATCGGTACCTAAGATTTGCCTTTCTAGACAGGCATTATCAGTTTGTAGCTCTTGCCTTCGGGTTAGCTACGGCCCCGAGAATTTTTACAAAGGTTCTGGGCTCACTTCTAGCGGTACTAAGACCGCGAGGCATAGCGGTGGCTCCGTACTTAGACGACATTCTGATACAAGCGTCAAGTTTTCAAATTGCCAAGTCTCATACACAGATAGTTCTGGCATTTCTGAGGTTACATGGGTGGAAGGTGAACGTGGAAAAGAGTTCTCTATTACCACTCACAAGAGTTCCCTTCCTCGGGACTCTTATAGATTCTATAGAGATGAAGATTTACCTGACGGAGTCCAGGTTATCAAAGCTTCTGAATGCTTGCCGTGTCCTTCATTCCATTCCACGCCCGTCAGTAGCTCAGTGCATGGAAGTAATCGGCTTAATGGTAGCGGCAATGGACATAGTACCATTTGCGCGCCTGCATCTTAGACCTCTGCAATTATGCATGCTAAGTCAGTGGAATGGGGATTACTCAGATTTGTCCCCTCTACTAAATCTGGATCAAGATTCTCTTCTCTGGTGGCTTTCTCGGGTCCATCTGTCCAAGGGGATGACCTTTCGCAGGCCAGATTGGACGATTGTAACAACAGATGCCAGCCTTCTAGGTTGGAGCGCAGTCTGGAACTCCCTGAAGGCTCAGGGATTATGGACTCAGGAGGAGAAACTCCTCCCAATAAATATTCTGGAGTTGAGAGCAATATTCAATGCTCTTCTAGCTTGGCCTCAGTTAGCAACACTGAGGTTCATCAGATTTCAGTCGGACAACATCACAACTGTGGCCTACATCAACCATCAAGGGGGAACCAGGAGTTCCCTAGCGATGTTGGAAGTCTCAAAGATAATTCGCTGGGCAGAGTCTCACTCTTGCCACCTGTCAGCGATCTACATCCCAGGCGTGGAGAACTGGGAGGCGGACTTTCTAAGTCGCCAGACTTTTCATCCGGGGGAGTGGGAACGTCATCCGGAGGTCTTCGCTCAACTGATTCATCGTTGGGGCAAACCAGAACTGGATCTCATGTCGTCTCCCCAGAACGCCAAGCTTCCTTATTACGGATCCAGGTCCAGGGACCCGGGAGCGGCGCTGATAGATGCTCTGGCAGCCCCTTGGGTTTTCAACATGGCTTAGGTGTTTCCACCATTTCCGCTGCTACCTCGACTGATTGCCAAGATCAAACAGGAGAGAGCATCGGTGATTCTGATAGCGCCTGCGTGGCCACGCAGGACCTGGTATGCAGACCTAGTGGACATGTCGTCCTGTCCACCATGGTCTCTGCCTCTGAGGCAGGACCTTCTAATACAAGGTCCTTTCAACCATCCAAATCTAATTTCTCTGAGGCTGACTGCATGGAGATTGAACGCTTGATCCTATCAAAGCGTGGCTTCTCGGAGTCAGTTATTGATACCTTAATACAGGCACGGAAGCCTGTTACCAGAAAAATTTACCATAAGATATGGCGTAAATATTTATATTGCTGCGAATCCAAGAGTTACTCATGGAGTAAGGTTAGGATTCCTAGGATATTGTCCTTTCTACAAGAGGGTTTAGAAAAGGGCTTATCTGCTAGTTTGTTAAAGGGACAGATTTCTGCTCTGTCTATTCTCTTACACAAACGTCTGGCAGAAGTTCCAGACGTCCAGGCTTTTTGTCAGGCTTTGGCTAGGATTAAGCCTGTGTTTAAGACTGTTGCTCCTCCGTGGAGCTTAAACTTGGTTCTTAAAGTTCTTCAAGGGGTTCCGTTTGAACCCCTTCATTCCATTGATATTAAGCTTTTATTTTGGAAAGTTCTGTTTTTGATGGCTATTTCCTTGGCTCGAAGAGTCTCTGAGTTATCTGCCTTACATTGTGATTCTCCTTATCTGATTTTCCATTCAGACAAGGTAGTTCTGCGTACTAAACCTGGGTTTTTACCTAAGGTAGTTTCTAACAGGAATATCAATCAGGAGATTGTTGTTCCATCATTATGTCCTAATCCTTCGTCAAAGAAGGAACGACTTTTGCATAATCTGGACGTAGTCCGTGCCCTGAAGTTCTATTTACAGGCAACTAAAGATTTTCGTCAAACTTCTTCCCTGTTTGTCGTGTACTCTGGACAGAGGAGAGGTCAAAAAGCTTCGGCAACCTCTCTCTCCTTTTGGCTTCGTAGCATAATACGTTTAGCCTATGAGACTGCTGGACAGCAGCCCCCTGAAAGAATCACAGCTCATTCCACTAGAGCTGTGGCTTCCACCTGGGCCTTTAAGAATGAGGCCTCTGTTGAACAGATTTGCAAGGCTGCAACTTGGTCTTCGCTTCACACGTTTTCAAAATTTTACAAATTTGACACTTTTGCTTCTTCGGAGGCTGTTTTTGGGAGAAAGGTTCTACAGGCAGTGGTTCCTTCCGTTTAAGTTCCTGCCTTGTCCCTCCCATCATCCGTGTACTTTAGCTTTGGTATTGGTATCCCATAAGTAATGGATGATCCGTGGACTGAATACACTTAACAAGAGAAAACATAATTTATGCTTACCTGATAAATTTATTTCTCTTGTAGTGTATTCAGTCCACGGCCCGCCCTGTCTTTTTTAAGGCAGATCTAAATTTTAATTAAAACTCCAGTCACCACTTCTCCCTATGGTTTCTCCTTTCTTGTCTTGTTTCGGTCGAATGACTGGATATGACATGTGAGGGGAGGAGCTATATAGCAGCTCTGCTTTGGGTGATCCTGTTGGGAAGGGAATATATCCCATAAGTAATGGATGATCAGTGGACTGAATACACTACAAGAGAAATAAATTTATCAGGTAAGCATAAATTATGTTTTCTTCAATGGGACTTGCATAGCGCCGGTATTACGAGTCTGCCAAAAAGTGAGCGGTACACCCTCTTCTGTCAACACTGGTACCGCATTTTAAAGTCAGTAGTTAGGATTTTTTCACTACAACGCTGTAGCATAAAACTCTTAACTAAAGTGCTAAAAAGTACACTAACACCCATAAACTACCTATTAACCCCTAAACCGAGACCCCCCCCCTACATCGCAAACAGTAAAATACAATTTTTAAACCCCTAATCTGCCGAACCGGACATCGCCGCCACTATAATAAATATACTAACCCCTAAACCTCCGCACTCCCGCCTCGCAAACACTAGTTACATTTTATTAACCTCTAATCTGCCGTTCCTAACATCGCCACAACCTACTTACATTTATTAACCCCTAATCTGCCGCCCCCAATGTCGCCACCACTATATTAAATTTATTAACCCCTATATCTAAGTCTAACCCTAACACCCCCTAACTTAAATATAATTTAAATACATCAAAATAAAATTACTATTATTACCTAAATAATTCCTATTTGAAAAAATAAATACTTACCTATAAAATAAACCCTAAGCTAGCTACAATATAACTAATAGTTACATTGTATCTATCTTAGGGTTTATTTTTATTTTACAGGCAAGTTTGTATTTATTTTAACTAGGTAGAATAGTTACTAAATAGTTATTAACTATTTAATAACTACCTAGTTAAAATAAATACAAAAGTACCTGTAAAATAAAACCTAACCTAAGTTACAATTACACCTAACACTACACTATAATTAAATAAATTAAATACAATTAAATACAATTATCTAAAGTACAAAAACAAACAAACACTAAATTACAGAAAATAATAAACAAATTACAAGAATTTGAAACTAATTACACATAATCTAATCCCCCTAACAAAATAAAAAAGCCCCCCATAATAAAAAAAAGCCCTACCCTACACTAAATTACAAATTAGTTATATTGTAGCTAGCTTAGTTTTATAGGTAAGTATTTAGTTTTAAATAGGAATTATTTAGTTAATGATAGCTATATTTTTTTAGATTTATTTTAATTATCTTTAAGTTAGGGTTAGACTTAGATTTAGGGGTTAATATGTTTATTATAGTTGCGGCGACGTTGGTGCGGCAGATTAGGGGTTAATAAATGTAGGTAGGTGTCGGCGATGTTAGGGACAGATGACTAGGGGTTAATAATATTTAACTAGTGTTTGCGATGCGGGAGTGCGGCGGTTTAGGGGTTAATATATTTATTATAGTGACGGTGGTGTCCGGAGCGGCAGATTAGGGGTTAATAATAGAATGTAGGTGTCGGCGATGTCTTGGGCGGCAGATTAGGGGTTAATAAGTGTAAGATTAGGGGTGTTTAGACTGGGGGTTCATGTTAGGGTGTTAGGTGTAGACATAAATGTATTTTCGCCATAGGAATCAATGGGGCTGCGTTAGGAGCTTTATGCTGCTTTTTTGCAGGTGTTAGGTTTTTTTTTAGCCGGCTCTCCCCCATTGATTCCTATGGGGAAATCGTGCACGAGCACGTTTAGCCAGCTCACCGCTAACGTGTATTGAGGTGAGATGTGGAGCTAAATTTTGCTCTACGCTCACTTTTTTGCGGTTAACGCCGGGTTTTGTAAAAACACGTAATACCAGCGCTGTCTGTAAGTGAGCGGTGAGCATAAACTGCTTGTTTGCACCGCACCCCTGTTAACGCAAAACTCATAATCTACCCGTTTGTTTTTTAATCAACATTCACTATATGAAAGTATTTGCAGACTTTTATACATTCATGTGCTGTTTACCATATTAGATTTTATTACATTGGTATTAAAGGGACATTAAACCCCAAATTTTCTTTTAATTTTCAGATAGAGAATACCATTTTAAACAACATTCCAATTTACTTTTATTATTTAATTTGCAATGTACATGGGTGAGCCAATCACACGCAGCATCTATGTGCAGCCACCAATCAGCAGCTACTGAGCCTATCTAGATATGCTTTTCAACAAAAGATATCAAGAGAATTAGATTATAGAAGTAAATTGGAAAGTTGTTTAAAATTGCATGTACTATTTAAATAATGAAATAAAAAAATTATTTCATGTCCCTTTAATAGGTAATCCATGTATGAAGAAAATGTATACATTGTGTTTTTGTTTTTTATTGTTATAAAAAAAAAAAACAGAAACCATTCATTTGCTATTAAATTACATTTCTCTTTTTATTATGTCCCCAGGGTTGTTGGATTTAATTATGAGTAATTTAAAGTCTTATGCCAGAGTAAGATAATGCATGCAAAACAAAGACATGTATAGTTTATTGGATGTTTGCTTTGTTTTTTTTTAGAAATAATAAAAAGGAAAACATAATTATAGTGTGTGTATGTGTGTCTGTCTGTTCATTCATATGGGTGGCGAGAGTCCATGAGCTAGTGACGTATGGGATATACATTCCTACCAGGAGGGGGCAAAGTTTCCCAAACCTCAAATGCCTATAAATACACCTCCCACCTCTAGGCAAATATCAGAAAAAGCCCTCACGAAGGGAGAAACGCATTGATGTTTGCTAACAAGTAGCAGCAAGAATAATTTACAATATCTAAATACTTTACATTCTCTATGCTGAGAACAAAGTTGTCTGCTGGGACTTTTATATAAGCAGATACTAAGGCTGAGATACCAGTAAATTGGCACATATACCTGGAGCCTGTGTTTACATTCATAAATCTTTCCATTGCATAAATGCCAAAGATTCTACCATCGCTTGCTGAATAAGATTTCCGTTGGAATTTCTCAAGCACTATCTGAGTATCCTGCGTGCAAACTGCACTTAAGAGCGGATAAGTCCTTTTGCTACAGTAGTAGTATACAGATTAACCAGCCAATAAGATCTGAGTACTCTGACAGCCTCTGCACATGTGACCGCGAACGGTCGAGTACTCAAATCTCCACGGAGGTAGAGCCGCTTGTAAGTTTGGTGTTCCCTGTGTCGAATACCACCCTGAAGGAGTAAGGTAATATGTACTTATCTATCTGGGACTGCTAACATAACTAACATTCTGCCTTGGATCCACATTGTTTTTAACCGTTTGAAAATTGTTATTAATCAGCGGTCTTGACTGGAACTTTTAATATTGTTTGATAATCATCTTAAGTGGTGGCAATATGCTAGAGCAACTGATTTTATTTGTTTAAATATATCGGAGACGTCCGATTTTTATATTGTTTGTATCCAACGATTATCTGTTGTAGTTTTTTACTTATTTGTAAGTGAGGTGTAATTAAAACTTTGTTTATATACCTTTCTTTTGCCATCTAGTAGTTTTCACTTAGGCACATTTGCAATTTAGATCTATACTGGTTCTATCTGTAAACCTTTAGCCTTTGAGCGCTCCTAATATATGTTTTGATTTTTTTCTGATATTTGCCTAACTGTGGGGGATCATTTAGGTTTATTTAGGAGTCTGGTTTAATATACTCTGCGCACACTCCTCAGATTGTTTGACACCTCCCACCTCACTCATACCTCAGTTTTACAAACTATGCCTCCTTAGGAGGTGGTGAAGCATGATGTGCTTGATTTCTTCAGTGAAAGGCGCTTCTAAGCATATTGAAGCCCAGTTCCTCTCTTAGTGCAGTGTTTGTCTGAGGGATGTGAAGGAGGTATTGCCTGATGATGCCATGTTTTTGCCTATGGGAAATCTATTCTAGCACTCTCTGTAAATTCGGTCGCGGGGATTCATCTGCTGCCTCCCTTTACAGATCGACATTATACTCCTCTACTATTACCTCTGCTGATATGTTTCAGTGCTGGTTTGGCTGTCTGCTATATGTGGATGGGTGTCTTCTGGTAAGTATATATCATTTTTAAGACATTCTCAGCTATGGAAGGCACTTTATAGTATTAAGTTCTTAATGTATATTGCATATATTACTCATGAGTCAGGTCTGTTAATACTTCCCTTTGCAGTCACACAATTTCAGAATGGAAATTATGTTTATGGGAGAATTTATGAGGTTTTTTCTTACCTGGGGTTCCGGTTAGCTGCTAACATGGAGTCTGTTTTTCAAATTTTTGCGGGCAAATTAGGCTCACGATGACGCAAATTGAATAATTTTATTGCGTAATTTTTGGTGTGAATGTTTTTTGGCGTGAAATTGCGCCTGCTGTGACGCGAGTTACGTCATTTCATTGCGTCATCTTCTCAGCCTTCTCAGTCTAATGTACCAGATTTGCCTGCGGATATGAAAATGTTATTGCTGCAGCCACAGAGAAGGCTAT
Organism: Bombina bombina; assembly: GCF_027579735.1. Classification (NCBI taxonomy): domain Eukaryota; kingdom Metazoa; phylum Chordata; class Amphibia; order Anura; family Bombinatoridae; genus Bombina; species Bombina bombina. Next base: position 186,310,281 of record NC_069508.1, on the reverse strand, counting down.
GACTGCTATTCTGCCTTCAAATAAACGTAAAAGGTCTTTCCAAACTTGTCATAGATCTAATGAATTTTGTACTGACCAACAGCATACTGAAATATCCTCTATTGATGAGGGTTCCTCTGACTCAGAGGATCCTGCATCAGAGACAGAAATTGACAAATCTTTTTTTATTTAAAATTGAACATATTCGTTCTCTATTAAAGGAAGTATTGTTTATTTTGGGTATTGAGGAGTCTAGTCCTCCTGATAGCAAAGCTAATAATTGTTTAAATTCTGTATTTAAGACTTCTGAGGTTACTCCTGAAGTTTTTCCTATTCCAGATGCTATCTCCAATATGATTGCTAAAGAATGGTCTAAACCTGGTACCTCTTTTAACCCTTCTTCTAGGTTTAAGACGTTGTATCTTTTACCTGTGGCTAGTCTAGAGTTTTGGTAAAAGGTCCCTAAGGTTGATGGAGCTATTTCCACTCTTGCCAAACGTACTACTATTCCTATGGAAGATAGTACTTCTTTTAAGGATCCTTTAGATAGGAAGCTTGAATCTTACCTTAGAAGAGCATATTTACATACTGGCTATATTCTTAGACCAGCTATTTCTATGGATGATGTTGCTGCTGCTTCAACTTTTTGGTTGGACAGTTTAGCGCAGCAGTTATCAGATCCTGAACTATCTAGCATTGTTCTTTTACTTCAACATGCAAATCATTTAATTTGTGATGCTATTTTTGATGTCATTAAGATTAATGTAAAATCTATATCTTTAGATATTCTAACTAGAAGAGCTTTATGGCTTAAATCTTGGAATGCTGACATGGTGTCTATATCTAGATTGTTATCTCTATCTTTTCTGGGTAATAATTTGTTTGGTTCTCAGTTGGATTCTATTATCTCCACTATCACTGTGGGTAAGGGAGTTTTTCTTCTCCAAGACAAGAAATCTAAGGGTAAATTTAAAGCTCCCAATCGTTTTCGTTCCTTTCGTCAGAATAGAGAACAGAGAACCTCTCCTTCCATTAAGGCCTCTGGCTCTAATTGGAGACCATCTCCGAATTGGAATAAATCCATGCCTTCTAAGAAACCAAATCCAGCCCCTAAGACTGCATGAAGGTGCGGCCCTCAAACAAGTTCTTCTGGTGGGGGGGGCAGATTAAAGTAATTTCAAGACATTTGGACAGATTCTGTCCAAAGTCAGTGGATTCAGAAAATTGTTTCTCAAGGGTATCGAATAGGTTTCAGAATAAGACCTCCCATGGGAAGATTCTTTCTTACTCATTTTCCAACAAATCTTGTGAAGGCTCAGGCTTTTCTGAAGTGTGTTTCAAACCTAGAGCTTTAAGGGGTGATTGTACCAGTTCCTCAGGAACAGGGATTGGGTTTCTGTTCAAATCTATTAATTGTCCCAAAGAAGGAAGATTCTTACATACCAATCCTGGATCTGAAAACTTTAAATCGTAAAAGCTTTCAAGATGGTGACTATAAAGACTATTCTTCCTTTTGTTCAGCAAAGTCATTTCATGTCCACAATAGACTTACAGGACGCTTATCTTCAAATTCTTATTCATCCAGACCACTATCGTTTTCTGAGATTCTCTTTTCTAGACAAGCATTACCAATTTTTGTTCTTCCATTTGGCCTAGCAACAGCATCAAGAATTTTCTCAAAGGTTCTCGGTGATCTTCTATCCGTAATCAGAGAGCAGGGTATTGCAGAGTTTCCTTATTTGGATGATATCTTGGTACTAGCTCAATCTTTTCATTTAGCAGATTCTCACACAAAACAACTAATGTTGTTTCTTCAAAGACATGGTTGGAGGATCAATTTACCAAAGGGTTTCTTGATTCCTCAGTCAAAGGTCAACTTCTTAGGTTTCCAGATAGATTCAGGGTCCATGACTCTTTCTCTAACAGACAAGAGACAAATTAAATTGGTGTTAGCTTGTCTAAACCTTCAGTCTCTATTATTCCCTTCAGTGACTATGTACATGGAAGATTTAGGTCTCATGATTGCAGCATCGGACGCAATCCCCTTTGCTCGTTTTCATATGAGACCTCTACAGCTTTGCATGTTGCACTATAATGTTGCATTTGTGCAGGGATTATACTCAGATATCACAGTTGATATAATTAAATCCCAACACTCAACTCTCTCTGACTTGGTGGTTAAACCATCGCCTTATTGTTCAAGGGGCCCCCTTTGTTAATCCTTACTGGACTGTGATCACAACAGATGCAAGTCTTACAGGTTGGGAAACTGTCTGGGGTTTTTTGACAGCACAAAGGGTTTGGAATCCTCAAGAGGCGAGGTTACCAATAAATATTTTAGAACTCCGTGCTATTTTCAGAGCTCTTCAGGCTTGGCCTCTATTGAAGAGAGAACTTTACATTCATTTTCAAACAGACAATATCATAACAGTGGCATATGTCAGTCATCAAGAGGGGACTCGCAGTCCTTTAGCAATAAAAGAAGTTTCTCTGATACTTTCTTGGGCGGAATCCAACTCTTGTCAAATCTCTGAGATTCATATCCCAGGTGTAGAAGCGGATTATCTCAGCCGTCATTCTCTACATCCGGGGGAGTGGTCTCTCCATCCAGATGTTTTTTTCAACTTGTACAGATGTGGGGTCTCCCAGAAATAGATCTGATGGCCCCTCGTCTCAACAAGAAACTTCCTAGATACCTTACCAGGTCCAGGGATCCTCAGGCGAAAATGATGGATGCTCTAGCAGTTCCCTGGTTTTACCAACCTGGTTACATTTTTCTGCCTCTGGTTTTTCTTCCATAGGTGATCTCCAAGATCATAATGGAACAATCGCATGTGTTTCTGATAGTACCAGCATGGCCTCACAGGTTTTGGTATGCGGACCTTGTCGGAATGTCCAGTTGCCAGCCTTGGTCACTTCCTATAAGACCAGACCTTCTGTCTCAAGGCCCAGTTTTCCATCAGGATCTCAAATCCCTAAATTTGAAGGCATGGAAATTGATCGCTTAGTTCTTAGTCATAGAGGTTTCTCTGACTCAGTAATTAACATTATGATACAGGCTCGTAAGTCTGTTTCAAGGAAGATTTATCATAGGGTTTGGAAAACCTTTATTTCATAGTGTTCCACTCATGATTATTCTTGGCATTCTTTTAGAATTTCTAGGATCCTATAGTTTCTTCAGGATGGTTTGGATAAAGGTTTGTCTGCAAATACTTTGAAAGGACAAATCACAGCTCATTCTACTAGATCAGTTGCCACATATTGGGCTTTCAAGAATGAAGCTTCCGTTGATCAAATTTGCAAAGCAGAAACTTGGTCTTTGCATACATTTACTAAATTTTACCATTTTGATGTGTTTGCTTCTTCGGAAGCAGCCTTTGGTAGAAAGGTTCTTCAGGTAGCTGTCTCAGTTTGATTCTAGTGCCTATGATTTGAGTTTTTTTTTAAAAAATTAAGAAAACTTATTTATTTTTTTGGATTTAATTTTTTAGCGGAAATAGCTGTTTTTATTTTATCCCTCCCTCTCTAGTGACTCGTGGACATCCACATCTTGGGTATTATATCCCATACTCTTGCAACCTATATGAAAGAAAACATAATTTATGTAAGAACTTACCTGATAAATTCATTTCTTTCATGGTGGCAATAGTCCATGAGACCCACCCAATTTTTTGGGGTTATGATTTTTTTTAAATAAAGCAAAGCACTTTATTTATCCTGTTCCTCTTTTTTATGCTTTTACTCTTTTTACACCTTGCTAACTTGGCTATACGTTAAACTGAGGTATGAGTGAAGTGGGAGGTGTATTTATAGGCATTTGAGGTTTGGCAAACTGCCCACTCCTGGTAGGAATGTATATCCCATACGTCACTAGCTCATGGACTCTTACCACCATGAAAGAAATGAATTTATCAGGTAAGTTCTTACATAAATTATGTTATATATATGTGTGTGTATATGTGTGTGAGTGTGTGTATATACAGTTGTATGCAAAAGTTTAGGCACCCCTGACAATTTCCATGATTTTCATTTATAAATAATTGGGTGTTTGGATCAGCAATTTCATTTTCATTCATCTATCAAACAACTGAAGGACACATTAATATTTCAGTAGTGAAATGAGGTTTATTAGATTAACAGAAAATGTGCAATATTCATCCTAACGAAATTAGACGGGTGCATAAATTTGGGCATCCTTGTCATTTTGTTGATTTGAATACCTGTAACTACCTAGCGCTGATTAATTCGAACACACAATTGGTTTGGTGAGCCCATTAAGCCTTGAACTTCATAGACAGGTGCATCCAATCATCCAATCATGAGAAAAGGTATTTAAGGTGGCCAATTGCAAGTTGTTCTCTTTGACTGGCAACATGGGGGCCTCAAAACAACTCTCAAATGACCTGAAAACAAAGATTGTTCAACATTATGGTTTAGGGGAAGGCTACAAAAAGCTATCACAGAGATTTAAGCTGTCAGTGTCCACTGTGAGGAAATGGAAGACCACAGGCACAGTTCTTGTTAAGGCCAGAAGTGGCAGACCACTAAAATATCAGAGAGGCAAAGGATGGTGAGAACGGTCAAAAACAGCCCACAGACCAACTCCAAAGACCTACAATATAATCTCGCTGCAGATGGTGTCACTGTGCATTGTTCAACAACTCAGCACAATTTGCACAAGGAGAAGCTGTATGGGAGAGTGATGCAGAAGAAGCCTTTTCTGCACACACCCACAAACAAAGTCACTTGAGGTATGCAAATGCACATTTGGACAAGCCAGCTTAATTTTGGAAGAAGGTGCTGTGGACTGATGAAACAAAGATTGAGTTATTTGGTCATAACAAGGGGCATTATGCATGGCGGCAAAAGAACACAGCGTTCCAAGACAAACACTTGCTACCCACATTAAAATTTGGTGGATGTTTCATCATGCTGTGGGGCTGTGTGTCCAGTGCCGGTACTGGGAATCTTGTTAAAGTTGAGGGTCACATGGATTCCACTCAATATCAGCAGATACTTGAGAATAATGTTGAGGAATCAGTCATAAAGTTGAAGTTACGCCGGGGCTGGATATTTCTACAAGACAACGACCCAAAACACTGCTCAAAATCTACTCTGGCATTTATACAGAGGAACAAGTACAATGTTCTGGAATGGCCATCCTAGTCCCCAGACTTTAATATCTATGAAAATCTGTGGGGGGGATTTAAAGCGGGCTTTCAATGCTCGGCAACCATCAAACCTAACTGAACTGGAGATGTTTTGCAAGGAGGAATGGTCCAAAATACCTTCATCCAGAATCCAGACACTCATTACAGGCTATAGGAAGTGTCTAGAGGCTGTTATTTCTGCTAATGGAGGCTCTACTAAATATTGATGCAATATTTCTGTTGGGGTGCCCAAATGTATGCACTTGTCTAATTTCATTTTGATGCATATTGCACATTTTCTGTTAATCCAATAAACCTAATTTCACTACTGAAATATTACTGTGTCCTTCAGTTATTTTATAGATAAAAATTAAATTGCTGATCCAAACACCCAATTATTTATACTGTATGCATATATATATATATATATATATATATATATATATATATATATATATATATATATATATATATATATATATATATATATATATATATATATATATATATATATATATATATATATATATATATATAGTGTGTGTGTGTGTGTGTATAAATTATTTTCCTATCTGTAAAGGATGGCATGTGCTGAGAATAGGGGGCTATGTTAACTCTCTTGAAATCTTAAACAAACTTAAACAATGTCCTGTGAATGCAGTTATCACCTTTCTAATATAGGCAAGTACCTTTTTTTTTACTTCTCAAAATATATAATACAAAAGATCCATATTCATATGTGTGTGCAAACATGTGCACATGTACTTACAGAATTAGAGACTACTCACACATACTGACTCAAATATACTCAAATATCCATAAATGGTTTTGCCTACACATTGTCACAGACGTACACCTCCAGACACACCTATTAGCCTTCCTTATACACCCTCTATGCACTTGTACCTCTACACACTGATTCACAACCAGCAAACAACCATCTAATTTCTCATCCACAACAGTGACAGATTAATGCTTCTGTCGTTAGACCCTGTACCAAAAAACAACCTACTAACAGGGGTCAATATCATAACATTTTGTTGGCAAGAAAAGTTGACCACAAAGCTAACTATCACTGGTACAGGAGATACTGGTTGAAGACATCATCTTTTACCCTTTACTTGTCCCATACCTCCCAGCATGGGCAAAACTACAGGGGATGCAGAGGGCGCAATTGCGACTGGGCACCCAAGGGTGGTGACCCAGCATAAAAAAATAAAAAAATGTTGACCAGCCACTGCCTGAACTGATATCATGTGAGTGTGACATGATGTTTCACTTGTGTGTCTGACTACAGGGGTTAGTCTTTCTGTTTTACCCATTGGTGTTTATGTGTGTGTGTATGTATGTATGTGACTGTGTGTGTATTTATTCATTTATGTGTGTGTTTGTATGTTTGTGGAACCAGTAAATTACAGACCTTGTTACTACAGCATGGCGGGCGGGGGGTAAACAGTTGCACTATACACTACCACTATATATAGTATGGGGGGCTGGACTATGTCACAGACTACTGTGGTCACTTTATAAAGTACTGGGGCGAGTAGGGTCAGGCCAGCCATCTCACCGGCAGATTACAGACTGTGTCACTGACTCACTATATACAGTACTGGTGGGTTAAACAGTGTCAATATATACAGTAATAGGGGGTCAGACCATCTCACAGACTGTGGGCACAGGGTATCTCCTTTTGCAGACATGTAATCTGATTCAAAAAAATTTCTGTGTTAAATGTAAAAAAAAAAAAAATGATATGTATCAAATTCACTTTTTTTGGGGTGGGGGTGGGGGGGCCCTTCTTAGATTCTTGCACCTGGGCCCTGTCGTTTCTAGTTACGCCTTTGCCTTCCAGCATCTGCTGGATGATTTCTGGGACGTGGAAGGTTAAGAGTTTGTGGGCAACTACTGGGCTGGGCTGCATTTGGGAGTGGTGAGGTTATGGTAGAGGCGCAAGGCTACTGGTGGTCCATAAGCATGACCAAGTGGATCACAGGGTGTGTCTTGGTCAGTCCCTTAAAACAGGGCAGCCATCAAGGAAGCGGCCATACCTCCTAACCAGTCATAGTCCCACATGTGTTGGTGTTCCTTTGAGGTTAAGGGGCAGCAGTAATGAGTTGAGTGCATTGGAGCCCCCAGTGCTCCCCCTTAGAACAACAACTGAGTGTACCCAGAGTTCCTGGTGATATTTCTGCCACAAACTTATTGCTGGATATCCTGCACACTATGTATAAAATTAACTGGTTGTCCAGAACATACTAATCCTCAAATATTAGAATGTTGATTTGCTCTCATAAGTTTCTGCAGAAGTGAGGCAAATGCACCTCCCCCTGGAATTTTACTCCTTATATTGAAATATAAGTCCCCATTTCAGTGACTCTTCATGCCAATAAACCACCATTTTAAAATGATGTAGCACATATTTACAATAAAATCTCTTTTCTGCTTTATCTGTTGCCACTGATATTACTATGGTTGAGGTATTTTATTCTTTTTGCCCTATTTCCTTGAAAGATTCTTGCAGATGCCCATGTGCTTGGATGTACAATAAATGTTATGTCAATTTAACCCTCCTTTAAAAATGCCAATTTAAAAAAAATGATAAAAATTGAATGTTCAGGGGGACTTCAGTAGAGCCTTGTTGAAAAACAGAAATAGAAACTTAGATGAATTGTAATGTCCTCAAATAAACCCATTCGGAAATGGAGCATCCTGTGGAAATCATACAGCTGTCTCACAATAGAAAATAAAAACCTCTACAGGCAGGATGTTGTCTAAGAAAAAACAGCAGCACTCAGTCCTGGTTTCGGGAAAATATGCAGAGAAATATGCAAGAAAGCATTTACAAAATACTTTAGTAATGTATCACTTAGATATCAATAAAACAAACAAAAAAAAGAACCCACATATAAAAGATTATACAAAACAAAAAAAGTGTATTATTTAATATACAGTGATGTACAAAGGCACTCAAGGGGTTAACAATAACCTAACCTTAACTTGTATAGCACCCAAGACTTTCACTACACAAAAGCATCCTTGTGACATTGTGAATAGCAGAGTGCTGCGCACTACAGTTAAAAGGGCAGTAAATGATTTGTAATTGCCACATTTTCCTGCAGTCTTTCAATATATGAACATATTTGTTGCAGCAAAAAAGATAAGATAAACTGCAAATTAGGGAGAGTTACCTGACAGTGCTAGGCTGTTTTCAGGATTGGAAAATTTACAATTTTCATGGACAAAATATATAATAAAGTTATACTGTATATATAAATGTTTTTTTAGTATATATCAAAATTGGTAAAGCAAAACCTTGGATTTTGTTTTAAATCAACAGAAATCTGCCATTTTTATTTTTGCCTATTTCTAATTTAAAATAATAGCATTTATTATCACAAGAAAATTTTACATTGTATATGTTAAAAATACCAAATATATATTGTAACCAATAAAGTAATTCTAAACAAAAAAGAAAATTATTATATAGAAATAAAATGCGTAAATTAATTTAGCTCCCCATCCTTAAGAATCATCACAGTTTTGTTTTAATTAAAATTACAACATAATTAAGTACCACACAGTAACAACAGTTGACATCCATACCATATTCATATTGACAGATTTGTGGTTGGTTTGCAGAGGTTTTTAGGTCCTAGGGGACAGGGAAATTAGTGAAAAACCATTAAAATACAGTTTTAGTGTTTAATGTCCCTCTTGAAATATATACTGTGTAAGTGTTCTCCCATATGGAACCTTCTGATACTAGATTTCAGTTGATTTGGTGGCCATCAGGGTGTCTCTAAAATGGGATCGCTTTTGTTTCTTAACCAAACACTAACCTAGGTAGAATGTTTTGATAGCTTTGGCTTTAATACCTGCTTGGATGTGAGATAAATTTGTGTTTCAGTACTGCTGTTTTACTAAAGGGCTGAGCTTACTATGCGCAAGTTCTGTGTGCACACTCCTGTCTGAGGCTATGCAGACGCCCTGTCTTTGCTTGCTTTCTAACGCTACCCTATTAGCATTTGCATTACTGAAGGAAAGATTTCCTTCTTGAACAGGACGGAGAGAAAGAAAATCGGGGATCCTGGCCCTACCCTCAGCTGTCCCATCGCATATTGCTGCTGAAAGAATCCAGAAAGAACCTAAAGTGCCGGGTGTCGTACCAGCATCATCACTTCTAAGTAGGTGGTATTTGAGGTTTGAGATATTATTTAAGTATAATTACAAATCTGCACATACCCACAACTTATGTTCTACCATGTCCAACTAGTAACAGATACATTGCTTTATTGTTTGTCTTATGGATCAGTTAATGAGACTGCTCTTGTGTGCCTGTATCATGTATACAGCAGTTATCTTAAATGGCCACTAACGGAAGAGTAAAGTGCTCTAATTTGTTAGATCCTAACTAATGTTCTTTTGTTTCATTGGTTATAATCATATCTTTTCTTTTTTTACATATTTCTTTTTTTAAATAACATTATCTCAGATTCGACACCGCCATATTATACCTTATATCTTCCATGCAACACAAACTCTATGGCTTAGATTACAAGTGGAGCGATACATTTATTTATTTCTCATGAGCGCTCACTGAGCTCAAGGTAAAACTTTAGTACTCCCAGGTTAGCACTGGTATTGCAAGTTGGACTTCAGGTATTACAACCGCCCTAACTTCCTCTCTCCATAGACTTCAATGGGGCACACTAAAGAAAGCCTTTTCATTTTATCTCTCAAAGCTGAGCTAGATCAACTTCACATTCCTATGTTCTTCACTTAGAAGAAAATATACATTTTATTTACAAAGAAAAATAATATATATATATATATATATATATATATATACACACACACATACACACACACAGTGCCTGCAACTAATATTGGCTCCCATGGTAAATATGCTGTAAAAATCGTCTTTATTGTTTATACATTTTGATCTTTTGTTAAAAAATACACAAAAATGCTCTTATGGATATCAAATAATTGCAAACACAACACAGGTTTATAAAAAATAAATAAATCTTTGTTAAATAATATGTGTGACAGAATTATTGGCACCCTTTTAGTCAATACTTTGTGCTACCTCCCTTTGCAAAGATAACAGCTCTAAGTATTCTCCTATAATGCCTGAAGATGTTGGAGAATATATGGCACGGGAAATAAGACCATTTCTCTATACAGAATCTCTCCAGATGCTTCAAATTTCGAGGTTGATGCTGGTGGACTCTCCTCTTCAGTTCACAGGTTTTCTATGGGGTTCAAGTCGGGGGACTGGGATGGTCATGGTAGGACATTGTCTTTGTGGTCAGTAAACCATTTTTGTTTTGATGTATGTTTTGGATCATTGTCCTGTTGGAAGATCTAACCATGGCCCTTTTTAAGCTTTCTGTCAGAGGCAGCCAGGTGTTCTTTTAAAATCTATTGCTATTTGAGTCCATGATGCCTTGTATTCTAACAAAATGTCCAGGTCCTCTGGCAGAAAAACTGCCCCAAAACTTTAAAGAGCCACCACCATATCCAACCGTGGGCATGAGGTACTTTTCCTGAGGCAATATAGACACACATCCTCTTCCAGGTTGATTCATAACATTTCCAGTTAACTTCTTAATTATTGCCTTGATGGTAGAAATGAGCATTTTTAATGCTTTTGCTATTTTCTTATAGCCTCTTCCCATTATGTGAAGCTAAACAATCTTTTTCTGCACATCACAGCTATATTTCTTGGCCTTAACCATTGTGATGAATGACTAAGGGAATGTGGCCTATGTATTACCTCATATTTAAACCCCTGTGAAACAGGAAGTCATGGTTGAACAATTTCCTGTTCCTAGTCACCCAGGTGTACTACAAAATGTAAAATATCAATGGAAATATACTTCAAATATATTTCTCTTGTTAAGTGTATCCAGTCCACGGATCATCCATTACTTGTGGGATATTCTCCTTCCCAACAGGAAGTTGCAAGAGGATCACCCACAGCAGAGCTGCTATATAGCTCCTCCCCTAACTGTCATATCCAGTCATTCTCTTGCAAGCCTCAACCAAGATGGAAAAATGGTACCGGAGTGTACTGTTTATCTCAGGCAGTATTTAGAAGAAGAATCTGCCTGCATTTTCTATGATCTTAGCAGAAGTAACTAAGATCCATGGCTGTTCTCACATATTCTGAGGAGTGAGGTAACTTCAGAGAGGGAATGGTGTGCAGGTTTTCCTGCAATAAGGTAGGTGCAGTTAATATATTTCTAGGGATGGAATTTGCTAGAAAATGCTGCTGATACTGAACTAATGTAAGTAAAGCCTTAAATGCAGTGAGAGCTACTGGTATCAGGCTTATTAATAGAGATACATACTCTTATAAAAATGTAATATAAAACGTTTGCTGGCATGTTTAATCGTTTTTATATATGTTTGGTGATAAAACTTATTGGGGCCTAGTTTTTTTCCACATGGCTGGCTTGAATTCTGCCTAGTAACAGTTTCCTGACTTTCCACTGTTGTAATATGAGTGGGAGGGTTTTTTTTGTGCAGCAAAAATTACAGACACAGACATCCAGCTTCTTCCTGCATGATCCAGGATATCTCTGGAGGGCTCAAAAGGCTTCAAAGTCGTTTTTGAGGGAGGTAACAAGCCACAGTAGAGCTGTGGCAGTTGTTGTGACTATTTTAAAAAAAAACAAACAAAAACAAAACAAAACAGTTTTTGTCAGTTATTATTCTGTGTTTGGTATTAAGGGGTTAATCATCCATTTGCAAGTGGGTGCAATGCTCTGCAAACTTGTTACATACACTGTAAAAATTTTGTTAGTGTAACTGCCTTTTTTCACTGTTATTTCAAATTTTGGCAAAAATTTGTGTTTCTTAAAGGTGCAGTAACGTATTTTATAGTGCTTGTAAACTTGTTTAAAGTGTTTTCCAAGCTTGCTAGTCTCATTGCTAGTCTGTTTAAACATGTCTGACACAGAGGAAACAACTTGTTCATTATGTTTGAAAGCCATGGTGGAGCCCCATAGGAGAATGTGTACTAAATGTATTGATTTCACCTTAAACAGTAAAGATCAGTCTTTAACTATAAAAGAAATATCACCAGAAGATTCTGGCGAGGGGGAAGTTATGCCGACTAACTCTCCCCACGTGTCAGACCCTTCGCCTCCCGCTCAGGGGATGCACTCTAATATGGCGCCAATTGCATCAGGGACGCCCATAGCGATTACCTTGCAGGACATGGCTGCAATCATGAATAATACCCTGTCAGAGGTATTATCCAGGTTGCCTGAATTAAGAGGCAAGCGTGATTGCTCTGGGGTTAGGAGAAATACAGAGCGCGCAGATGCTGTAAGGGCCATGTCTGATACTGCGTCACAATTTGCAGATCATGAGGACGGAGAGCTTCAGTCTGTGGGTGACGTCTCTGATTCGGGGAAACCTGATTCAGAGATTTCTAATTTTAAATTTAAGCTTGAGAATCTCCGTGTATTGCTTGGGGAGGTATTAGCTGCTCTGAATTACTAACACGGTTGCAGTACCAGAGAAATTGTGTAGGCTGGATAAATAGTATGCGGTGCCGGTGTGTACTGATGTTTTTCCTATACCTAAAAGGCTTACAGAAATTATTAGCAAGGAGTGGAATAGACCGGGTGTGCCTTTTTCCCCACCTCCTATATTTAGAAAAATGTTTCCAATAGACGCCACTACACGGGACTTATGGCAGACGGTCCCTAAGGTGGAGGGAGCAGTTTCTACTTTAGCAAAGCATACCACTATCCCGGTTGAGGACAGTTGTGCTTTTTCAGATCCAATGGATAAAAAATTGGAGGGTTACCTTAAGAAAATGTTTATTCAACAAGGTTTTATTTTACAGCCCCTTGCATGCATAGCGCCTGTCACGGCCGCGGCGGCATTCTGGTTTGAGGCCCTGGAAGAGGCCATCCATACAGCTCCATTGACTGAAATTATTGACAAGCTTAGAACACTTAAGCTAGCTAACTCATTTGTTTCTGATGCCATTGTTCATTTGACTAAACTAACGGCTAAGAATTCCGGATTCGCCATCCAGGCGCATAGGGCGCTATGGCTTAAATCCTGGTCAGCTGACGTGACTTCGAAGTCTAAATTACTCAACATTCCTTTCAAGGGGCAGACCTTATTCGGGCCTGGTTTGAAGGAAATTATTGCTGACATTACTGGAGGTAAGGGTCAAACCCTTCCTCAGGACAGGGCCAAAGCAAAGGCCAAACAGTCTAATTTTCGTGCCTTTTGAAATTTCAAGGCAGGTGCAGCATCAACTTCCTCCGCTTCAAAGCAAGAGGGAACTTTTGCTCAATCTAAGCAGGCCTGGAAACCTAACCAGTCCTGGAACAAAGGCAAGCAGGCCAGAAAGCCTGCTGCTGCCTCTAAGACAGCATGAAGGAACGGCCCCCTATCCGGCAACGGATCTAGTAGGGGGCAGACTTTCTCTCTTCGCCCAGGCATGGGCAAGAGATGTTCAAGATCATATCTCAGGGATATCTTCTGGACTTCAAAGCTTCCCCTCCACAAGGGAGATTTCATCTTTCAAGGCTATCTGCAAATCAGATAAAGAAAGAGGCATTCTTACGCTGTGTGCAAGACCTCCTAATTATGGGAGTGATTCATCCAGTTCCGCGGACGGAACAAGGACAGGGTTTTTATTCAAATCTGTTTGTTGGTCCCAAAAAAGAGGGAACCTTCAGACCAATTTTGGATCTAAAGATCTTAAACAAATTCCTCAGAGCCCATGATCCAAGAGGGTCAGTACATGACCACAGTGGACCTAAAGGATGCCTACCTTCACATACCGATTCACAAAGACCATCATCGGTTTCTAAGGTTTGCCTTTCTAGACAGGCATTACCAATTTGTAGCTCTTCCCTTCGGGTTGCTACAGCCCCGAGAATCTTTACAAAGGTTCTGGGCTCACTTCTGGCGGTTCTAAGACCGCGAGGCATAGCGGTAGCTCCGTATCTAGACGACATCCTGATATAGGCATCAAACTTTCAAGTTGCCAAGTCTCATACAGAGATAGTTCTGGCATTTCTGAGGTCGCACGGGTGGAAAGTGAACGAGGAAAAGAGTTCTCTATCCCCACTCACAAGAGTCTCCTTCTTAGGGACTCTTATAGATTCTGTAGAAATGAAAATTTACCTGACGGAGTCCAGGTTATCAAAACTTCTAAATGCTTGCCGTGTTCTTCACTCCATTCCGCGCCCTTCGGTGGCTCAGTGTATAGAGGTAATCGGCTTAATGGTAGCGGCAATGGACATAGTGCCGTTTGCGCGCCTACATCTCAGACCGCTGCAATTATGCATGCTGAGTCAGTGGAATGGGGATTACACAGATTTGTCCCCTCTGCTAAATCTGGATCAAGAGACCAGAGATTCTCTTCTCTGGTGGTTGTCTCGGGTCCACCTGTCCAAGGGTATGACCTTTCGCAGGCCAGATTGGACAATTGTAACAACAGATGCCAGCCTTCTAGGTTGGGGTGCAGTCTGGAACTCCCTGAAGGCACAGGGATTGTGGACTCAGGAGGAGAAACTCCTTCCAATAAATATTCTGGAGTTAAGAGCGATATTCAATGCTCTTCTGGCTTGGCCTCAGTTAGCAACACTGAGGTTCATCAGATTTCAGTCGGACAACATCACAACTGTGGCTTACATCAACCATCAAGGGGGAACCAGGAGTTCCCTAGCGATGTTAGAAGTCTCAAAAATAATTCGCTGGGCAGAGTGCCACTCTTGCCACCTGTCAGCAATCCATATCCCAGGCGTGGAGAACTGGGAGGCGGATTTTCTAAGTCGTCAGACTTTCCATCCGGGGGAGTGGGAACTCCATCCGGAGGTGTTTGCTCAATTAATTCATCGTTGGGGCAAACCAGAGTTGGATCTCATGGCGTCTCGCCAGAACGCCAAGCTCCCTTGTTACGGATCCAGGTCCAGGGACCCAGAAGCGACGCTGATAGATGCTCTAGCAGCGCCTTGGTTCTTCAACCTGGCTTATGTGTTTCCACCGTTTCCTCTGCTCCCTCGACTGATTGCCAAAATCAAACAGGAAAGAGCATCAGTGATTCTGATAGCACCTGCGTGGCCACGCAGGACTTGGTATGCAGACCTAGTGGACATGTCATCCTTTCCACCATGGACTCTGCCTCTAAGACAGGACCTTCTGATACAAGGTCCTTTCAATCATCCAAATCTAATTTCTCTGAGACTGACTGCATGGAGATTGAACGCTTGATTCTATCAGAGCGTGGCTTCTCCGAGTCAGTCATTGATACCTTAATACAGGCACGAAAGCCTGTTACCAGGAAAATCTACCACAAGATATGGAGTAAATATCCTTATTGGTGTGAATCCAAGAATTACTCATGGAGTAAGGTTAGGATTCCTAGAATATTGTCTTTTCTCCAAGAGGGCTTGGACAAAGGATTATCAGCTAGTTCCTTAAAGGGACAGATTTCTGCTCCGTCTATTCTTTTGCACAAGCGTCTGGCAGAGGTTCCAGACGTTCAGGCATTTTGCCAGGCTTTGGTTAGAATTAAGCCTGTGTTTAAAACTGTTGCTCCTCCGTGGAGCTTAAACTTGGTTCTTAAGGTTCTTCAAGGAGTTCCGTTTGAACCCCTTCATTCCATTGATATTAAACTTTTATCTCGGAAAGTTCTGTTTTTGATGGCTATTTCCTCGGCTCGTAGAGTCTCTGAGCTATCTGCCTTACAATGTGATTCTCCTTATCTGATTTTTCATGCAGATAAGGTAGTTCTGTGTACCAAACCTGGGTTTTTACCTAAGGTGGTTTCTAACAAGAATATCAATCAAGAGATTGTTGTTCCATCATTGTGTCCTAATCCTTCTTCAAAGAAGGAACGTCTTTTACATAATCTGGACGTAGTCCGTGCCTTGAAGTTTTACTTACAAGCTACTAAGGATTTT
Source organism: Bombina bombina (assembly GCF_027579735.1). Classification (NCBI taxonomy): domain Eukaryota; kingdom Metazoa; phylum Chordata; class Amphibia; order Anura; family Bombinatoridae; genus Bombina; species Bombina bombina. The sequence goes on along the minus strand of NC_069508.1, from coordinate 186,294,206 downwards.
CGTCAAACATCTTCCCTGTTTGTCGTTGACTCTGGACAGAGGAGAGGTCAAAAAGCTTTGGCAACCTCTCTGTCCTTTTGGCTTCGGAGCGCAATACGCCTAGCCTATGAGACTGCTGGACAGCAGCTCCCTGAAGGGATTACAGCTCATTCTACTAGAACTGTGGCTTCCACCTGGGCCTTCAAAAATGAGGCCTCTGTTGAACAGATTTGCAAGGCTGCGACTTGGTCTTCGCTTCACACTTTTTCAAAATTTTACAAATTTGATACTTTTGCTTCTTCGGAGGCTGTTTTTGGGAGAAAGGTTCTTCGGGCAGTGGTTCCTTCCGCTTAATCCTGCCTTGTCCCTCCCATCATCCGTGTACTTTAGCTTTGGTATTGGTATCCCACAAGTAATGGATGATCCGTGGACTGGATACACCTTACAAGAGAAAACATAATTTATGCTTACCTGATAAATTTATTTCTCTTGTGGTGTATCCAGTCCACGGCCCGCCCTGTCCTTTTAAGGCATGTCTACATTTTAATTAAACTACAGTCACCACTGCACCCTATGGTTTCTCCTTTCTCTGTTTGTTTTCAGTCGAATGACTGGATATGACAGTTAGGGGAGGAGCTATATAGCAGCTCTGCTGTGGGTGATGCTCTTGCAACTTCCTGTTGGGAAGGAGAATATCCCACAAGTAATGGATGATCCGTGGACTGGATACACTACAAGAGAAATAAATTTATCAGGTAAGCATAAATTATGTTTTTTATCATATGAATTCATAGGGGTGCCAATAATTGTGCCACACATATATTTAACAAATATTTTTATTTTTGGATAATCCTGTGTTGTGTTTGCAATCATTTGATATCTATGAGAGCAGAGAATATTTGTGTATTTTTTTTAACAAAAGATCAAAAGGTTAAACAATAAAGGCAATTTTTCACAACCTTCTATGCTCATATTTATCAAGGGTGCCAATATTAGTGGAGGGCACTGTAGATATATAGATATACTGTATATTGTATGTACAGATACATAAAGATATATAAAGAAATATATATTTAAAAACAAAAAGAACATTTTCTTCTAATTCAAGAACATAGGAATTTGAAGTATTTCTATTAAAAAATATTAAAACATTAAAATTTATTAAAAATGATATTGCATATGTCAAGATATTTGATAGGGAAGGCCTCAAAAGTATGTGTGTATATATATATATATATATATATATATATATTTATATGTATGTATGTGTCCAAATACATATTTACACATATAAACAAATACATACACATATAAAGATGTGTACATACACATATACTATATATATATATATATATATATATATATATATATATATATATATATATATATATATATATATATATATATTATATATATTATCCCACAAAAGTGAGTACACCCCTTACATGTTTTGTAAATATTTTATTATATCTTTTCATGTGACAACACTGAAGAAATGACACTTTGCTACAATGTAAAGTAGTTAGTGTACAGCCTGTATAACAGTGTAAATTTGTTGTCCCCTCAAAATAACTCAACACACAGTCAATAATGTCTAAACCGTTGACAACAAAAGTAAGTACACCCCTAAGTGTAAATGTCTAAATTGGGCCCACAGTGTCAATATTTTGTGTGGCTACCATTATTTTCCAGCACTGCCTTAACCCTCTTGGGCATGGAGTTCACCAGAGCTTCACAGGTTGCCACTGGAGTCCTCTTCTACTCCCCCAGAGCTGGTGGATGTTAGAGACCTTGCACTCCCCCGCCTTCTGTTTAAGGATGCCCCACAGATGCTCAATATGGTTAAGGTCTGGAGACATGCTTGGCCAGTTCATCAACTTTACCCTCAGCTTCTTTAGCAAAACAGTGGTCTTCTTGGAGGTGTGTTTGGGGTCTTTATCATGTTAGAATACTGCCCTGCGGTCCAGTCTCCGAAGGGAGGGGATCATGCTCTGCTTCAGTATGTCACAGTACATGTTGGCATTCATGGTTCCCTCAATGAACTGTAGCTCCCCATTGCCGGGAGCACTCATGCAAGCCCAGACCATGACACTCCCACCACTATGCTTGACTATAGGCAAGACACACTTGTCTTTGTACTCATCACCTGGTTGTCGCCACACACACTTGACACCATCTGAACCAAATAAGTTTATCTTGGCTGTGGTTCCAGTAATCCATGTCCTTAGTCTGCTTGTCTTCAGCGAACTGTTTGCGGGTTTTCTTGTGCATCATCTTTAGAAGAGGCTTCCTTCTGGGACGACAGCCATGCAGACCAATTTAATGCAGTGTGCGGCATATGGTCTGCGCACTGACAGGCTGATCCGCACCCCTTCAACCTCTGCAGCAATGCTGGCAGCACTCATAAGTCTATTTCCCAAAGACAACCTCTGGATATGATGCTGAGCACGTGCACTTAACTTCTTTGGTCGACCATGGCGAGGCCTGTTCTGAGTGGAACCTGTCCTGTGAAACAGCTGTATGGTCTTGCCCACCATGCTACAGCTCAGTTTCAGGGTCTTGGCAATCTTCTTATAGCCTAGGCCATCTTTATGTAGAGCAACAATTCTTTTTTTCAGATCCTCAGAGAGTTCTTTGCCATGACGTGCCATGCTAAACTTCCAGTGACCAGTATGAGAGAGTGTGAGAGCGATAACACCAAATTTAACACACCTGCTCCAAAATCACACCTGAGACCTTGTAACACTAAAGAGTCATATGACACTGGGGAGGGAAAATGGCTAATTGGGCCCAAATGTAAAGATTTACACTTAAAGGTGTACTCACTTTTTTTGCCAATGGTTTAGACATTAATGGCTGTGTGTTGTTATTTTGAGGGGACAACAAATTTACACTGTTATACAGGCTGTACACTCACTACTTTACATTGTAGCAAAGTGTCATTTCTTCAGTGTTGTCACATGAAAAGATATAATAAAATATTTACAAAAATGTGAGGGTTGTACTCACTTTTGTGGGATACTGTGTATGTATATGTATGTGTATATATATATATATATATATATATATATATATATATATATATATTCTAATGCTGGACTGACCTTAATAGGCAGGATCAGACTGATATACTACAGGAACTTTATACTCTGTGAAAAGCATTACTGGTTTAAAAAGAGGCTTTACCCAGGTGGTAAATCACCATAGAACAGGCTAACAAGTTTTGAGCTAGTTGTTCGTTCCTGAGAGTGCGCTTCTCTCTATGTGTATTTTATATATATATAACCCCGATTACAAAAAAAGTTGGGGCAGTTTGGAAATTGCAAAAAAAAAAAGAGAGTCTTTTGAAAATTCAATTCACCCTGAACTATATTGAAAACACATTATTAACACATTATTTTCTGTTTGATTTTGTGAATTTAATGTATTTTTGAAAATGTACACATTTCTGATGACTACAACACACTCCAAAAAAGTTGTGAGAGTCGACTGTTTATCAATGTGTAACATCACCTTTTCTTTTAATAAAACTTATTAAGTGTTTGGGCACTGAAGACAACAGTTGGTTAAAGGGACACTGAACCCAAAATTTTTCTTTTGTGATTCAGATAGAGCATGAAGTTTTAAGCAACTTTCTAATTTACTCCTATTATCAAATTTTCTTTATTCTCTTGGTATCTTTATTTGGAATGCAAGAATGTAAGTTTGAATGCCGGTCCATTTTTTGTGAACAACCTGGGTTGTTCTTGCTGATTGGTGGATAAATTCATCCACCAATAAAAAAGTGCTGTCCAGAGGTCTGAACCAATAAAAAAAGCTTGCCTTCTTTTTCAAATAAAGATGGCAAGAGAACGAAGAAATTTGATAATAGGAGTAAATTAGAAAGTTGCTTAAAATTGCATGCTCTATCTGAATCACGAAAGAAATTTTTTTGGGTTCAGTGTCCCTTTAAGTTTAGCAATCAGACTTTTCACCCATTCCTCCATTATGCATGTCTTCAGCTGTGCAAATGTACGGTCCTTTGTTGCCATACTTTGCACTTCATAATGCACCACACATTCACAATTCAAGACATGTCAGGACTGCAGGCATGCCATGCTAGCATCCACACTCTCTGCTTATGTAACCATGCACTTGTAATCTGGGCAGAACGTGGTTTGGCATTGTCCTGCTGGAGAATGCAGGGCTTTCCCTGGAAAAGATGAAGTCTGGATGGTGCCCTCACAGATGTGCAAGTTACCCATGCCATGGGCATTAACACGCCCCCATACCATGACAGACGCTGGCTTTTGGACCTCACGCTGATAACAGCTTGGATGGTCCTTTTCCTCTTTGGCCCGGAGAACACGACTGATATTTTTTCCAAAAACCATTTGAAATGTTGACTCGTCAGACCACAAAACACAATTCCACTGTGCTACTGTCCATCTCAGATGAGACAGAGCCCAGAGAAGTCTGCAGCGTCTCTGTACAGTGAATATATACGTCTTCTGCTTCGCATAGTAAAGCCTTAACTTACACCTGTGGATGCAGCGGCGAATGGTGTTGACTGACAAAGGTTTACCAAAGTATTACTGAGTCCCTGTCAGGATACCCATTACAGACTCATGATAGTTTTTGAGACAGTGACATCTGAGGGATCGGAGATCACACACATTCAGAAGTGGTTTTCGGCCTTGCCCTTTATGCACCGAGATTTGACCTGATTCCTTGAATCTTTTAATTATGTTGTGCACTGTAGAAGGTGAAATGCCCCAAATCCTACCGAATTGTCTTTTGGGAATGTTGTTCTCAAAGTGTTGGATTATTTGCTGACGCATCTGTTGGCAGATTGCCGAGCTTCGACCTATCCTTGCTCTTGAAGGACTAGAGATTTTTTGGAGACTCCTTATATACTATGATTACACGATTGCCTCACCTGTTTCCCCATCACCTTCTTATTTCAACTTGTCACATCGCTATTAGTCCTAAATTGCCCCTTTCCCAGCTTTTTTTGGACGTGTCATCAGATTTGAAATGAGTGTATATTTTCAAATATACATTAAATTCACAAAGTAAAACATCAAATAATATAATAATAATGTATTAATAATGTGTTTATCTTTGGAGCCCTTTCCAGTGAAGCTCCTTGCTATATACCATATCCCTTTTTAACCCTATTAAAACATTTTTTTCATTATAAAAGTTATATCAGCGATAGTCGTGATATGTATTGAAATTAATGGGTGCGCTAGAGCGATGTCGGCTGCGCCAAACTTTCTCTGGTAAATCTATTTCACCATGGACTAGTAATATTAACTTGTGTGCTAATTTTAGTGCACCACTTGTAATCTTGGTCTTTGTGTATGCTTGTGCACATGTGAAAAGGGGGTTAATTTTACCACCAACATTTTTAAAAACAAACACTTAGATTACGAGTTTTGCGTTAGGCTTAAAAAGCAGCGTTGGCCGGTCCCAACACTGCTTTTTAATGCCCGCTGGTATTACGAGTCTTGAAGGTACAGGTGTACCGCTCACTTTTTTGGCCAGACTTGGAAATACCGCAAATCCACTTACATATATTGCGTATCCTCTTTTTTCAATGGGACTTGCATAGCGCCGGTATTACGAGTCTGCCAAAAAGTGAGCGGTAGACCCTCTCCTGTCAAGACTGGTACAGCATTTTAAAGTCAGTAGTTAAGAGTTTTACACTACAACGCTGTAGCATAAAACTCTTAACTAAAGTGCTAAAAAGTACACTAACACCCATAAACTACCTGTTAACCCCTAAACCGAGGCCCTCCCACATCGCAAACACTAAAATAAAATTTTTAACCCCTAATCTGCCGAACCACATCGCCTCCACTATAATAAATATATTAACCCCTAAACCGCCACACTCCCGCCTCGCAAACATTAGTTAAATATTATTAACCCCTAATCTGCCGTCCCTAACATCGCCGACACCTACCTACATTTATTAACCCCTAATCTGCCGCCCCCAACGTCGTCGCCTCTATACTAAAGTCTAACCCTAACCCCCCTAACTTAAATATAATTTAAATAAATCTAAATAAAATTACTATAATTAACTAAATTATTCCTATTTAAAACTAAATACTTACCTGTAAAATAAACCATAAGCTAGCTAAAATATAACTAATAGTTACATTGTACCTAGCTTAGGGTTTATTTTTATTTTAAAGGCAAGTTTGTATTTATTTTAACTAGGTAGAATAGTTATTAAATAGTTATTAACTATTTAAAAACTACCTACCTAAAATAAATACAAAAGTACCTGTAAAATAAAACCTAACCTAAGTTACACTAACACCTAACACTACACTATAATTAAATTAATTCCCTAAACTAAATACAATTAAATACAATTAAATAAAATTAGCTAAAGTACAAAATAAAACAAAACACTAAATTACAGAAAATAATAGAAATTACAAGATTTTTAAACTAATTATACCTAATTTAATCCTACTAACAAAATGAAAAATCCCTCCCCAAAAGAAAAAAAAAGCCCTACCCTACACTAAATTACAAATAGCCCTTAAAAGGGCCTTTTGCGGGGCATTGCCCCTAAGTAATCAGCTATTTTACCTGTAAAAAAATTACAAATCCCCCCCCAATATTAAAACCCACCACCCACACAGCCAACCCTACTCTAAAACCCACCCAATACCCCTTTAACAAAACCTAACACTAACCCCTTGAAAATCACCTTACCGGGAGAAGTCTTTATCCAACCGGGCCGAAGTCCTCACCGAATCCAGCAGAAGTGGTCCTCCAGACGGGCAGAAGTCTTCATCCAGACCCGGCGCGGGTCCATCTTCAAGACATCCGATGCGGAGCATCCTCTTCTTTCCACGGCGACTGAAGAATTAAGGTTCCTTTAAGTGACGTCATCCAAGATGGCATCCCTTAGATTCCAATTGGCTGATAGAATTCTATCAGCCAATTGGAATTAAAGGGACATTATACACTCATTTTTTCTTTGCATAAATGTGTTGTAGATGATCTATTTATATAGCTCAAAAAGTTTGTTTTTTAAATAAATGTATAGTTTTGCTTATTTTTAAATATCATTGCTCTGATTTTCAGACTCCTAATCAAGCCCCAAAGTTTTATGTGAATACTGTCAGCTACCTTCTCCAGCTTGCTCCTCTTTGTGTAAAGGGTCTTTTCATATGCAAAAGAAGGGGGAGGGGGGAGTGTCTTATTTGCCACTTGCAATGGGCTTTACAGCTACCTTTTTAATAGAGCCAAACTGACAGCTTCTAAGTAAGTTTTTAAACAGTTTTATACTGGATTTTTATATCAGTATCTGTGCATCTTATTCTTTATAGTAGTGTCTTTTACGTGCAGATATATGAAAATGAGTGTATACTGTCCCTTTAAGGTAGGAAAAACCCTATTGATCCAATCAGCCAATAGGATTGAGTTGGCATTCTATTGGCTGTTCCAATCAGCCAATAGAATGCCAGCTCAATCCTATTGGCTGATTGCATCAGCCAATAGGATTTTTTCTACCTTAATTCCGATTGGCTGATAGAATTCTATCAGCCAATCGGAATTAAAGGGACGCCATCTTGGATGACGTCACTTAAAGGTACCTTCATTCTTCAGTCGCCGTGGAAAGAAGAGGATGCTCCGCGTCGGATGTCTTGAAGATGGACCCGCTCCGCGCCGGATGGATGAAGATAGAAGATGCCGTCTGGATGAAGACTTCTGCCCGTCTGGAGGACCACTTCTGCCGGATTCGTTGAGGACTTCGGCCCGGTTGGATGAAGACTTCTCCCGGTACAGTGATCTTCAAGGGGTTAGTGTTAGGTTTTTTTAAGGGGTTATTGGGTGGGTTTTAGAGTAGGGTTGGTTGTGTGGGTGGTGGGTTTTAATGTTGGGGGGATTTGTAATTTTTTTTACAGGTAAAAGAGCTGATTACTTTGGGGCAATGCCCTGCAAAAGGCCCTTTTAAGGGCTATTTGTAATTAAGTGTAGGGTAGGGCTTTTTTTTATTTTGGGGGGGCTTTTTTATTTTGTTAGGGGGATTAGATTAGGTGTAATTAGTTTAAAAGTCTTGAAATTTGTTTATTTTCTGTAATTTAGTGTTTTGTTGTTTTTTTGTACTTTAGCTAATTTTATTTAATTGTATTTAATTTAATTATAGTGTAGTGTTAGGTGTTATTGTAACTTAGGTTTTATTTTACAGGTACTTTTGTATTTGTTTTAGCTAGGTAGTTTATTAAATAGTTAATAACTATTTAGTAACTATTCTACCTAGTTAAAATAAATACAAACTTGCCTGTAAAATAAAAATAAACCCTAAACTAGATACAATGTAACTATTAGTTATATTGTAGCTATTTTAGGATTTATTTTATAGGTAAGTATTTAGTTTTTAATAGGAATAATTTAGTTATAGTAATTTTATTTAGATTTATTTAAATTATATTTAAGTTAGGGGGGGTTAGGGTTAGACTTAGGTTTAGGGTTTAATATGTTTATTATAATGGCGGCGACGTTGGGGGCAGCAGATTAGGGGTTAATAAGTGTAGGTAGGTTGCGTCGACATTTGGGGGCGGCAGATTAGGGGTTAATAAATATAATGTAGGTGTCGGCGATGTTGGGGGCAGCAGATTAGGGGTTCATAAGTATAATGTATGTGGCGGCGGTGTCCGGAGCGGCAGATTAGGGGTTAATAATCTAATGCAGGTGTCGGCGGTGGCAGATTAGGGGTTAATAAGTGTAAGATTAGGGGTGTTTAGACTCGGGGTTCATGTTAGGGTGTTAGGTGTAGACATAACTTTTATTTCCCCATAGGAATCAATGGGGCTGCGTTAGGAGCCAAACGCTGCTTTTTTGCAGGTGTTAGACTTTTTTTCAGCCGGCTCCTTTGATTCCTATGGGGAGATCGTGCACAAGCACGTTACACCAGCTCACCGCTGACTTAAGCAGCGCTGGTATTGGAGTGCGGTAATGAGCTAAATTTTGCTCAACGCTCACTTCTTGTCTTTTAACAACAGGTTTGTAAAAACCCGTAATACCAGCGCTGTCTGTAAGTGAGCGGTGAGCATAAACTGCTCGTTAGCACCGCACAGCCTCTAATGCAAAACTCGTAATCTAGCCGAAAGTATTTTGCTTAAATGATCCTAGTGAAAAATGGTGTAAAATGTATGTCTAAAATATAGATTAAAGGGACATAAACCCATTTTTTTTCTTTCGTGATTCAGATAGAGCAGCAATTGTAAGAAACTTTCTAATTTACTCCTATTATCAAATTTTCACTGTTCTCTTGGAATATTTATTTGAAAAAGCAGGATATAAGCTTAGGAGCCGGACCATTTTTGGTTCAGCACCTTGGGTAGTGCTTGCTGATTGGTGGCTACATTTAGCCACCAATCAGCAAGTGCTACCCACTAAAAATGGGACGGCTCCTAAGCTTACATTCCTGCTTTTCAGATAAAGATACAAAGAGAACGAAGAAAAATTATAATAGGAGTAAACTACAAAGTTAGATGTCTTAACTTTTTACCATGTGTGTGGAAGAAAATGTATTATATAGCTTGTTTGCTTTTTGTTGAGATTAATTGCTGTGAGCGAGAATACATATGGGGAGAAATGTCACTTTTTATCATAAGTTTTTAAAGAGACATTTCATCCAAAAGTGTCATACAGACGGATGCTTCTAATAAAAGCTATAGCTGTTTCAAAAGTGTATTTAAGTATGCACCGTGCACCAGCATTTTAAAGGCAACACTTGTTCAGAGAGCTTAAGGTGCTTGTACCAACTGGTAATGATTTGTTAATTGCTGACATGATACAAGCCCTACTGGTGCTCTGAGCAGCTGCAGTATTTAAAATGCTGGTGCACTGAGAATATCTAGCTATGCTTCACATGCACGTGCAGAGAAAAAATGTTAACACTAAAACAGTGATAAGTTTTACTAGAAGCATTTTTGCCAATACATTTATATTGCAAATATGTTTCTATTCAAAGATGTAATTCCTCTATGTGCAATTACATTTTGACCGGAATGTCCCTTTTTAACCCCTTAATGACCGAGGACGTGCAGGGTACGTCCTCCAAAAAAAGGCAGTTAACGCCTGAGGACGTACCCTGCACGTCCTCGGTGTGGAAAGCAGCTGGAAGCGATCCTGCTCGCTTCCAGCTGCTTTCCGGTTATTGCAGTGATGCATCGATATGGAGGCATCCTGCAATAACCTCACATGGCCATCCGATGCAGAGAGAGCCACTCTGTGGCCCTCTCTGCACCGGACATCGATGGCCGGTATCGTTGGTGGGTGGGAGCCGAATTGGGAGGCGGGTGGGCGGCCATCGGTGTGCCGCGTGACATCAAGGGGGGCGGGACCGTCGGGGGGCACGCACGGATGCGCGCGCGTGCACGGAGGGTGGCGGGCGGGCGCGTGCACGGGGCGGGAGCGGGTGGGAACCGCTACACTACGGAAAAAGTTTTAATAAAACTGGCCTAATCTTGTTTGTGCAAAAGCACAAAAAGTGATCGTGGAGGGGTGGGGGGGTTGGTTTTGTGTGTGGGGAAGCTACACTACAGAAACTTAACAAATTTAAAAAAAAAAACAATTTTTCTTCTAAACTGGGTACTGGCAGACAGCTGCCAGTACCCAAGATGGCGCCCATTAAGTTAGAGTGGGAGGGGATAGAGCTGTTTGGGGGGGGGATCAGTGAGGTTGGGGGCTAAGGGGGGATCGTACACAGCAGCATATGTAAATATGCTTAAAAAATCATAAAAAAAAAAAAAAGCTTTTATTTTAGTACTGGCAGACTTTCTGCCAGTACTTAAGATGGCGGGGACAATTTTGGGGTGGGGGAGGGAAGAGAGCTGTTTGGGAGGGATCAGGGGGTCTGATGTTTCAGGTGGGAGGCTGAGCTCTACACTAAATCTAATATTAACCCTGCAAGCTCCCTACAAGCTACCTAATTAACCCCTTCACTGCTAGCCATAATACACGTGTGATGCGCAGCGGCATTTAGCGGCCTTCTAATTACCAAAAAGCAACACCAAAGCCATATATGTCTGCTATTTCTGAACAAAGGGGATCCCAGAGAAGCATTTACAACCATTTGTGCCATAATTGCACAAACTGTTTGTAAATAATTTCAGTGAGAAACCTAAAGTTTGTGAAAAAATTTGTGAAAAAGTGAACATTTTTTTTTTATTTGATCGCATTTGGCGATGAAATGGTGGCATGAAATATACCAAAATGGGCCTAGATCAATACTTTGGGTTGTCTTCTAAAACAAAATATATACATGTCAATGGATATTCAGGTATTCCTGACAGATATCAGTGTTCCAATGTAACTAGCGCTAATTTTGAAAAAAAAAAAGTGGTTTGGAAATAGCAAAGTGCTACTTGTATTTATTGCCCTATAACTTACAAAAAAAGCAAAGAACATGTAAACATTGGGTATTTCTAAACTCAGGACAAAATTTAGAAACTATTTAGCATGGGTGTTTTTTGGTGGTTGTAGATGTGTAACAGATTTTGGGGGTCAAAGTTAGAAAAAGTGTGTTTTTTTTCAATTTTTTCCTCATATTTTATAATTTTTTTTATAGTAAATTATAAGATATGATGAAAATAATGGTATCTTTAGAAAGTCCATTTAATGGCGAGAAAAACGGTATATAATATGTGTGGGTACAGTAAAGGAGTAAGACGAAAATTACAGCTAAACACAAACACCGCAAAAATGTAAAAATAGCCTTGGTCCCAAACGGACAGAAAATGGAAAAGTGCTGCGATCATTAAGGGGTTAAAGGACATAAAAGTGTAAAAGATAAAGATTTAATATGTTAGATCATTTTATTACTACACTATTGCTTGTATACAACTATGGTCTAGTTTCCATTGAGGTTACCACCAGTTTCCAAGCTTTAACAACTCAATGGAAACTAGGCCTATGTGTTTAACCCATGCAATGGGTTGAACACATAGGGATTGATCACAAAAATGGCAGAAAAATGCAATACATGTTTTTGGATCCTCGCTATTCATTTACTAAAGGTCTATTCATCACTATTGTATAGGCATCTACAGTGAACAGGGCACACATTTACATATGAGACAAAAAAGAAAGGGCGCCTCCTAGTGTAGCCAATTTATATATAAATAGATGATAAATGTTTGAAGATTTTATACTCACATATGGTGAAGGCAACGATAATGCCTAGGTAAGCGGTCTGGAAACTTATCAGTGTCCCAGTTGACTGTGCACCATAAGCAGGGCAGCTCCTCTTGAATGGTAAAGGTCTGAAAAAATGGAATGGTATACAGAGGGCGACTCCTAGTGCAGATCAGTCGGTACAGTTTTAACCCCCAACTTATCCCTTTAGAGAGATACTCAAATATTATGGAGCACACTATAGTGCTAATGAGACAAGCTGGGTATATTGTAGTGGCCCAGCGCACATAACACTCTGGCAAGCAATGGATGAATGTTGAAAATAGAAGATAGGAGACTTCAGAAGTGTATCAAAATATTTTTTATAAAAATAAATAAACATAAAAACAATCAGTAAAATACGCTACGCGTTTCTCAGAGCTCACCACTCTGTTTCCTCAGGCAAGTTATACTGATCTGTGACTGAAGTCTCCTATTTATACCCCAAAGACTAATTGGGATATCAGTTACACCCATTACACACCCTTGTAATTAGCTCATGCAAGTGTTTCCATAACAACCTTTCTAACTCCACCTAACATTTCTTGAATGGAATATACAACATATTTGATACATTTTATACAGAGATCTGGTAAATAAACTTTGTACATAATGTAACATCAGTTAAATTATTTATACAATGTAACGAAACATCATCATATATAAAAGTAAAGAGCCCATACATTTAGACAACTTGATCCATCAACCAAAATCCTTGTGAATCCCAATATAAGAAAGCTGTGTATTTATTTATCCTATAAATTTTCTCAAAATATACATAAATATATTAGACTTAGCTTAATTTATGAAGTTATGTTTCATACACATCGCATTACGAGATGGGTTTAACGCCACTAATAAGAAGATTAAGCTAAGTCTCATATATTGGCCTGATGGGCATACTGGGTAACTTTGACACATATTGCATTTAACAATATTTATTTTTAAAGTTTCTTAAAGCTCTGTTTTGATGTTATTTGAAAACAAGATGGTGACTGGGTTTTCATTGGAAGGGTTTATGATAACTTATACTGGATTTTAACAGTACTGAAACTGTAGAGCGTAAACCCGCTTCTTTGCAACTTTGTAGCTGCCTAGAAGATGTTCAAATACGATTGCGCCTTTGTAACTAGGTTTTTTATAGGGGATGCTCCTTCATGCACGCTAAGTCCGAACAAGGTCACGTTTTCAAAGGGTTTGAACCTACATTACTGAACTCAAATTCACAAAGGCATGTTTCAGTTTACAAGTTCAATAATGTAGCACTTTAATAACGCACTGCTGCAACCATGTTTGAACATAGCATAGGCGAAGGAGCGTCCCCTATAAAATTCTGTTTATGAACACGCAATCTCATTTGAATGTCTTCTAGACTGATACAATGCTACCCAGTATGCCCATCATTATTACACGCCATTTGTAGATGTTGATGTTCTGGTGCAACTAGTCAAGTATGCCCATCATACCAAGTTACAAATGGAATTCACTGATATTAATCAGTGGTGAGGATGGTTTTGGATTACAATAGGTTAATTTCACACATGTGGATGAGTATTTTCCTTGCATAGTGCACAAAGGTGTTGCATGAATAGATCTTTACTGTAACCTTAAGAGGTGTGAATTGGCTATTGTGTCAGTTTTGGTTGACCTCCCAGTTTCTATTTTCAGAACAGGTACTTAACAAATGAAAAGGTCTTTTCTGAAACTTTAATGTTAAAAAGGCGTCCACAGCTGCAGGATCTTAAATAACAAATCCATTTTGCATTGTGATAACCCTAGAAACCAGATGACCAAAGAAAAAAGCAATTTCAGGAGCAAATCACTGATAGATTGCAGTTAACCCAATAGTTAGAGTTAGCTCCAGAGCAGCAACACACTACTGGGAGCTAGCTGAACACATCTGGTGAGCCAATGACAAGAGGGATATGTAGCTACCCATCAGCAGCAAGCTATCAGTAGTGCATTACTGCACCTGGGCCTATCTAGGTATGCTTTTCAGCATAGCAATTTTGATAATAGATTTAAGTCTCTTAAAATTGCATGCTCTATCAGAATCAAGGTTTAATTTTAACTTTTATGTCCCTTTAAATTTACAACTGTATTCTGATTGTCTCTAAAGACTAAGGGGTTAATAGGTTAAAGGGACATACATACAAGTAATTAAACAAAATACCATCATTTTGACAGAAGTTAGTCAGACACAATTGAAAAAATGTATAAGGATTTCCCATGTCAGTTTTTCTTTCCTTCCAACATTAATGCTACATGGCAAAAAAATGTGTGCCTGTAAAACTGATACACGTGAAAAGAAACACAAATGTCCCATTGGCTGCTCAAATTAAGCATCATTGTTGTACCCATGAATATGCCAAAGCTGTGGTAGAATGGGGCTTCAACTTAAAGGAGATCTCTTCTCTTAATTAACAATTCATAAGCTGCTTTAGAATCTCTCTTTCATTCTACAGCCATGAAAACATAAATAAAGAATAATCAGTTTCTCTAATAACTTTACTAGTTTTAAGACTGTTCTTGAGCACCCTTACCATCTCAAGTATTGAGAGTATTAGTTTGTATTGCAGGCACAGCAGTATCAGAATAAATATTTTGCCATCTGAGGAACAGAAAGGGGGAAGTTCTAGACTCAAACTTGTCCTAATGTAAAATGAGAATAGGAAGAGCAGAAAGCAGAGCGCCCACTTCTGAATTTGCCTTTAAAGGGACATGATTTAGAAAGAGCATGCAAATTTAAACAACTTTCTAGTTTACTTTATTATCTAATTTGCTTAAAGGGACATTAAACACTAAATACATGCTAGATAGAATGATGCATTCAAACAAAAGATTAGTCCATGACTAACATGTAGATGTATTTTTTAAAGTTTCATTAGTTGTTTAAAAAGTGACAAAATAAGTGTAAAGTTTTAGTGTCTATAAAACACTGGAAGCTACCCTGTTGTAACTTGTGTTACCTTCTCTGCTGTGGCCAATTAGAGACAGTTATACATAGGTCATTAGAGTGTGCAGCCAATGGTTGTGCTGGATTTAACAGTGTTCTGCACTTCCATTTCTAACAGGAACTGAAAAGCTCACAATTTCAGAATGGATTTACAGGCAAAGAGGACAAAATAAATAATGAAAGTATATTGCAGAGTTGTTTTATATATATATATATATATATATATATATATATATACATATACACACACAATTTATCATTTTATATTACCATCTCAAAGTGTTTAATGTCCCTTTAATTCTCGTAATATCTGCTGATTGGTTGCTGCACATAGATGCCTCATATGATTGGCTCACCCATGTGAATTGCTATTTTTATATATATATAAGTAAATTGGAATGTTGTTTAAAATTGTATTCCCTATCTGAATCATAAAAGAAAAATGTTGGGTTTAGTGTCCCTTTAAGGATAACAGACAATTTCTGCTTCAATTTGAAATGACGATACTACAACACCTGAAGAACTTAATTCCCATCCCAAAATGTAATGGGACTTCTGAAAACAACTTGTAGACTGCAAGGACAATCATATAATTGTATGGCCAATAAGTACGAGAGGATGGAAGAAGTTAAATGGATAGTAAACCCAAATTATTTTTCTTTCATGATTCAGATAGAGCATACAATTTTTAGAAATTTTCTAATTTACTATTATTATCAATTATTCTTTGTTCTCTTGCTATCTTTATTTGAAAAAAGCAGGAATGTAAGCTTAAGAGCCGGCCCATTTTGGGTTCAGCACCTGGGTATTGCTTGTTGAATGGTGTTTAAATGTAGCCACCAATCAGCAAGCACTACCCAGGTGCTGAGCCAAAAATGGGCCGGCTCTTAACCTTACATTTCTGTTTTTTCAAATAAAGATAACAAGAGTAGAAAAATTGATAATAGGAGTAAATTAGAAAGTTGCTTAAAATTGTATGCTCTGAATCATGAAATAAATAATTTGGGTTTAGAATCCCTTTAAACAATTTTTTATACTTTTAAAGTTTGTCCAACAGCAAAAAAATTTGAATATGCATTAATCGCGGTTTAATGTCCATTTAATGCGTTTGCTTGGGAAAAAACAAGTTGTCTCTCATATTCAAGGCCAGATAGTACAAACTTCATGATCTGCTGTATATGAAGAAATGGTGTGGCAGCAGTTCATCTGCAGACATAGGAGAATTAGCAAGTAGGGGATTTATCTCAGAGATTTATACAAGAAACTGAACAGCAAAGTACCGAACACTGTAGTCACCATTTAGATGAAGCTTTTAATATACCGTAAGGTCCGTAAATAATTGGAAACTGACACAAGTTTTGTTATTTCAGTTGTTTACCAAAATAAATAAAAGATTATAGTTAAATAATGAATATGGCTTAAAGTGCAGTCTCTCAGCTTTAATTTGAGGGTATTCACATCCAAATCGGAGGAAGGGTTTAGGAATTACAGCTCTTTAATATGTAGCCCCCTCTTTTTCAAGGGCCCAAAAGTAATTGGATGATTGACTCAAAAGCTATTTCATGGACAGGTGTGGCTATTCCTTCGTTATTTCATCATCAATTAGGCAGATAAAAGGTCTGGAGTTGATTCCAGGTGTGGCATTCACATTTGGAAGTTGTTGCTGTGAACCCACATCATGCGTTTAAAGGAGCTCTCAATGCAAATGAAACAGGCCATCCTTAGGCCGCAAAAATAAAAGAAATCCACCAGAGAGATAGTAGGAACATTAGGAGTGGCCAAATCAACAGTTTGGTACATTCTGAGATAAAAAGAACGCACTGGTGAGCTCTGCAACACAAAAAGGCATGGACGTCCACGGAAGACAACAGTGGTGGATGATCATGGGATCCTTTCCATGTTAAAGAAAAATCCCTTCACAACATCCAGCCAAGAAGTACACTCTCCAGGAGGTAGGCTTATCATTACCCAAGTCTACAATACAGAGAAGACTTCACAAGAGCAAATACAGAGGGTTTACCACAAGGTGCAAACATTCATAAGCCTCAAGAATAGAAAGGCCAGGTTAGACTTTGCCAAAAAATATCAACCTTTACCACAATAATGGAAGAAAAAGGTATGGAGAAGGCTTGGAACGGCTCATGATCTGAAGAATACCACATCATTTGTAAATCACGGGGAAGGCAGTGTGATGACATGGGCATGCATGGCTTCCAATGGCACTGGGTCACTAATGTTTAGTGATGATATGACAGAAGACCGAAGCAGCCGGATGAATTCTAAAGTCTATAGGAATATATTGTCTGCTCAGATTTAGCCAAATTCAGCAAAATTGATTGGACAGCGCTTCAATTTATAGATGGACAATGACCAAAACATACTGCAAAAGCAACCCAGTAGTTTTTTAAGTCAAAGAAGTGAAATATTCTGCAATGGTCAAGTCAGTCACCTGATCTCAACCCGATCAAGCTTGCATTTCACTTGCTGAAGACAAAACTTAAGGCAGAAAGACCCACAAACAAACAACAACTGTAGGCAGCTGCAGTAAATGCCGGGCAAAGCATCACAAAGGAGGAAACCCAGCGTTTGGTGATGTCCATGCATTCCAGACTTCCAGCAGTCATTGCCTGCAAAGGATTCTCAACAAAGTATGAAAAATGAACATTTAATTTATGATGGTGTTATCTCCAATTACATTTGAGCCCCTGAAATAAGGGGACTGTGTAAGAAAATGATTGCAATTCCTAAAAGTTGTTATACAATATTTTTGTTCAACCACTTGAATTAAAGATGAAAGCGTGCACTTCAATTGCATCTCAGTTGTTTAATTTCAAATCCATTGTGGTGGCGTACAGAATCAAAATTATGAAAATTGTGTCAGTGTCCAATTATTTACGGAGCGAACTGTAGTTGATGGATGTCAGTGAGAGCAGAAGTTTGTAAAGCTTTTATTTGAGACACCCAGTCACTTTCTCCAAGTGACACTAACCCATTACATTATGTACTATCATCTTTATTACTAAATAAATAAGATTATAGTAATCTATCAAGAGTTTATTATTTTTTCATAAAATTTGTGGGCTCAGACCTGACTTGGCACCCAGTACCGCTAGGCAACTTCACTCTAAAAGGATTTATGAAGACTCTGAGTAAAACAGGGGTAAGGATTAGCTCTGTTATGTGCTTTCCATTACC
Source organism: Bombina bombina (assembly GCF_027579735.1). Classification (NCBI taxonomy): domain Eukaryota; kingdom Metazoa; phylum Chordata; class Amphibia; order Anura; family Bombinatoridae; genus Bombina; species Bombina bombina. Next base: position 186,275,884 of record NC_069508.1, on the reverse strand, counting down.
TTTCCTTTAAACAAAGGATACCAAGAGAAAAAAGTAAATTTGAAATCAGAAAGAAATTGAAAAGTTGCATTCCGAATGTAAACCTGCCTTTTATGTCCCTTTAATTTGGACAAAGAATTTATACGGTATCAAAATAAAAAAGTTTAATCATTATAGGAGTTCAAAAGTAAAAAGAAGGATAAAGAAGTTCCAAATATCTAGGAAATAAAACCACAGAATTTTACAGAAAATGCAAAGCATATCCTCTCTGTATGGGAACACAAATTTACAATAGTACATGCACTTCTGCCTTGTACACTTACTGCTAAACTAGCACACTCTTGGCCTGTTATATAGATGTATACTATAGATTGTAGTCATATTTATTCCTCACATACACCTGTTCCCTTTCCTTTGTGCATACAAACTGTAGAACAGACACTGACCTCAGTAGACAGCTATATACTGCACGGCATCTCCTGTTCTCTCACTACATATTTATTCCTCTGTCTGCACATAAACCTCACATACACACGTATACTGCAGAACAGACACTGACCTCACATACACGTATACTGCAGAACAGACACTGACCTCACATACACACGTATACTGCAGAACAGACACTGACCTCACATACACACGTATACTGCAGAACATACACAAACCTCACATACACACGTATACTGCAGAACATACACAAACCTCACATACACACGTATACTGCAGAACAGACACAAACCTCACACACACGTACAGGGAGTGCAGAATTATTAGGCAAATGAGTATTTTGACCACATCATCCTCTTTATGCATGTTGTCTTACTCCAAGCTGTATAGGCTCGAAAGCCTACTACCAATTAAGCATATTAGGTGATGTGCATCTCTGTAATGAGAAGGGGTATGGTCTAATGACATCAACACCCTATATCAGGTGTGCATAATTATTAGGCAACTTCCTTTCCTTTGGCAAAATGGGTCAAAAGAAGGACTTGACAGGCTCAGAAAAGTAAAAAATAGTGAGATATCTTGCAGAGGGATGCAGCACTCTTAAAATTGCAAAGCTTCTGAAGCGTGATCATCGAACAATCAAGCGTTTCATTCAAAATAGTCAACAGGGTCGCAAGAAGCGTGTGGAAAAACCAAGGCACAAAATAACTGCCCATGAACTGAGAAAAGTCAAGCGTGCAGCTGCCAAGATGCCACTTGCCACCAGTTTGGCCATATTTCAGAGCTGCAACATCACTGGAGTGCCCAAAAGCACAAGGTGTGCAATACTCAGAGACATGGCCAAGGTAAGAAAGGCTGAAAGACGACCACCACTGAACAAGACACACAAGCTGAAACGTCAAGACTGGGCCAAGAAATATCTCAAGACTGATTTTTCTAAGGTTTTATGGACTGATGAAATGAGAGTGAGTCTTGATGGGCCAGATGGATGGGCCCATGGCTGGATTGGTAAAGGGCAGAGAGCTCAAGTCCGACTCAGACGCCAGCAAGGTGGAGGTGGAGTACTGGTTTGGGCTGGTATCATCAAAGATGAGCTTGTGGGGCCTTTTCGGGTTGCGGATGGAGTCAAGCTGAACTCCCAGTCCTACTGCCAGTTTCTGGAAGACACCTTCTTCAAACAGTGGTACAGGAAGAAGTCTGCATGCTTCAAGAAAAACATGATTTTCATGCAGGACAATGCTCCATCACACGCGTCCAAGTACTCCACAGCGTGGCTGGCAAGAAAGGGTATAAAAGAAGAAAATCTAATGACATGGCCTCCTTGTTCACCTGATCTGAACCCCATTGAGAACCTGTGGTCCATCATCAAATGTGAGATTTACAAGGAGGGAAAACAGTACACCTCTCTGAACAGTGTCTGGGAGGCTGTGGTTGCTGCTGCACGCAATGTTGATGGTGAACAGATCAAAACACTGACAGAATCCATGGATGGCAGGCTTTTGAGTGTCCTTGCAAAGAAAGGTGGCTATATTGGTCACTGATTTGTTTTTGTTTTGTTTTTGAATGTCAGAAATGTATATTTGTGAATGTTGAGATGTTATATTGGTTTCACTGGTAAAAATAAATAATTGAAATGGGTATATATTTGTTTTTTGTTAATTTGCCTTATAATTATGCACAGTAATAGTCACCTGCACACACAGATATCCCCCTTAAATAGCTATAACTAAAAACAAACTAAAAACTACTTCCAAAACTATTCAGCTTTGATATTAATGAGTTTTTTGGGTTCATTGAGAACATGGTTGTTGTTCAATAATAAAATTAATCCTCAAAAATACAACTTGCCTAATAATTCTGCACTCCCTGTATACTGCAGAACAGACACTGACCTCACATACACGTATACTGCAGAACAGACACTGACCTCACATACACACGTATACTGCAGAACAGACACAAACCTCACATACACACGTATACTGCAGAACAGACACAAACCTCACATACACACGTATACTGCAGAACAGACACAAACCTCACATACACACGTATACTGCAGAACAGACACAGACCTTACATAAACACGTATACTGCAGAACAGACACTGACCTCACATACACACGTATACTGCAGAACATACACAAACCTCACATACACACGTATACTGCAGAACAGACACAAACCTCACATACACACGTATACTGCAGAACAGACACAAACCTCACATACACACGTATACTGCAGAACAGACACAAACCTCACATACACACGTATACTGCAGAACAGACACAGACCTTACATAAACACGTATACTGCAGAACAGACACTGACCTCACATACACACGTATACTGCAGAACATACACAAACCTCACATACACACGTATACTGCAGAACAGACACTGACCTCACATACACACGTATACTGCAGAACATACACAAACCTCACATACACACGTATACTGCAGAACAGACACTGACCTCACATACACGTATACTGCAGAACAGACACAAACCTCACATACACACGTATACTACAGAACAGACACAAACCTCACATACACACGTACACTGCAGAACAGGCACAAACTTCACATACACACGTATACTGCAGAACAGACACAAACTTCACATACACACGTATACTGCATAACAGACACAAACCTCACATACACACGTATACTGCAGAACAGACACAAACCTCACATACACACGTATACTGCAGAACAGACACAAACCTCACATACACACGTATACTGCAGAACAGACACTGACCTCACATACACTGACCCCACATACACGTATACTGCAGAACAGACACTGACCTCACATACACGTATACTGCAGAACAGACACTGACCTCACATACACGTATACTGCAGAACAGACACAAACCTCACATACACACGTATACTGCAGAACAGACACTGACCTCACATACACGTATACTGCAGAACAGACACAAACCTCACATACACACGCATACTGCAGAACAGGCACAAACTTCACATACACACGTATACTGCAGAACATACACAAACCTCACATACACACGTATACTGCAGAACAGAGACAAACCTCACATACACACGTATACTGCAGAACAGACACAAACCTCACATACACACGTATACTGCAGAACAGACACAAACCTCACGTATACTGCAGAACAGACACAGACCTCACATAAACACGTATACTGCAGAACAGACCTTACATAAACACGTATACTGCATAACATACACAAACCTCACATACACACGTATACTGCAGAACAGACACAGACCTCACATAAACACGTATACTGCAGAACAGACACAAACCTCACATACACACGAATACTGCAGAACACTGTTGCCTTTACTTTGTGCATACAGACTGCAGAACAGACCCTGACCTCACTAGACAACTATATACTGCACAGCATCTCTCCTGTTCTCTCACTACATATTTCAGGGCTAATTTGTTTTGCTCCCTGCACACTTGTTTGTAGGTTTGCCCATTGTCCTTCACCAAAATACCTGAAAAGCAGCAGGTGACTGGATCATGCAACTCTCTCCTACTTAACAGAAGGCCATAGTAAAAACTTAATAGTAAACAATAATAATAATATACATGCTGCCCTGTATAAGAATTTTGAGGATGGATAAATAGATGCACATGCAACCTCCACTAATAAAGGTTCCCCTGCATTAGGATTGTACACATTCTGCACATATTATATATAGACTGGCTGCTATGGGCCCCCATCACTTGAGCCCTGGTGCAACTGCACCTTCTGCACCAATGGTGGTTCCGCTCCTGGTGCATCTGATTATTTATAAAACTTTATACCTTAGGCTCCATCTATAGTAAGTTTAAGTAAGATACATGCGAGTTAACCCCTTTTGTACCAATAATAAATAGAGCAACGATTATTTACATCTGTGCCAGTAACTCAAATTAACATTTTAACCGCTGTATCAGTAGGATCAGTAATTTATACTTTGTGCCAAAAAGCTATTAGAGCAATGTTTTTTTCTGTAAGCAGCAGTTACTTAAAAATCCTTAATCCTTTACAAAAATGACTGCTGCATGTGTAAAGTATTAGTAGATATGCAGGTGCCACTTAGGGATCCTAAAAATGGACATTTAAAGGGATAGAAAGTCAAATATGAAATGTGCATGGCTGCATTTCAGTTAAAAACAGAAGCATTTTTACAATACTTCCATTAGCAAAAATGCTTCTAGTAAAAGCTGTAACTGTTTTCTCCAACATAGGTGTGTCCGGTCCACGGCGTCATCCTTACTTGTGGGATATTCTCTTCCCCAACAGGAAATGGCAAAGAGCCCAGCAAAGCTGGTCACATGATCCCTCCTAGGCTCCGCCTTCCCCAGTCATTCTCTTTGCCGTTGTACAGGCAACATCTCCACGGAGATGGCTTAGAGTTTTTTAGTGTTTAACTGTAGTTTTTATTATTCAATCAAGAGTTTGTTATTTTGAAATAGTGCTGGTATGTACTATTTACTCAGAAACAGAAAAGAGATGAAGATTTCTGTTTGTATGAGGAAAATGATTTTAGCAACCGTCACTAAAATCCATGGCTGTTCCACACAGGACTGTTGAGAGCAATTAACTTCAGTTGGGGGAACAGTGAGCAGTCTCTTGCTGCTTGAGGTATGACACATTCTAACAAGACGATGTAATGCTGGAAGCTGTCATTTTCCCTCTGGGATCCGGTAAGCCATGTTTATTACGATTGTAAATAAGGGCTTCAAAAAGGGCTTATTAAGACTGTAGACTTTTTTTGGGCTAAATCGATTGATTATTAACACATATTTAGCCTTGAGGAATCATTTTATCTGGGTATTTTGATATAATAATATCGGCAGGCACTGTTTTAGACACCTTATTCTTTAGGGGCTTTCCCAAAGCATAGGCAGAGCCTCATTTTCGCGCCGGTGTTGCGCACTTGTTTTTGAGAGGCATGGCATGCAGTCGCATGTGAGAGGGGCTCTGATACTTAGAAAAGACTTTCTGAAGGCGTCATTTGGTATCGTATTCCCCTTGGGGCTTGGTTGGGTCTCAGCAAAGCAGATACCAGGGACTGTAAAGGGGTTAAAGTTCAAAACGGCTCCGGTTCCGTTATTTTAAGGGTTAAAGCTTCCAAATTTGGTGTGCAATACTTTTAAGGCTTTAAGACACTGTGGTGAAAATTTGGTGAATTTTGAACAATTCCTTCATGTTTTTTCGCATTTGCAGTAATAAAGTGTGTTCAGTTTAAAATTTAAAGTGACAGTAACGGTTTTATTTTAAAACGTTTTTTGTACTTGTTATCAAGTTTATGCCTGTTTAACATGTCTGAACTACCAGATAGACTGTGTTCTGAATGTGGGGAAGCCAGAATTCCTATTCATTTAAATAAATGTGATTTATGTGACAATGACAATGATGCCCAAGATGATTCCTCAAGTGAGGGGAGTAAGCATGGTACTGCATCATTCCCTCCTTCGTCTACACGAGTCTTGCCCACTCAGGAGGCCCCTAGTACATCTAGCGCGCCAATACTCCTTACTATGCAACAATTAACGGCTGTAATGGATAATTCTGTCAAAAACATTTTAGCCAAAATGAACACTTATCAGCGTAAGCGCGACTGCTCTGTTTTAGATACTGAAGAGCATGACGACGCTGATATTAATATTTCTGAAGGGCCCCTAACTCAGTCTGATGGGGCCAGGGAGGTTTTGTCTGAGGGAGAAATTACTGATTCAGGGAACATTTCTCAACAAGCTGAACCTGATGTGATTGCATTTAAATTTAAGTTGGAACATCTCCGCATTCTGCTTAAGGAGGTATTATCCACTCTGGATGATTGTGACAAGTTGGTCATCCCAGAGAAACTATGTAAAATGGACAAGTTCCTAGAGGTGCCGGGGCTCCCAGAAGCTTTTCCTATACCCAAGCGGGTGGCGGACATTGTTAATAAAGAATGGGAAAGGCCCGGTATTCCTTTCGTCCCTCCCCCCATATTTAAAAAATTGTTTCCTATGGTCGACCCCAGAAAGGACTTATGGCAGACAGTCCCCAAGGTCGAGGGAGCGGTTTCCACTTTAAACAAACGCACCACTATACCCATAGAGGATAGTTGTGCTTTCAAAGATCCTATGGATAAAAAATTAGAAGGTTTGCTTAAAAAGATGTTTGTTCAGCAGGGTTACCTTCTACAACCAATTTCATGCATTGTCCCTGTCGCTACAGCCGCATGTTTCTGGTTCGATGAGCTGATAAAGGCGGTCGACAGTGATTCTCCTCCTTATGAGGAGATTATGGACAGAATCAATGCTCTCAAATTGGCTAATTCTTTCACCCTAGACGCCACTTTGCAATTGGCTAGGTTAGCGGCTAAGAATTCTGGGTTTGCTATTGTGGCGCGCAGAGCGCTTTGGTTGAAATCTTGGTCGGCTGATGCGTCTTCCAAGAACAAGCTACTTAACATTCCTTTCAAGGGGAAAACGCTGTTTGGCCCTGACTTGAAAGAGATTATCTCGGATATCACTGGGGGTAAGGGCCACGCCCTTCCTCAGGATCGGCCTTTCAAGGCAAAAAATAAACCTAATTTTCGTCCCTTTCGTAGAAACGGACCAGCCCAAAGTGCTACGTCCTCTAAGCAAGAGGGTAATACTTCTCAAGCCAAGCCAGCTTGGAGACCAATGCAAGGCTGGAACAAGGGAAAGCAGGCCAAGAAACCTGCCACTGCTACCAAGACAGCATGAAATGTTGGCCCCCGATCCGGGACCGGATCTGGTGGGGGGCAGACTCTCTCTCTTCGCTCAGGCTTGGGCAAGAGATGTTCTGGATCCTTGGGCGCTAGAAATAGTCTCCCAAGGTTATCTTCTGGAATTCAAGGGACTTCCCCCAAGGGGGAGGTTCCACAGGTCTCAGTTGTCTTCAGACCACATAAAAAGACAGGCATTCTTACATTGTGTAGAAGACCTGTTAAAAATGGGAGTGATTCATCCCGTTCCATTAAGAGAACAAGGGATGGGGTTCTACTCCAATCTGTTTATAGTTCCCAAAAAAGAGGGAACGTTCAGACCAATCTTAGATCTCAAGATCTTAAACAAGTTTCTCAAGGTTCCATCGTTCAAGATGGAAACCATTCGAACTATTCTTCCTTCCATCCAGGAAGGTCAATTCATGACCACGGTGGATTTAAAGGATGCGTATCTACATATTCCTATCCACAAGGAACATCATCGGTTCCTGAGGTTCGCATTCCTGGACAAACATTACCAGTTTGTGGCGCTTCCTTTCGGATTAGCCACTGCTCCAAGGATTTTCACAAAGGTACTAGGGTCCCTTCTAGCTGTGCTAAGACCAAGGGGCATTGCTGTAGTACCTTACTTGGACGACATTCTGATTCAAGCGTCGTCCCTTCCTCAAGCAAAAGCTCACACGGACATTGTCCTGGCCTTTCTCAGATCTCACGGATGGAAAGTGAACGTGGAAAAGAGTTCTCTATCTCCGTCAACAAGGGTTCCCTTCTTGGGAACAATAATAGACTCCTTAGAAATGAGGATTTTTCTGACAGAGGCCAGAAAAACAAAACTTCTAGACTCTTGTCGGATACTCCATTCCGTTCCTCTTCCTTCCATAGCTCAGTGCATGGAAGTGATCGGGTTGATGGTAGCGGCAATGGACATAGTTCCTTTTGCACGCATTCATCTAAGACCATTACAACTGTGCATGCTCAGTCAGTGGAATGGGGACTATACAGACTTGTCTCCGAAGATACAAGTAAATCAGAGGACCAGAGACTCACTCCGTTGGTGGCTGTCCCTGGACAACCTGTCACGAGGGATGACATTCCGCAGACCAGAGTGGGTCATTGTCACGACCGACGCCAGTCTGATGGGCTGGGGCGCGGTCTGGGGATCCCTGAAAGCTCAGGGTCTTTGGTCTCGGGAAGAATCTCTTCTACCGATAAATATTCTGGAACTGAGAGCGATATTCAATGCTCTCAAGGCTTGGCCTCAGCTAGCGAGGGCCAAGTTCATACGGTTTCAATCAGACAACATGACAACTGTTGCGTACATCAACTATCAGGGGGGCACAAGGAGTTCCCTGGCGATGGAAGAAGTGACCAAAATCATTCTATGGGCGGAGTCTCACTCCTGCCACCTGTCTGCTATCCACATCCCAGGAGTGGAAAATTAGGAAGCGGATTTTCTGAGTCGTCAGACATTGCATCCGGGGGAGTGGGAACTCCATCCGGAAATCTTTGCCCAAGTCACTCAGCTGTGGGGCATTCCAGACATGGATCTGATGGCCTCTCGTCAGAACTTCAAAGTTCCTTGCTACGGGTCCAGATCCAGGGATCCCAAGGCGGCTCTAGTGGATGCACTAGTAGCACCTTGGACCTTCAAACTAGCTTATGTGTTCCCGCCGTTTCCTCTCATCCCCAGGCTGGTAGCCAGGATCAATCAGGAGAGGGCGTCGGTGATCTTGATAGCTCCTGCGTGGCCACGCAGGACTTGGTACGCAGATCTGGTGAATATGTCATCGGCTCCTCCTTGGAAGCTACCTTTGAGACGAGACCTTCTTGTTCAGGGTCCGTTCGAACATCCGAATCTGGTTTCACTCCAGCTGACTGCTTGGAGATTGAACGCTTGATCTTATCGAAGCGAGGATTCTCAGATTCTGTTATCGATACTCTTGTTCAGGCCAGAAAGCCTGTAACTAGAAAGATTTACCACAAAATTTGGAAAAAAATATATCTGTTGGTGTGAATCTAAAGGATTCCCTTGGGACAAGGTTAGGATTCCTAGGATTCTATCCTTCCTTCAAGAAGGATTGGAAAAAGGATTATCTGCAAGTTCCCTGAAGGGACAGATTTCTGCCTTGTCTGTGTTACTTCACAAAAAGCTGGCCGCTGTGCCAGATGTTCAAGCCTTTGTTCAGGCTCTGGTTAGAATTAAGCCTGTTTACAAACCTTTGACTCCTCCTTGGAGTCTCAATTTAGTTCTTTCAGTTCTTCAGGGGGTTCCGTTTGAACCCTTGCATTCCGTTGATATTAAGTTATTATCTTGGAAAGTTTTGTTTTTAGTTGCAATTTCTTCTGCTAGAAGAGTTTCAGAATTATCTGCTCTGCAGTGTTCTCCTCCTTATCTGGTGTTCCATGCAGATAAGGTGGTTTTACGTACTAAACCTGGTTTTCTTCCAAAAGTTGTTTCTAACAAAAACATTAACCAGGAGATTATCGTACCTTCTCTGTGTCCGAAACCAGTTTCAAAGAAGGAACGTTTGTTGCACAATTTGGATGTTGTTCGCGCTCTAAAATTCTATTTAGATGCTACAAAGGATTTTAGACAAACATCTTCCTTGTTTGTTGTTTATTCCGGTAAAAGGAGAGGTCAAAAAGCAACTTCTACCTCTCTCTCTTTTTGGATTAAAAGCATCATCAGATTGGCTTACGAGACTGCCGGACGGCAGCCTCCCGAAAGAATCACAGCTCATTCCACTAGGGCTGTGGCTTCCACATGGGCCTTCAAGAACGAGGCTTCTGTTGATCAGATATGTAGGGCAGCGACTTGGTCTTCACTGCACACTTTTACCAAATTTTACAAGTTTGATACTTTTGCTTCTTCTGAGGCTATTTTTGGGAGAAAGGTTTTGCAAGCCGTGGTGCCTTCCATTTAGGTGACCTGATTTGCTCCCTCCCTTCATCCGTGTCCTAAAGCTTTGGTATTGGTTCCCACAAGTAAGGATGACGCCGTGGACCGGACACACCTATGTTGGAGAAAACAGAATTTATGTTTACCTGATAAATTACTTTCTCCAACGGTGTGTCCGGTCCACGGCCCGCCCTGGTTTTTTTAATCAGGTCTGATGATTTATTTTCTTTAACTACAGTCACCACGGTACCATATGGTTTCTCCTATGCAAATATTCCTCCTTAACGTCGGTCGAATGACTGGGGTAGGCGGAGCCTAGGAGGGATCATGTGACCAGCTTTGCTGGGCTCTTTGCCATTTCCTGTTGGGGAAGAGAATATCCCACAAGTAAGGATGACGCCGTGGACCGGACACACCGTTGGAGAAAGTAATTTATCAGGTAAACATAAATTCTGTTTTTCAGCGGCATATGCACATATGCTGTGAGGGCCTATACACTGGTATTCTATACCTTTAACCCCTTCCTGCCGGTACTTATTTGTTACATCGGAAAAAATAAGCAAAACATTGAAATCATGCGATCGTTCTTGCGATTGTGTGATTTCAATGATGGGATCGGGTCAGGGGGGAGTGTATATGACACTAGGCAAACCCTCCAGCGCGGTTAGGATGGCATTGAACATTCTAACGGCAGAAAGGGGTTAAATGTCTAGTGATTTTGTATATTTTACTGGACAGCTGGATGAACTACTGGACATTCCAGTTCAGTATTGCATACCTGACAACCACTTGCATACAGCAGGACATTTACAATTCTGCTCACATACATTCTGTAGAATAGGAATGTAGAACTCTCCACCATATACTACAGAGCAGACACATCCTAGCCTTTCTCCGTACACATATACTACAGAGCAGACACATCCTAACCTTTCTCTGTACACATATACTGCAGAGCACACATCCTAGCCTTTCTCTGTACACATATACTGCAGAGCACACATCCTAGCCTTTCTCTGTACACATATACTGCAGAGCAGACACATCCTTGCCTTTCTCTATATATTTATACTGCTGAACAGACACATCCTAGCCTTTCTCTCTACCCGTATACTGCAGAGCTGACACATCCTAGCCTTTCTCTGTTCATTTATACTACAGAGTGTTGACACATCCTAGCCTTTCTCTATACATTTATACTGCTGAACAGACACATCCTTGGCTTTCTCTGTACATTTATACTGCTGAACAGACACATCCTAGCCTTTCTGTGTACATTTATACTTCTGAACAGACACATCCTAGCCTTTCTGTGTACATTTATACTTCTGAACAGACACATCCTAGCCTTTCTGTGTACATTTATACTTCTGAACAGACACATCCTAGCCTTTCTGTGTACATTTATACTGCTGAACAGACACATCCTAGCCTTTCTGTGTACATTTATACTTCTGAACAGACACATCCTAGCCTTTCTGTGTACATTTATACTTCTGAACAGACACATCCTAGCCTTTCTGTGTACATTTATACTTCTGAACAGACACATCCTAGCCTTTCTGTGTACATTTATACTTCTGAACAGACACATCCTAGCCTTTCTGTGTACATTTATACTGCTGAACAGACACATCCTAGCCTTTCTGTGTACATTTATACTTCTGAACAGACACATCCTAGCCTTTGAGAGGAAGTGAACAGCGCAGCTCCAGAAGCCATCCCCGGGAACTAACAGCAACAACAAACCCACGATTGAAGAAAATAAAAATGTACAATCAGCTGTGTTGAAGAGGTGCTCACCAGCAAAGGAGAAGTCAGTCCAGCAGTACAAAAGAAGAAATAGGCAGCACACCAGGTATTTGAAAAGCAAAAGTAAGGATTTATTCCATGCTTTAGTCGCTGCACACACTAACAACAAACACCGGAAGAAGGGGGCGTGTCCTTACGCGTTTCGTGCCGTGCGGCACTTAGTCATAGGATGAAAGGTAAGTGGAGAATAGGTAAATTTATACCCCATCCCACCAATCACATAACATACAAAATTAGATAGCTAGGTGAGTAAGAGGATACAAATTACACATTCAAAAATACAGAAAAAGATTACACAATGCTCAGTATGTAAATAGATTAAAACGGAGCAACTAACAAATGGATGGAAAAGGAGGTTAGGCAATATGTGAGGCAAAAAACAGAAGAAACAGTGTATACTCACATATCCAAATCATGGGAGCGATGTCACTCAAGCCCACATAAAATCAAAACAAATTTAAACTCACTACAAGATATGCAAAGAACGCTATCTACAAAGATATGTCTCATAACAAGAGTGTATAATTAAGGGCATATTTCATGCAACTCTATTCTTTAGAATTTCAACGATAAGAATGTTCAAAAATAGCTCAAATTGAAATTTAACAATTCATGATTTACACTAAACAAAAAACATTTTCCTTAGCTAAAAAGAGGATGCACAAAACAGAACATTTTAAGTTCATACAGCATAAATGAATTAATCTAAATGTTGGTATTATACTTTAGAATTTAGACATTAAATGTTAAATATTATTCAATAAAAAGGCTGATTTCCCATTCCTTATTTAAGCCATGGGGTTCTCTTGTATCAAGTGTTAAGATCCAAAAGAGCTCTTTCTTCATAAGGATCTTATTTTTATTTCCACCTCTGGTAGGTCTGGTTGCCACATCAATAACCTTTACATTGAAATTGGATAAATGTGTAAAATGGTGACAATTAAAATGCCTCGCTATCGGTGAATCTTTAGAATAATTTTTCACGTCTCTTTTGTGCTGTAACTCGGGTTCTTAGTGAACGTGAGGTTTGACCCACGTATTGAATTTTGCAAAGATTGCATTCTAAAAGATAGACCACAAAGGTGGTGGCACAATTGGCATAGTGTTCAATTTTATATGTATTCCCTGAATGTGAGCTACTAAATGTGTCTCCTCTACAGACATTTTCACAAGTGCCGCAATTAGCTGATAAACATTGAAAGGTGCCCTTTTTATTTAACCAAGTTCTAGGTCCTTTCTCATCTATTGAGCTAACCATACTCTGGGCTAACTTATTGCCCAAAGTGGGTGCTTTCTTGGGTACAACTTTCACATACTCTACATAATTACATAAAATATTATCATTTTTAAGATACATTAAATTCCGCTTAATGATTTTACAAATCTCTCCATATTGAGATGAATAGCCAGTGGAGAAAACAACCGAATTGCTAGTAAAACTGCCTATCTCTTTAGGAGTTCTCTTCCTGGTACTATCCAAGGGTCTGGCTTCAACTTCCTTCAATACATTTGCCAGATAGTTGTGATCATAACCCCGTGCCACTAGCCTTTCTGTGAGTAAATCTGCTTGTTTCCTAAATAAATCATTGGTGGAGGCATTTCTTCTGAGTCTTAAATATTGGCTCTTTGGTATGGCCTTAATCAGATGTCCTGGATGACACGATCTTGCGTGTAACATCGTGTTTCCAGCTGACTGTTTCCGAAAGGTATCCGTCGTGATAGTATCATGGTGTCCTATTAGGTGGAGGTCCAGAAATTGGACCTCTAATTTATTCTCCGTCCCTGTGAATCTCAGATTAAGATCATTATGATTCACATAGGCCAAAAAAAATCATCAAATGCATAATCCCCTTTGAATATGAAAATGAGGTCGTTTATATATATATATATATATATATATATATATATATATATATATATATATATATCATATAAAACTGTATAGACTCTTTAAATGGGTTTCATTGTAGATGGAGTTCCCACCATCCCATAAATAAATTTGCAAACGAGGGGGCAAATTTTTCCCCCATCGCCGTGCCACATGTTTGTAAATAATAATTGCCATCAAACATAAAAAAGTTATGGGACAGTAGGAGCTCAACACATTCACATATAAAATCCCTGTATTCAGGGGAAAGTCAGTTCTCTGCCGCAGGAAAAAGTTAATTGCTCTGACTCCCAGATTATGCGGGATGTTTGAATATAGAGAAACAACACCAACCACCACCCACCCAAACTCATGTGACCAACCAGTGTTACTTAGTAAATTAATAAGATGTCCTGAGTCCCTCAAGTAACTGCTCATGCCTTGAACAAGTGGTTGTAGAATAGAGTCAACCCATTCCGACAAAGGCTCAAAAAGTGAGCCTATCCCAGATATAATAGGGCGGCCGGGTGGGTTGACTATACCCTTATGAGTCTTGGGTAGGTGGTTGAAGATGGGTGTAATCGGATGTAAGGGAATCAAATACTCTCTCTTTGGAATTAAAAATACTGCTTCATCCAATAATCTATCAAGTTTTCTTTCATGTAATTAGCAAGAGTCCATGAGCTAGTGACGTATGGGATATACATTCCTACCAGGAGGGGCAAAGTTTCCCAAACGTCAAAATGCCTTTAAATACACCCCTCACCACACCCACAAATCAGTTTTACAAACTTTGCCTCCTATGGAGGTGGTGAAGTAAGTTTGTGCTAGATTCTACGTTGATATGCGCTCCGCAGCAGGTTGGAGCCCGGTTTTCCTCTCAACGTGCAGTGAATGTCAGAGGGATGTGAGGAGAGTATTGCCTATTTGAATTCAATGATCTCCTTCTACGGGGTCTATTTCATAGGTTCTCTGTTATCGGTCGTAGAGATTCATCTCTTACCTCCCTTTTCAGATCGATGATATACTCTTATATATACCATTACCTCTACTGATTCTCGTTTCAGTACTGGTTTGGCTTTCTACTACATGTAGATGAGTGTCCTGGGGTAAGTAAGTCTTATTTTCTGTGACACTCTAAGCTATGGTTGGGCACTTTTATATAAAGTTCTAAATATATGTGTTCAAACATTTATTTGCCTTGACTCAGGATGTTCAACGTTCCTTATTTCAGACAGTCAGTTTCATATTTGGGATAATGCATATGAATTAATAAAAATTTTTCTTACCTTAAAATTTGACTTTTTTCCCTGTGGGCTGTTAGGCTCGCGGGGGCTGAAAATGCTTCATTTTATTGCGTCATTCTTGGCGCGGACTTTTTTGGCGCAAATTTTTTTTTCTGTTTCCGGCGTCATACGTGTCGCCGGAAGTTGCGTCATTTTTGACGGGTTTTTTTTGCGCCAAAAGTGTTGGCGTTCCGGATGTGGCGTCATTTTTTGCGCCAAAAGCATTTAGGCGCCAAATAATGTGGGCGTCTTTTTTGGCGCTAAAAAATATGGGCGTCACTATTGTCTCCACATTATTTAAGTCTCATTATTTATTGCTTCTGGTTGCTAGAAGCTTGTTCACTGGCATTTTTTCCCATTCCTGAAACTGTCATTTAAGGAATTTGATCAATTTTGCTTTATATGTTGTTTTTTCTATTACATATTGCAAGATGTCCCAGATTGACCCTGAGTCAGAAGATACTACTGGAAAATCGCTGCCTGGTGCTGGATCTACCAAAGTTAAGTGTATCTGCTGTAAACTTGTGGTATCTGTTCCTCCAGCTGAAGGCTATGTCTGTTATTCCTCCTTCTAGTAAACGTAAAAGGTCTTTTAAAACTTCTCATTTTTCAGATGAATTTTTAAATGAACATCATCATTCTGATTCTGATAATGATTCCTCTGGTTCAGAGGTTGATGCTGATAAATCTTCATATTTATTCAAAATGGAATTTATTCGTTCTTTACTTAAAGAAGTCTTAATTGCATTAGAAATAGAGGATTCTGGTCTTCTTGATACTAAATCTAAACGTTTAAATAAGGTTTTTAAATCTCCTGTAGTTATTCCAGAAGTTTTTCCTGTCCCTGATGCTATTTCTGAAGTAATCTCCAGGGAATGGAATAATTTGGGTAATTCATTTACTCCTTCTAAACGTTTTAAGCAATTATATCCTGTGCCATCTGACAGATTAGAGTTTTGGGACAAAATCCCTAAGGTTGATGGGGCTGTCTCTACTCTTGCTAAACGTACTACTATTCCTACGGCAGATAGTACTTCCTTTAAATAGGAAGATTGAATCCTTTCTAAGAAAAGCTTACTTATGTTCAGGTAATCTTCTTAGACCTGCTATATCTTTAGCGGATGTTGCTGCAGCTTCAACTTTTTGGTTAGAAGCTTTAGCGCAACAAGTAACAGATCATAATTCTCATAGCATTGTTAATCTTCTTCAACATGCTAATAACTTTATTTGTGATGCCATCTTTGATATCATTAGAGTTGATGTCAGGTATATGTCTCTAGCTATTTTAGCTAGAAGAGCTTTATGGCTTAAAACTTGGAATGCTGATATGTCTTCTAAGTCAACTTTGCTTTCCCTTTCTTTCCAGGGTAATAAATTATTTGGTTCTCAGTTGGATTCTATTATCTCAACTGTTACTGGAGGGAAAGGAACTTTTTTACCACAGGATAAAAAATCTAAAGGTAAATTTAGGTCTAATAATCGTTTTCGTTCCTTTCGTCACAATAAGGAACAAAAGCCTGATCCTTCACCCACGGGAGCGGTATCAGTTTGGAAACCATCTCCAGTCTGGAATAAATCCAAGCCTTTTAGAAAAACAATGCCAGCTCCCAAGTCCACATGAAGGTGCGGCCCTCATTCCAGCCCAGCTGGTAGGGGGCAGATTACGATTTTTCAAAGAAATTTCGATCAATTCAATTCACAATCTTTGGATTCAGAACATTGTTTCAGAAGGGTACAGAATTGGCTTCAAGATAAGGCCTCCTGCAAAGAGATTTTTTCTTTCCCGTGTCCCAGTAAATCCAGCGAAGGCTCAAGCATTTCTGAAATGTGTTTCAGATCTAGAGTTGGCTGGAGTAATTATGCCAGTTCCAGTTCTGGAACAGGGGCTGGGGTTTTATTCAAATCTCTTCATTGTACCAAAGAAGGAGAATTCCTTCAGACCAGTTCTGGATCTAAAAATATTGAATCGTTATGTAAGGATACCAACATTCAAAATGGTAACTATAAGGACTATCCTGCCTTTTGTTCAGAAAGGGCATTATATGTCCACAATAGATTTACTTGATGCATATCTGCATATTCCGATTCATCCAGATGACTATCCGTTTCTGAGATTCTCTTTCCTAGACAAGCATTACCAGTTTGTGGCCCTGCCGTTTGGCCTAGCAATAGCTCCAAGAATTTTTACAAAGGTTCTCGGTGCCCTTCTGTCTGTAATCAGAGAACAGGGTATTGTGGTATTTCCTTATTTGGACGATATCTTGGTACTTGATCAGTCTTCACATTTAGCAGAATCTCATACGAATCGACTTGTGTTGTTTCTTCAAGATCATGGTTGGAGGATCAATTTACCGAAAAGTTCATCGATTCCTCAGACAAGGGTAACCTTTTTAGGTTTCCAGATAGATTCAGTGTCCATGACTGTCTGACAGACAAGAGACATCTAAAATTGATCTCAGCTTGTCGAATCCTTCAGTCTCAATCATTCCCTTCGGTAGTCTTATGCATGGAAATTCTAGGTCTTATGACTGCTGCATCGGACGCGATCCCCTTTGCTCGTTTTCACATGCGACCTCTTCAGCTCTGTATGCTGAATCAGTGGTGCAGGGATTTCACAAAGATATCTCAATTAATATCTTTAAAACCGATTGTACGACACTCTCTGACGTGGTGGACAGATCACCATCGTTTAGTTCAGGGGGCTTCTTTTGTTCTTCCGACCTGGACTGTAATTTCAATAGATGCAAGTCTGACAGGTTGGGGAGCTGTTTGGGGGTCTCTGACAGCACAAGGGGTTTGGGAATCTCAGGAGGTGAGATTACCAATCAATATTTTGGAACTCCGTGCAATTTTCAGTGCTCTTCAGTCATGGCCTCTTCTAAAGAGAGAATCGTTAATTTGTTTTCAGACAGACAATGTCACAACTGTGGCATATATCAATCATCAAGGAGGGACTCACAGTCCTCTGGCTATGAAAGAAGTATCTCGAATACTGGTATGGGCGGAATCCAGCTCCTGTCTAATTTCTGCGGTTCATATTCCAGGTATAGACAATTGGGAAGCGGATTATCTCAGTCGCCAAACGTTACATCCGGGCGAATGGTCTCTTCACCCAGAGGTATTTCTTCAGATTGTTCAAATGTGGGGACTTCCAGAAATAGATCTGATGGCTTCTCATCTAAACAAGAAACTTCCCAGGTATCTGTCCAGATCCAGGGATCCTCAGGTGGATGCAGTGGATGCATTGTCACTTCCTTGGAAGTATCATCCTGCCTATATCTTTCCGCCTCTAGTTCTTCTTCCAAGAGTAATCTCCAAGATTCTGAAGAAAAGCTTGTTTGTTCTGCTGGTGGCTCCAGCATGGCCTCACAGGTTTTGGTATGCGGATCTTGTCCGGATGGCCTCTTGCCAACCGTGGACTCTTCCGTTAAGACCGGACCTTCTGTCGCAAGGTCCTTTTTACCATCAGGATCTCAAATCCTTAAATTTAAAGGTATGGAGATTGAACGCTTGATTCTTAGTCAAAGACGTTTCTCTGACTCTGTGATTAATACTATGTTACAGGCTCGTAAATCTGTATCTAGGAAGATATATTATCGAGTCTGGAAGACTTACATTTCTTGGTGTCTTTCTCATCATTTTTCCTGGTATTCTTTTAGAATTCCGAGAATTTTACAGTTTCTTCAGGATGGTTTGGATAAAGGTTTGTCTGCAAGTTCCTTGAAAGGACAAATCTCTGCTCTTTCTGTTCTTTTTCACAGAAAGATTGCTAATCTTCCTGATATTCATTGTTTTGTACAAGCTTTTTTTCGTATAAAACCTGTCATTAAGTCAATTTCTCCTCCTTGGAGTTTGAATTTGGTTCTGGGGGCTCTTCAAGCTCCTCCGTTTGAACCTATGCATTCATTGGACATTAAATTACTTTCTTGGAAAGTTTTGTTTCTTTTGGCCATCTCTTCTGCTAGAAGAGTTTCTGAATTATCTGCTCTTTCTTGTGAGTCTCCTTTTCTGATTTTTCATCAGGATAAGGCGGTGTTGCGAACTTCTTTTAAATTTTTACCTAAGGTTGTGAATTCTAACAACATTAGTAGAGAAATTGTGGTTCCTTTATTGTGTCCTAATCCTAAGAATTCTAAGGAGAGATCATTGCATTCTTTGGATGTAGTTAGAGCTTTGAAATATTATGTTGAAGCTACTAAGAATTTCCGAAAGACTTCTAGTCTATTTGTTATCTTTTCCGGTTCTAGGAAAGGTCAGAAGGCCTCTGCCATTTCTTTGGCATCTTGGTTGAAATCTTTAATTCATCATGCTTATGTCGAGTCGGGTAAAACTCTGCCTCAAAGGATTACAGCTCATTCTACTAGGTCAGTTTCTACTTCCTGGGCGTTTAGGAATGAAGCTTCGGTTGATCATATTTGCAAAGCAGCAACTTGGTCTTCTTTGCATACTTTCACTAAATTCTACCATTTTGATGTGTTTTCTTCTTCTGAAGCAGTTTTTGGTAGAAAAGTAATTCAGGCAGCTGTTTCAGTTTGATTCTTCTGCTTATAATTTCAGTTTTTTTCATTATAAGATTTAAACTTTATTTTGGGTGTGGATTATTTTCAGCGGAATTGGCTGTCTTTATTTTATCCCTCCCTCTCTAGTGACTCTTGCGTGGAAGATCCACATCTTGGGTAGTCATTATCCCATACGTCACTAGCTCATGGACTCTTGCTAATTACATGAAAGAAAACATAATTTATGTAAGAACTTACCTGATAAATTCATTTCTTTCATATTAGCAAGAGTCCATGAGGCCTACCCTTTTTGTGGTGGTTATGATTTTTTGTATAAAGCACAATTATTCCAATTCCTTTTTTTTTTATAAAGAAGCAGAGAAGGCGCCACATAGCATAATTCCGTATGGTATACCAAATATTATATTGCAGCTCAATTGCACTCACGTGTAGGAAAGCACCAAGATGTGGTGCTGGCTAGGCAGACCGGAACCTCAGAGTTGCCCGGTAAACTCTCCTCTCAGGCTAAAGCTTCCAGCAGCCAAGTTAGTAGTCACCAACAAAGGTAAGGTGTGTGGGTGTCAGGAAGGCCCTTTGATTCCTCAGGGAATTGGAGGCTTACTCCAAACAGGGATATCCAAATAAAAAGCGAAGTAGCAAGTTTGTATCAGTAAAAAGTGTTTATTTTAACACATTAAAAACACAGCTACGCGTTTCTCAGTATCATGTACTGTTTCCTCAGGCTCAGAGCCTGAGGAAACAGTACATGATACTGAGAAACGCGTAGCTGTGTTTTTAATGTGTTAAAATAAACACTTTTACTGATACAAACTTGCTACTTCGCTTTTTATTTGGATATCCCTGTTTGGAGTAAGCCTCCAATTCCCTGAGGAATCAAAGGGCCTTCCTGACACCCACACACCTTACCTTTGTTGGTGACTACTAACTTGGCTGCTGGAAGCTTTAGCCTGAGAGGAGAGTTTACCGGGCAACTCTGAGGTTCCGGTCTGCCTAGCCAGCACCACATCTTGGTGCTTTCCTACACGTGAGTGCAATTGAGCTGCAATATAATATTTGGTATACCATACGGAATTATGCTATGTGGCGCCTTCTCTGCTTCTTTATAGATTGATTCGTTGTGGACGGCCTTGTACATCGAGGAGAGCTGCCTTGCACACCCCTATAGCCATTGGGGATTTTGTTAGAGTTTATTTGGACTCTGATCTGTTTATTTTGATATTATCAACTATACAGGTTCTTTTTTTCTTTTTTTATTCTGTAACCATCTACATATATATGTTTGTATGCCTATGTAAATGTAATATACTGTGAACTGTGATATCACTATCTTGGTATATTTAGATATTTGGCATATATAGATAGCGCCCCTATTTTATATATTATTGTATTATATATACCCTATAAATCGGGTGTGTGTGTATATATATATAATTCCTTATTTTTTTATGCTTTCGCACTTTTGTCTTATCACCCCACTTCTTGGCTATGCGTTAAACTGATTTGTGGGTGTGGTGAGGGGTGTATTTATAGGCATTTTGAGGTTTGGGAAACTTTGCCCCTCCTGGTAGGAATGTATATCCCATACGTCACTAGCTCATGGACTATTGCTAATATGAAAGAAATGAATTTATCAGGTAAGTTCTTACATAAATTATGTTTTTGTCTAAACATGTTAGTTGGATTACTTGGTAAAAGTCTGTATGTAATACCATCACTAAGCTGTTTTTTGCCTCATCTATATAGTCAATTTTATTCAGAACCACGACATTGCCACCCTTGTCCGAAGACCTGATGACAATGTTGTGGTTCTCACTCAACTGCTTCAATGCGGTTCTCTCTTTTACAGAAAGATTATTGAACTTGTTCTTATTCACTGTGGTCTTAACATCCTCATTTAACTTCAAAATTTCTTGTTCAACCTTCTTCTGAAACAGATTGATATGTAAACCCCTGGATTGGATAGGGTAAAAATCTGATGTCGATTTTTTTGGTCTCTGGATGTTAGATTCATCCATTCGTCTATCACCCTGATCCAAATTTCTCCAAATTTCTAGGGTTACAATATCATCAAAACCCAATATGAGAGCGGAATGAGCATCATCCGCTACTACATGATGGGTAATCTGTTTCTGGTCGGGTGAATCTTCCCTTGACTCATGAAAAAATCTCTTCAAGGCCAATTTCCGAATAAATGTATTTATATCTAATAAGGTCGAAAAAACTGAAAAGGAGTGTGTAGGTGCAAACCCTAACCCCTTAGGGAGGAGGAAGATGATTCTTCTGCATCAGTTTCTTCTGTGGTGTCGGAATAAGGCTCTGAGGTTTCTACTTCAGTGGAAGAAAATTTGACTCTTGTTTTTCAACTTATGCTTAAGTATAGATTTTGGTGGTTCTTTTTTTGGAGTAGATGTATTTGAGCGATTGTCCTTTTTTTGTTTATTCTTATTCTTCTCTTTATCCATATCTTTGTTGTAGCTGCTACCTCAGAGCCTTATTCCGACACCACAGAAGAAACTGATGCAGAAGAATCATCTTCCTCCTCCTAAAACAACAAATATAAAAGTGATGTGCAAAAAACTACTCACAAGGAAAGTGGCACCTTAAATGAATAAGATGCGATAAAGCAGGCTGACATTCAAATTCCAGCAGTCAGTACGCTGGAGGTCTCACCCAGAGGACCTGTGGAATCCAGATAGGCGTCTAGAAAGTAGCACCCACGTTTTTTAGGGCCAATGGCCGAACCAGGTGAGCTGCAAGCTAATAGGTGTTCTCCTGCTGCACTCACGCCACCGAGACTTTTCTCCAAAACTGACAGTGTCAGTGTATGAAAGGTTCCGTGGTAAAAGTCCTGTTTCAAAAACAAGTGGATCGTGGAAAGAAGCAAAAATACCGGTTCGTGGTATAAAACAAACAGTATTTATTTTGCAACGCGTTTCTCAGTCTATTCCAGACAGTTTCATCAGGCATAATCATAGTTAACAATAGAGATCTATTTAAACCCACAGTGACCCGGAATTGAAACAAAAGGTCAACTCTATTAACAATGTTGCAATTGCAAAAACATTTAACTTTTGATACATTGTATAAATTGGTTTGAACAATTGTGAACGCACAGATAACACTTAAATAAAAAGTATATAAAAAAATACTATTCACAATTACCAAATATATCTGGAAAAAAAATATATCATAGTAAACTGGACATATATTAACATGTGTGTATATGTATATCTCATCTCCTGGTTGGATTCGAACCCAAGACCTAATGTGTGCTAGGCAATGGATAAATCAAAAGGCTACCTTTATGTCTTATTTAAATTTCTTGCAAAAAGGATTAGTATTGATACAAAATGTCTAAATTATTTGGTCTTTTTAATAAATGACTCTAATTTTTAAAACCAAACTAAAAGGAATTTTCTTATAAATATAAAACTAAAAAAGAAATGTTCGTGACAAATGCTTACTATAAATAAGTGACATATATATACACACACATATATTTTTTATAATTTTTATATTTTATTGCTCCACTGGACTCGAACTTGGGACCTTCTGTATGTTAAGCGAGCATGAAATTGATATGGCTATCTTGAAGGCCTATTTTTATCTTATATATTGGAGCAGAAATATGTTAGGAATTATGTTAATAATATGTATATATATATATATTTGGGACTCCACTGGACTCGAGCTTGGGACCTTCTGTATGTTAGGCAAACATGAAATTGGTAAGGCTATCTTGAAAGTTTGTTATATATTGGGGCAAAAATATATTAGGAATTATGTTATTAATTGTTTCCAATCATATACAACAACCAAATAGACTAAAAAGTGTATCCAGAATGTATATAAAACAATTGTAGGTGTGTGTGTTGATGAATAATCAAACATTCAAAAAGATGAAATGTGCAAAATGGTGTATCATAAAAAATAATATAAATCAGGTATGTAAAATATAATATAATATGAAACTATATAGGTGCTTGGACTATTAGGTTTAGAACCGGATAGACAAGTGCATACATATACACAACTATGTGGACATGCTTGTCATGGGCATATACACATAAATATAAGTGTATGGAAATATAACATAGTCTATATGTGTCTAAATTGCATTAATGCAATATATTATTGAAGACTGACAAAGAAGAGAAAAAGAAATAAGAGAGATATAATGTAGTGGTATCAACGTATGTTAGTGTTTGTTAATGTATATCAAAAAATATAAGAAAATATGATGTACTAGACCCTAAAAGCTAAATCTCATGTTAGATACAAATGTAACCTGTATAAAAGTAATAATTTATGTGAAGGCTGCCAAATCTACATTGGCATTTAAGCCTAATGGATACAAGGTTTTGAGTTTATGTATCCAATATGTTTCTAATTGCCTGAGTTTAATCAGACGATCATAATCTGTGGAAGGTGGTACATGATCAATAGGGATAATTTTATAGATATCTGAACTCCCGTCGTGTATCGTTTCACAATGGTTGGGGACACTATGGTTGGTTTTAGTTTTTTTTTACAATTTCGATGATGTTCACCCCAACGGGTACGGAGATTTCTAATAGTGCGCCCTACATACTGGACTCCACAAATACAATTAAGGAGATACACTATATATTTAGATTCGCAATTGAGACGATGTGTGATTTGATAAGTTAAACCAGTAATATTGGATTTAAAAGATTTTTGTGAAATTGTAAATTTGCACATGTTGCAACCTCTTTTGCCACATTTAAATGATCCATGGGAAGCTAAAAAGTTTAAAGTTTTGGTTTGTTTATTGGACCGAAATTGACAATGTTTTACTCTTTTACTGGGGGCTAATTGATTCCTTAAAGTGGGAGCTCGTCTATATACAATTTTGGGTTTTTCACCGACTATATCTTTAAGGAAAGGATCCTTTTGGATAATATTCCAATGTTTATGTAGTATGTTTCGAATTTTGTAGTGGTTGTTATTGTATTGTGTAATGAAAAGTGGTTCACAAACAACGTTGTTTGTGGATTTCTTTTTGGTTTGATTGTTGGTGCTATTTTGGACTTTTTCAAAGATTAATTCTCTATCTAGAGTGCGTGCTTTTTTAAGACATTGATTTAGTAGATCTATATGATAACCTTTGTCTACAAAGCGTTGGTAAAGAACCTTGCTTTGAATGTCAAAAGATTCTAAATTGGAGCAATTCCTGCGTATTCTCTTAAATTGGCTGTATGGGATGTTTCTTTTCCACCCTATATGGTGGTTACTAGAAAAGTCTAGATAGCTGTTGCTATCGACTTTTTTGAAAAATGATGTTACCTTGATTATCCCAACTTAGTAATAGATCCAAGAATTCTATTGAAGATTTTTGTATATTAGCTGTGAAGGTTAAACCTGATTCTGATTTAAGTGTTCTATTAGTGTGTTAGCTAGCTCGTGGTTCCCTCTCAAAATAAAAATCAGGTCATCTATATAGCGGCCATAGTATACCAGGTTCGCCCAAAAGCTTGAGGAATAAATATATCGGTCTTCCCATAAACAAATTTGCAAAGCTCGGGGCGAACCTGGTACCCATGGCCGTCCCCTTGACCTGTAGAAAAAAATCTATCTTGAAAAATAAAATAATTGTGCTTGAGGATGTATTCTATTCCTTCCAATATAAATTCTTTTTGGATGTCTGGCATATATAGGTCCTTTTCCAAAAAGATGGAAACTGCATTAATACCCATGTTATGGCAAATGTTAGAATAAAGGGAGCCAACATCACAAGTGATCCAAATTAGATCATTGTTAGTAGAAATGTTTTTAAGTTGATATAATAAATGTGTGCTATCTCTGATATTATTATATCAACTTAAAAACATTTCTACTAACGATGATCTAATTTGGATCACTTGTGATGTTGGCTCCCTTTATTCTAACATTTGCCATAACATGGGTATTAATGCAGTTTCCATCTTTTTGGAAAAGGACCTATATATGCCAGACATCCAAAAAGAATTTATATTGGAAGGAATAGAATACATCCTCAAGCACAATTATTTTATTTTTCAAGATAGATTTTTTCTACAGGTCAAGGGGACGGCCATGGGTACCAGGTTCGCCCCGAGCTTTGCAAATTTGTTTATGGGAATCTTTGAAGACCGATATATTTATTCCTCAAGCTTTTGGGCGAACCTGGTATACTATGGCCGCTATATAGATGACCTGATTTTTATTTTGAGAGGGAACCACGAGCTAGCTAACACACTAATAGAACACTTAAATCAGAATCAGATGGGTTTAACCTTCACAGCTAATATACAAAAATCTTAAATAGAATTCTTGGATATATTACTAAGTTGGGATAATCAAGGTAACATCATTTCTCAAACCTTTTTCAAAAAAGTCGATAGCAACAGCTATCTAGACTGTTCTAGTAACCACCATATAGGGTGGAAAAGAAACATCCCATACAGCCAATTTAAGAGAATACGCAGGAATTGCTCCAATTTAGAATCTTTTGACATTCAAAGCAAGGTTCTTTACCAACGCTTTGTAGACAAAGGTTATCATATAGATCTACTAAATCAATGTCTTAAAAAAGCACGCAATCTAGATAGAGAATTAATCTTTGAAAAAGTCCAGAATAGCACCAACAATCAAACCAAAAAGAAATCCACAAACAACGTTGTTTGTGAACCACTTTTCATTACACAATACAATAACAACCACTACAAAATTCGAAACATACTACATAAACATTGGAATATTATCCAAAAGGATCCTTTCCTTAAAGATATAGTCGGTGAAAAACCCAAAAATTGTATATAGACGAGCTCCCACTTTAAGGAATCAATTAGCCCCCAGTAAAAGAGTAAAACATTGTCAATTTCGGTCCAATAAACAAACCAAAACTTTAAACTTTTTAGCTTCCCATGGATCATTTAAATGTGGCAAAAGAGGTTGCAACATGTGCAAATTTACAATTTCACAAAAATCTTTTAAATCCAATATTACTGGTTTAACTTATCAAATCACACATCGTCTCAATTGCGAATCTAAATATATAGTGTATCTCCTTAATTGTATTTGTGGCGTCCAGTATGTAGGGCGCACTATTAGAAATCTCCGTACCCGTTGGGGTGAACATCATCGAAATTGTAAAAATTGTAAAAAAAAAACTAACCAACCATAGTGTCCCCAACCATTGTGAAACGATACACGACGGGAGTTCAGATATCTATAAAATTATCCCTATTGATCATGTACCACCTTCCACAGATTATGATCGTCTGATTAAACTCAGGCAATTAGAAACATATTGGATACATAAACTCAAAACCTTGTATCCATTAGGCTTAAATGCCAATGTAGATTTGGCAGCCTTCACATAAATTATTACTTTTAAACAGGTTACTTTTCTATCTAACATGAGATTTAGCTTTTAGGGTCTAGTACATCATATTTTCTTATATTTTTTGATATACATTAACAAACACTACCATACGTCGATACCACTACATTATATCTCTCTTATTTCTTTTTCTCTTCTTTGTCAGTCTTCAATAATATATTGCATTAATGCAATTTAGACACATATAGACTATGTTATATTTCCATACACTTATATTTATGTGTATATGCCCATGACGAGCATGTCCACATAGTTGTGTATATGTATGCACTTGTCTATCCGGTTCTAAACCTAATAGTCCAAGCACCTATATAGTTTCATATTATATTTTACATACCTGATTTATATTATTTTTTATGATATACCATTTTGCACATTTCATCTTTTTGAATGTTTGATTATTCATCAACACATACACCGACAATTGTTTATATACATTCTGGATACACTTTTTAGTCTATTTGGTTGTTGTATATGATTGGAAACAATTAATAACATAATTCCTAATATATTTTTGCCCCAATATATAACAAACTTTCAAGATAGCCTTACCAATTTCATGTTTGCCTAACATACAGAAGGTCCCAAGTTCGAGTCCAGTGGAGTCCCAAATATATATATATATATATATATATATATACATATTATTAATAACATAATTCCTAACATATTTCTGCTCCAATATATAACATAAAAATAGGCCTTCAAGATAGCCATATCAATTTCATGCTCGCTTAACATACAGAAGGTCCCAAGTTCGAGTCCAGTGGAGCAATAAAATATATATATACACATATATTTTTTATAATTTTTATATGTCACTTATTTATAGTAAGCATTTGTCACGAACATTTCTTTTTTAGTTTTATATTTATAAGAAAATTCCTTTTAGTTTGGTTTTAAAAATTAGAGTCATTTATTAAAAAGACCAAATAATTTAGACATTTTGTATCAATACTAATCCTTTTTGCAAGAAATTTAAATAAGACATAAAGGTAGCCTTTTGATTTATCCATTGCCTAGCACACATTAGGTCCTGGGTTCGAATCCAACCAGGAGATGAGATATACATATACACACATGTTAATATATGTCCAGTTTACTATGATATATTTTTTTCCAGATATATTTGGTAATTGCGAATAGGATTTTTTTTATATACTTTTTATTTAAGTGTTATCTGTGCGTTCACAATTGTTCAAACCAATTTATACAATGTATCAAAAGTTAAATGTTTTTGCAATTGCAACATTGTTAATAGAGTTGACCTTTTGTTTCAATTCCGGGTCACTGTGGGTTTAAATAGATCTCTATTGTTAACTATGATTATGCCTGATGAAACGGTCTGGAATAGACTGAGAAACGCGTTGCAAAATAAATATTGTTTGTTTTATACCACGAACCGGTATTTTTGCTTCTTTCCACGATCCACTTGTTTTTGAAACAGGACTTTTACCACGGAACCTTTCATACACTGACACTGTCAGTTTTGGAGAAAAGTCTTGGTGGCGTGAGTGCAGCAGGAGAACACCTATTAGCTTGCAGCTCACCTGGTCTGGCCATTGGCCCTAAAAAACATGGGTGCTACTTTCTAGACGCCTATCTGGATTCCACAGGTCCTCTGGGTGAGACCTCCAGCGTACTGACTGCTGGAATTTGAATGTCAGCCTGCTTTATCGCACCTTATTCATTTAAGGTGCCACTTTCCTTGTGAGTAGTTTTTTGCACATCACTTTTATATTCGTTGTTTTAACGATTCACACTATGTTGGCGCCCCTTGTTTATCTTCAATTCTAGACACCCTGACCCATCGCACCGTGGGACACAAGAGGAGCACGCCAAACACATCACCGTTCATATATTAGGATTGAACACTTATTTTTTACATCACAGCATTTTTTTGGGACATTGATAAGTACTTTTTATATATTTTACTCATCGCCACAAATATCATTGTTTATCTGTGATATCTGATCATTTCAATGTATCACTAATATTATACACAAATTGTCCTGAGCACTTGTTTTACTCACAAATTTTTTTTCCTCATTATTATTAATTTTTCACACATACCAAACACTGTGCTGTTTATATTTATTTATGCATATGGGTACAAACCCAATCATAAAGTGTTAGGTCCTACTTTGATAACCTGTGTTCCTAGCGCATCCTCTTAGGTTTTTCCTCCTCAGGAATTTCTTTTTATATTATTTTGCAAGAGAAGCACACCAAAGAGAAGGAGCCGGATGTGCGCCCCAAAACAAGCAACAAGGGGTTCCCTTTGGGGAAAGAAAAAAGACAAGACGCGCAGGAAAGAGAAGAAGGCAGAAGAACTTCCAAAAGAAGGACTAAAATTAGCAGTTATTAATTTGTCCAATTTTGTATTGAATGAAGATCATGTCCAAGTTTTGTCTAAGGGTTTAGGGTTTGCACCTACACACTCCTTTTCAGTTTTTTCGACCTTATTAGATATAAATACATTTATTCGGAAATTGGCCTTGAAGAGATTTTTTCATGAGTCAAGGGAAGATTCACCCGACCAGAAACAGATTACCCATCATGTAGTAGCGGATGATGCTCATTCCGCTCTCATATTGGGTTTTGATGATATTGTAACCCTAGAAGTTTTGAGAAATTTGGATCAGGGTGATAGACGAATGGATGAATCTAACATCCAGAGACCGAAAAAATCTGAAAACAGATTGATATGTAAACCCCTGGATTGGACAGGGTAAGAACCCCGACATTGTCATCAGGTCTTCGGACAAGGGTGGCAATGTTGTGGTTCTGAATAAAATTGACTATATAGATGAGGCAAAAAAACAGCTTAGTGATGGTATTACATACAGACTTTTACCAAGTAATCCAACTAACATTTTCAGACAAAAACATGATAGATTATTGGATGAAGCAGTTAACCTGGGTATTTTTAATTCCAAAGAGAAAGAGTATTTGATTCCCTTACATCAGATTACACCCATCTTCCACCACCTACCCAAGACTCATAAGAGTATGGTCAACCCACCCGGCCGCCCTATTATATCTGGGATAGGCTCACGTTTTGAGCCTTTGTCGGAGTGGGTTGACTCTATTCTACAACCACTTGTTCAAGGCCTGAGCAGTTACTTGAGGGACTCAGGACATCTTATTAATTTACTAAGTAACACTGGTTGGTCACATGAGTTTGGGTGGGTGGTGGTTGATGTTGCTTCTCTATATTTCAACATCCCGCATAATCTGGGAGTCAGAGCAATTGACTTTTTCCTGCGGCAGAGAACTGACTTTTCCCCTGAATACAGGGAATTTATATGTGAATGTGTTGAGCTCCTACTGTCCCATAACTTTTTTATGTTTGATGGCAATTATTATTTACAAACATGTGGCACGGCGATGGGGGAAAAATTTGCCCCCTCGTTTGCAAATTTATTTATGGGATGGTGGGAGCTCAACTTCATCTACAATGATGCTAATCCATTTAAAGAGTCTATACAGTTTTATATGAGGTATATAGACAACCATTTTCATATTCAAAGGGGATTATGCATTTGATGATTTTTTGGCCTATGTGAATCATAATGATCTTAATCTGAGATTCACAGGGACGGAGAATAAATTAGAGGTCCAATTTCTGGACCTCCACCTAATAGGACACCATGATACTATCATGACGGATACCTTTTGGAAACAGTCAGCTGGAAACACGATGTTACACGCAAGATCGTGTCATCCAGGACATCTGATTAAGGCCATACCAAAGAGCCAATATTTAAGACTCAGAAGAAATGCCTCCACCAATGATTTATTTAGGAAACAAGCAGATTTACTCACAGAAAGGCTAGTGGCACGCGGTTATGATCACAACTATCTGGCAAATGTATTGAAGGAAGTTGAAGCCAGACCCTTGGATAGTACCAGGAAGAGAACTCCTAAAGAGATAGGCAGTTTTACTAGCAATTCGGTTGTTTTCTCCACTGGCTATTCATCTCAATATGGAGAGATTTGTAAAATCATTAAGCGGAATTTAATGTATCTTAAAAATGATGATATTTTATGTAATTATGTAGAGCATGTGAAATTTGTACCCAAGAAAGCACCCACTTTGGGCAATAAGTTAGCCCCGAGTATGGTTAGCTCAATAGATGAGAAAGGACCTAGGACTTGGTTAAATAAAAAGGGCACCTTTCAATGTTTATCGGCTAATTGCGGCACTTGTGAAAATGTCTGTAGTGGAGACACATTTAGTAGCTCACATTCAGGGAATACATATAAAATTGAACACTATGCCAATTGTGCCACCACCTTTGTGGTCTATCTTTTAGAATGCAATCTTTTCAAAATTCAATACGTGGGTCAAACCTCACCTTCACTAAGAACCCAAGTTGGTGAGCACAAAAGAGACGTGAAAAATTATTCTAAAGATTCACCGATAGCGAGGCATTTTAATTGTCACCATTTTACACATTTATCCAATTTCAATGTAAAGGTTATTGATGTGGCAACCAGACCTACCAGAGGTGGAAATAAAAATAAGATCCTTATGAAGAAAGAGCTCTTTTGGATCTTAACACTTGATACTAGAGAACCCCATGGCTTAAATAAGGAATGGGACATCAGCCTTTTTATTGAATAATATTTAACATTTAATGTCTAAATTTTAAAGTATAATACCAACATTTAGATTAATTCATTTATGCTGTATGAACTTAAAATGTTCTGTTTCTCTTGTAAGGTGTATCCAGTCCACGGGTTTATCCATTACTTGTGGGATATTCTCCATCCCAACAGGAAGCTGCAAGAGGACACCCACAACAGAGCTGTCTATATAGCTCCTCCCCTAACTGCCACCCCCAGTCATTCTCTTGCAGCTCTCGACAAGATAGGAAGTATCAAGAGATATGTGGTGACTTAGTGTAGTTTTACCTTCAATCAAAAGTTTGTTATTTTTAAACGGTACCAGCGTTGTACTGTTTTACTCTCAGGCAGAATTTAGAAGAAGAATCTGCCTGGAGGTTGATGATCTTAGCGGTTTGTAACTAAGGTCCATTGCTGTTCTCACGCATAACTGAAGAGTATGGGAAAGACTTAAGTTGGGGGAACGGTTTGCAGAGTACCTGCTTTGAGGTATGTTCAGTATATTTATTTCTAGAGAGATGATAAGATCTAGAAAATGCTGACAGAGCCTTGTATAATTGAGGTAAGCCTGATGCAGTGATTTAACAACGACTGGGATCATGCTTACAAAAAAGGGTAATATTCATGTTAATACTCATATTTCTTAGTGACAAAACGTTTACATGTTATATAGAAAAAAACCCTTTTTCTCTGAGAGTGATAAATCGTTTTTTTGGGGCCTAGTTTGCACATGGCTAGTCAGATACTCCTAGGAGTATTTTCTTAAGGCCCTCTGGCATCGAGTGCATGGTGGGAGGGGCCTATTTTTGCGCTCTAGATGCGCAGTTCATATTCAGACTGAGACATCCAGCTTCCCTAAAGGAGTCCTCTGGCATCTGAGGACCACTATAGAGGGCTTATTCCTTTCCTAAATCGTATTTGAGGGCAGGTAGGAGCCACAGCAGAGCTGTGGCAAGGTGTTTAACTGTTTATTAACGTTAACGTTTTTCAAATCCGGTTTGCGGCCTAAAGGGTTAATCATCCATTTGCAAGTGGGTGCAATGCTGCTTTAGTCCCTTATACACACTGTAAAAATTTCGAAGAGTTTACTACTTTTTAACACTGTTTTGCAGTTTATGTGATAGTTTTTTTCTCTTAAAGGCACAGTTCCGTTTTTATTTAATTGCTGTTTCACATTTATTAAAATGTTTTACAAGCTTGCTGGTCTCATTACTAGTCTGTTAAACATGTCTGACATAGAGGAAACTCCTTGTTCAATATGTTTAGAAGCCATTGTGGAACCCACTCTTAGAATGTGTACCAAATGTACTGAAATTTCTATAACTTATAAAGACCATATTCTGGCATTTAAAGATTTATCACCAGAGGTTTCTCAGACTGACAAAAGGGAGGTTATGCCATCTAGCTCTCCCTACGTGTCAGAACCTATAACTCCCGCTCAAGTGACGCCAAGTACATCTAGCGCGTCCAATGCGTTTACCTTACAAGACATGGCGGCAGTACCCTCACAGAGATATTGTCCAAACTGCCAGGGTTACAAGGAAAGCGAAACAGCTCTGGGGCTAGAACAAATACAGAGCTTTCTGATGCTTTAGTAGCTATGTCCGATATACCCTCACAATGCTCCGAAGCCGTGGAAAGGGATTTGCTATCTGAGGGTGAGATTTCAGATTCAGGGAAGACGTTACTTCAGTCCGATTCTGAAATGACAGCCTTTAAATTTAAGCTTGAACACCTCCGCTTATTGCTCAGGGAGGTTTTAGCGACTCTGGATGACTGTGACCCCATTGTAGTTCCAGAGAAATTGTGTAAAATGGACAATTACTTTGCAGTGTCTGTTTACACTGATGTTTTTCCAGTCCCTAAGAGGTTTTCGGAAATTATTACTAAGGAATGGGATAGACCAGGTGTACCGTTCTCTCCCCCTCCTGTTTTTAAAAAGATGTTTCCCATAGATGCCGCCATACGGGACTCGTGGCAGACGGTCCCTAAGGTGGAGGGAGCAGTCTCTACCCTAGCTAAGCGTACAACTATCCCCGTCAAGGACAGTTGTGCTTTCTTAGAACCTATGGATAAAAAATTGGAGGGTCTCCTTAAGAAAATTCTTATCCATCAAGGTTTTATTCTCCAGCCTCTTGCATGCATTGCCCCAGTTACTGCTGCAGCGGCTTTTTGGTTCGATTCTCTTGAGGAGGCTCTACAGGTGGAAACCCCGTTAGATGATATTTTAGACAGGATTAAAGCTCTCAAGTTAGCTAATTCCTTTATTTCTGACGCAGTTTTTCATCTAACCAAACTAACGGCTAAGAATTCAGGTTTTGCCATTCTGGCGTGCAGGGCGCTATGGCTTAAGTCCTGGTCAGCTGACATTACTTCAAAGTCTAAGCTTCTTAACATCCCCTTCAAAGGACAGACCCTATTCGGGCCGGGCCTGAAGGAGATCATTTCTGATATTACTGGAGGAAAAAGTCATGGCCTTCCTCAGGATAGGTCCAATAAATTAAGGACCAAACAGAATAATTTTCGTTCATTTTGAAACTTCAAGAGTGGCGCAGCTTCAACTTCCTCTAATGCAAAACAAGAGGGAAATTTCGCCCAGTCCAAACCAGTCTGGAGACCGAACCAGGCTTGGAACAAGGGGAAGCAGGCCAAAAAACCTGCTGCCGCCTCTGAGACAGCATGAAGGAGTAGCCCCCGATCCGAGACCGGATCTAGTAGGGGGCAGACTTTCTCTCTTCGCCCAGGCTTGAGCAAGAAACATCCAGGATCCCTGGGCATTAGAGATTGTTTCCCAGGGATATCTTCTGGACTTCAAAGCTTCATCCCCAAAGGGGAGATTTCATCTCTCACAATTATCTGTAAACCAGATAAAGAGAGAGGCATTCTTACGTTGTGTTCAAGACCTACTGGTTATGGGAGTGATCCACCCAGTTCCAAGGGAGGAACAGGGGCAGGGCTTCTATTCAAATCTGTTTATAGTTCCCAAAAAAGAGGGAACTTTCAGACCAATCTTGGATCTCAAGATCCTAAACAAATTTCTCAGAGTCCCATCCTTCAAGATGGAGACTATCCGAACTATTCTCCCTATGATCCAGGAGGGTCAATTTATGACTACCATGGACTTAAAGTATGCTTATCTCCACATTCCGATTCACAGAGATCATCATTAGTTCCTCAGGTTCGCCTTCCTAGACAGGCATTACCAGTTTGTGGCTCTTCCCTTCGGGGTTGCCATGGCACCAATAATCTTTACGAAGGTTCTAGGGTCCCTACTGGCGGTTCTAAGGCCACGAGGCATAGCGGTGGCTCCTTACCTAGACGACATTCTGATTCAGTCCCATACGGACATTGTTCTGGCCTTTCTGAGGTCTCACGGGTGTAAGGTGAACGAAGAAAAGAGTTCTCTCTCCCCTCTCACAAGAGTTTCCTTCCTAGGAACACTGATAGATTCAGTAGAAATGAAAATTTTTCTGACAGAGGTCAGGTTATCAAAGCTTCTAACTTTCTGCCGTGCTCTTCATTCCACTTCTCGGCCGTTGGTGGCTCAGTGTATGGAAGTAATCGGCCTAATGGTAGCGGCAATGGACATAGTTCCGTTTGCCCACCTACATCTCAGACCACTGCAACTTTGCATGCTCAATCAGTGGAATGGGGACTACACAGATTTGTCCCCTCTGCTAAATCTGGATCAAGAGACCAGGGATTCTCTTCTCTGGTGGTTATCTCGGGTCCATCTGTCCAGGGGAATGAGTTTCCGCAGGCCAGAGTGGACTATAGTGACGACAGATGCCAGCCTTCTGGGCTGGGGCGCAGTCTGGAACTCCCTGAAGGCTCAGGGTTCGTGGTCTCAGGAGGAAGCCCTCCTTCCGATAAACATTCTGGAACTGAGAGCGATATTCAATGCGCTTCAGGCTTGGCCTCAACTAGCTGCGGTCAGGTTCATCAGATTTCAGTCGGACAATATCACGACTGTAGCCTATATCAACCATCAAGGGGGAACAAGAAGCCCCCTGGCAATGTTGGAGGTTTCAAAGATAATTCTATGGGCAGAGGTTCACTCTTGCCATCTCTCAGCTATCCATATCCCAGGAGTAGAGAACTGGGAGGCGGATTTTCTAAGTCGGCAGACTTTTCATCCGGGGGAGTGGGAGCTCCATCCGGAGGTATTTGTCCAGCTGATCCAACTATGGGGCAAACCAGAACTGGATCTGATGGAGTCTCGTCAGAACGCCAAGCTTCCTTGTTACGGGTCCAGGTCAAGGGATCCCCAGGCAGCGCTGATAGATGCTCTAGCAGTGCCCTGGTCCTTCAGCCTGGCTTATGTGTTCCCACCATTTCCTCTCCTCCCTCGTCTGATTGCCAAGATCAAGCAGGAGAGAGCTTCGGTGATTTTGATAGCACCTGCGTGGCCACGCAGGACTTGGTATGCAGATCTGGTGGACATGTCATCCTTTCCACCATGGACTCTGCCGCTGAGGCAGGACCTTCTACTACAAGGCCCATTCAAACATCCAGATCTAATTTCTCTGCGGCTGACTGCTTGGAGATTGAACGCTTGATTTTATCAAAACGTGGTTTCTCTGAGTCAGTCATTGATACCTTGATTCAGGCTCGAAAGATATGGTGTAAATATCTTCATTGGTGTGAATCCAAGGGTTACACATGGAGTAAGGTCAGGATTCCTAGGATATTATCCTTTCTCCAAGAAGGATTGGAGAAGGGATTGTCAGCTAGTTCCTTAAAGGGACAGATTTCTGCTCTGTCTATTCTTCTGCACAAGCGTCTGGCAGATGTTCCAGACGTTCAGGCGTTTTGTCAGGCTTTAGTTAGAATCAAGCCTGTGTTTAAACCTTTTGCTCCGCCATGGAGTTTAAATTTAGTTCTTAAAGTTCTTCAAGGGGTTCCGTTTGAAGCTCTGCATTCCATAGATATCAAGCTTTTATCTTGGAAAGTTCTGTTTTTGGTAGCTATCTCTTCGGCTCGAAGAGTTTCAGAGTTATCTGCCTTACAGTGTGATTCCCCTTATCTGATCTTCCATGCAGATAAGGTAGTTTTGCGTACCAAACCTGGTGTTACGGTTGCCTCCAGGCTGGCTGGAAGTTGGACCGTAGAAAAGGATGCTCCTAGCGCTCACCAAAGAATCATCAGCACCATAGTCAGCAATCCCTGTAGTGATATTAGCTGAAGCTGTCCCCTACAAACATGAGTCAAAGCTGCAAGTTAGAGGGACAGAAAATAGGTCTGATGTGCTGGAGCACACAGCCTGCTTTTATTCAGGTTACATGCAAACAGGACACTCTCAGGGGGAGGCATAAAATCCCCCATCACACATTTGATATTAGATACACACTCCCTTTGACAGGCCACAACATTTACTTCAGCAGATAACATTACACACAATAAAACAATGCAGTCCACCTTATCAATACTAGTCTGATTAGACAATGGGAAAGTTGATCACTAAACCTAATTAGAGCTAATCCCAGCAGACTTGTATTTAGAATAGGTTTCTTGAAGCTGAACAAAATTTAACTCTTAATGGCACACAATGAAACTGAACCAAGTGGGAGAAAGCCAGGGACAAGTCATTTCACAGGTCTGGGGACATAGTCTTAAAGGGGCATTGTTCATCAAAGTCACAATATGTCCCCAGATGGTTCTTAAAGGGCCACACACACCCAACAAAAGTCAATATGTCCTCAGGGGCACAATCTTCCAGGGGCCATAGTCATGTGGAAGGAGGCTGGCAAATAGGCTTCTCCAAAATCCAGGGAAGCAGGGCAATTTTTCATTTAAAGGGCCAGTTACAAACAGCAGTTTGTAACATATCTCCCCTTTTGGAGGGAGACTAACCAGGCACCTGACCTTCTGCCGGTCAGTGCCCAAGTTAGTCTCGCAACCCACCCACAAATAATCGCTAGCAGCAAAGTAGCCCCCCCACAATACGTAGTACTGGCCTGTAAGTTCCAGGTTGCAGGATGAAAGTGCAGCATCCTCGGCCTTCCTGGCGCAGCTGGGCAAATAGCTGATGGTACTTGGGGGGCAGAGGCCAGCGGCACTCTGCCCTGGTGCCAGCGCTTCTGCTGGGGTGAGGGGTTTGCAGGCCAGTCCTGTAACAAGGGGGTCTGTAGGGCAGAGGCCAGCAGCGCTCTGTCCTGATGCCAGCTCTTCTGCTGGGGGAATTGGGGCATAGTCCTGCCCGGTGGCAAAGGGAACGTGGGGGTCAGTGGGGGCCAACATCTCCACTGTTAACCCTGGGCCCAAGTTAGGAGTTAGCTGGGGAGGGGGAGATTGGCTTACCTCCTCCTCCTGATACTCCGGCGGCCGTTGGGAAGGGAGGTCGATGCTCTCCGCTTCCTGTGGAACATGCTGCGGCTGGGGAGAGAGACCGGTTGTCTCCTCTCCCTGGAAGGCACACTCCGGCTGGGGAGGGAGGTCGATGCTCTCCCCTCCCTGTAGCTGGGTCTGTCGCTGGGGATCTGGGCCGCCTGCCCAGCATCCCTGTAGGGCCGGTAGAGAGACTGCGGTCCCATCTCCACCTGCCTGCTGGGGGTCCTCCCAGGACCAGTCTATGAGGCCTGCTGCCTCTGGTATCTCTGGCTGGGGAAGGAGACTGGTTGTCTCTTCCCTCTGCACGGTATACTGCCGCTGGGGAGGGAGGTCGCTGCTCTCCTCTCCCTGTAACTCCGGCTGCCGCTGGGGAGGGAGGTCGTTGCTCTCCGCTCCCTGTGACTCACTTTCTCGCTGGAGACCAGGTGTCCAGACCCTCAAACTCCACAGTTGGCGCTCAAAGGCTCGTGCCGCTTTGTTCTCCGTATCCAATTCCCGGATGATGCGACTGACTACCTCCTGCGCAGGGTCTGGACCATATCGGACTAGCCGCCTCTTTACCTCTGAAACGAAATCCGCGCCCTCATAGCGACGGATCAGGTTGAGGTGCTCTTCACAGGGTTCTGACCAGTGTCTTGTCAGCTCCATGCTGCTGTAGGTAGGGACGCTGCGCAGTGGCTAGCGTTGCCCTCAATAACTCTCCTACGATACCAGTGCTGTTGTGGTGCTGCTCCTTGCGCTAGGACGCTAATCCCACCGCTGCCGCCAAATGTTACGGTTGCCTCCAGGCTGGCTGGAAGTTGGACCGTAGAAAAGGATGCTCCTAGCGCTCACCAAAGAATCATCAGCACCATAGTCAGCAATCCCTGTAGTGATATTAGCTGAAGCTGTCCCCTACAAACATGAGTCAAAGCTGCAAGTTAGAGGGACAGAAAATAGGTCTGATGTGCTGGAGCACACAGCCTGCTTTTATTCAGGTTACATGCAAACAGGACACTCTCAGGGGGAGGCATAAAATCCCCCATCACACATTTGATATTAGATACACACTCCCTTTGACAGGCCACAACATTTACTTCAGCAGATAACATTACACACAATAAAACAATGCAGTCCACCTTATCAATACTAGTCTGATTAGACAATGGGAAAGTTGATCACTAAACCTAATTAGAGCTAATCCCAGCAGACTTGTATTTAGAATAGGTTTCTTGAAGCTGAACAAAATTTAACTCTTAATGGCACACAATGAAACTGAACCAAGTGGGAGAAAGCCAGGGACAAGTCATTTCACAGGTCTGGGGACATAGTCTTAAAGGGGCATTGTTCATCAAAGTCACAATATGTCCCCAGATGGTTCTTAAAGGGCCACACACACCCAACAAAAGTCAATATGTCCTCAGGGGCACAATCTTCCAGGGGCCATAGTCATGTGGAAGGAGGCTGGCAAATAGGCTTCTCCAAAATCCAGGGAAGCAGGGCAATTTTTCATTTAAAGGGCCAGTTACAAACAGCAGTTTGTAACACCTGGGTTTCTTCCTAAGGTGGTATCTAATAAGAATATCGATCAGGAGATTGTTGTTCCGTCACTGTGTACTAATCCTTCTTCAAAGAAGGAACGTCTATTACACAATCTTGACGTGGTTCATGCTTTAAAGTTTTATTTACAAGCTACTAAAGATTTTCGTCAAACATCTGCATTGTTTGTTGTCTACTCTGGACAGAGGAGAGGCCAAAAGGCTTCGGCATCCTCTCTTTCTTTTTGGCTGAGAAGCATAATCCGTTTAGCTTAGGAGACTGCTGGCCAGCAGCCTCCTGAAAGAATTACAGCTCATTCCACTAGAGCGGTAGCTTCCACATGGGCTTTTAAAAATGAGGCCTCTGTTGAACAGATTTGTAAGGCGGCGACTTGGTCTTCGCTTCATACTTTTTCTAAATTCTACAAATTTGATATTTTTGCTTCCTCTGAGGCTATTTTTGGGAGAAAGGTCTTGCAGGCAGTGGTGCCTTCCATTTAAGTTCCTGCCTTGTCCCTCCCTTCATCCGTGTCCTAAAGCTTTGGTATATGTATCCCACAAGTAATGGATGAACCCGTGGACTGGATACACCTTACAAGAGAAAACAAAATGTATGCTTACCTGACAAATTTCTTTCTCTTGTGGTGTATCCAGTCCACGGCCCGCCCTGTCACTTGCAGCTTCCTGTTGGGAAGGAGAATATCCCACAAGTAATGGACGAACCCGTGGACAGGATACACCACAAGAGAAATAAATTTATCAGGTAAGCAGAAATTTTGTTTTTGTGCATCCTCTTTTTTGCTAAGGAAAATGTTTTTTGTTTAGTGTAAATCATGAATTGTTAAATTTCAATTTGAGCTATTTTTGAATATTCTTATCGTTGAAATTCTAAAGAGTAGAGTTGCATGAAATATGCACTTAATTATACACTCCTGTTATGAGACATATCTTTGTAGATAGCGTTCTTTGCATATCTTGTAGTGAGTTTAAATTTGTTTTGATTTTATGTGGGCTTGAGTGACATCGCTCCCATGATTTGGATATGTGTGTATACACTGTTTCTTCTGTTTTTTGCCTCACATATTGCCTAACCTCCTTTTCCATCCATTCGTTAGTTG
Source organism: Bombina bombina (assembly GCF_027579735.1). NCBI lineage: Eukaryota > Metazoa > Chordata > Amphibia > Anura > Bombinatoridae > Bombina > Bombina bombina. The sequence continues at coordinate 186,235,331 of NC_069508.1, read as the reverse complement.
CTCCGTTTAAATCTATTTACATACTGAGCATTGTGTAATCTTTTTCTGTATTTTTGAATGTGGAATTTGTATCCTCTTACTCACCTAGCTATCTAATTTTGTATGTTATGTGATTGGTGGGACGGGGTATAAATTTACCTATACTCCACTTACCTTTCATCCTATGACTAAGTGCCGCACGGCACGAAACACGTAAGGACACGCCCCCTTCGTCCGGTGTTTGTTGTTAGTGTGTGCAGCGACTAAAGCATGGAATAAATCCCTACTTTTGCTTTTCAAATACCTGGTGTGCTGCCTATTCCTTCTTTTGTACATCCTAGCCTTTCTCTGTACATTTATACTGCTGAACAGACACATCCTAGCCTTTCTCTATACATTTATACTGCTGAACAGACACATCCTAGCCTTTCTCTATACATTTATACTGCTGAACAGACACATCCTAGCCTTTCTTTATACACTTATACTGCAGAGCAGACACATCCTAGCCTTTCTCTGTACACGTATACTGCAGAGCAGACACATCCTAGCCTTTCTCTGTACACGTATACTGCAGAGCAGACACATCCTAGCCTTTCTCTGTACACGTATACTGCAGAGCAGACACATCCTAGCCTTTCTCTGTACACATATACTGCAGAGCAGACACATCCTAGCCTTTCTCTGTACACATATACTGCAGAGCAGACATCCTAGCTTTTTTTTAAACACGCATACTGCATAACACATACACTCTTTTTATGTTTCTACAATTATAAATGGGAGGATAGATTTGCCCACAAAAATGTAACTTTCCTTGCAAATGAGGGGTATTTATTTATTTGTAAACAGTGGTGTAGTTATGCAATATAATGGGGGCTTCCTAAATTAACACAGAATTCAGTTACAAAAACATTTTTATGGCTTTATTTCATTTTGGTTTTTTTTCCTAAATAAAAGTTACTATGGGCACCAGTGGAAATTCCTTCACATTTGAGACCACATCAGTCAACTGTGCAGACAATTGTTAAAAAACAAAATACTGTTAACACCAAGTTCTCTTTCATTAAAGGCAATCTGCGTAGTACGAATTAACAATTAAATACTGAATTGCAAAAGATCAGCATACCTCTTGAAAGATACATTTTAATTATATTTATCTTCTGAATGAGCTTGTGCTGTGATCAGGCAGTCCATCTGCATGTTGCAGGGTTAGGTTTCTGGAGTCTGGATGGTGTGATGCATTCTCTTTGTTTTCTGTGGCAAAACACAGTTTTCAGAGCTAAATTACAAGAAACGTAGACAAAGTATATATTAAAGTGCTTTGCAAAGTGTTTCTACTACACATACTGTAACCTTTCATGGGGATTTGCATTGTAAGTTAAATGCCTCTTTAAGAGTAAGCAGGGGTATTCATGATGTGTGTGTGGGGGGGGTAGTTTGGTCATTGAAAATCAATTGTAGTGTTAATGTATTCAGAAAGATTTGACATTAATTATTAAGATCAAGAAAGGAGGCAACTATTAAACCAGTAAAATATGTTACTTACACCATTGTGTTCCTACATTAAATTTGGAAATAGCTAACTTTGTATCCTATCACAATATAAGTTCTTATGGATCAAGTTAAAAATAAAAATAAACTGTCACAACGCATTTCGTAATCAAGCCAATAGTTTCAGTTATTTTTATTCTGCTCCCCTTTCCTTACAAAAATTATTGCAATAGCTGTATTTAAATCATTTTAATAGTCATTAATTTTTTTGTCTTAAGGGACACTCAGGTCAAATTGAACTTTAATGATTTAGATAGAATATGCCATTTTAAATAGCTTTCCAGTTATTCAGACCTCTTATTCAGCGAGGTCTGGCGGACCTGATCTGCACTGTCGGATCAGGTCCGCCAGACTTTGATAAATAGAGGCCTATGGGGTATATTTATTAAAGTGTGGACAGACATGATATGATGTAGCATTTATCATTGCACCTGCAGATTCTTGGACAATCGGCTGCTATCAGGGGGTGTCAATTAACCCGATCGTATTCAATCAGGTTGATTTCTGTCTGCCGCTTCAGAGCAGACGGACAGGTTATGGAGCAGCGGTCTTTCCGGCGCGTCTGCAGTGTCACGAAGAACGGCTTCAGGCACTGTTATGTTTTTAAATAGCACGAGGAGGGAAGAAAGTGTGAGGGGGGAGGAGAGGGAGTCACAGGGGGAAGAAAGACTCCGGAGAACATATGTAAGGTAGATGCAAATGTCTCTTGTTACAGTTTTTTATGCTTTCTTTCTCCACCCTGTGCCGCCCTCTCCCCCTCTCCTCCCCCCCCCCTCACACTTCCTTCCCTGCTCCTGCTATTTATAAACTTAACAGTGACTGAAGCCGTTTTTGTCAGACACTGCAGGGCTCATTCTCATTGAGTAATAGCTGGTGTCGTGTGCATCACGTGACACACTGTTGTGGAACGTACGTTACAAGATGACAGCATATATAGCACATCCAATGCTGCAGATCAACGTTTAAATTGTAAAACAGAATGTGGTAAGATAAACACTGCATACAGAAATAAAGTCAGTTTATTTTGTTTGATCAGAAAAAGTTAGTTTAAAACATTTCAAGCAGGTGTTGTGGTTCCCTTTAAGTAAAAAAGATAATTTGCTTTTCTATTGAGCTTTAGTTTTCCAGACAAATATAAGATAAGGAAGCAATTATGTGTACACAAAGTGATAACTTAATGATATATGATATTGCCTGAAACTCAACCCACTGTAATAGGCTGTGGTTTTAAAGCACAAAACCAGCTCCTTCATATGAACAAATACATCTGTACTGTCCCTTTAATAATGTTAGTGTTCTCCCCGTGACCTTTTTAACTGGTGCACCAACTAGCTGGTTTTACCGACTATCCGACTAAAATTGTAGCCAATATTAAATGAAGTAATATTGCATTTTTCAGTATTTATTGCACAAATTATCATTAAATAAATATATGTTAAATGATGCAATTAATTTGTGCTTTGTATAGCAGAATATTATAATATAAGCAAGCTATATTATACTGCCCCTACTTGCCTACTTCATAATGCCGCCTAGCTGGCAATATGCTCTGTGATGAACATTGAATGTGACACTATAAGGAAATTGTTGGTGTTTTAGTACTACTGTTATTTGTAGGGCAAAGCCAAACACTTCAGAATTCTGTTACTAGAACTATTAGACAAGATGAATTATACAGTAATATCACGTACAAGATTGTATGTCTCATATATAATGAAGGCATTTCCATGACATATGCTTCTTTAACTTAATTGCAAAAGCATGTTTGCTGGATTACTCGATCCTCATAACTTCTGAAAATGTGAAAGGGAACGATTAAAGCTTCTTATAACTTTTGTTCCTCTGAGTATTAAATTGTGTTATAAATCACTGTTAATCTATATTAGTCATTCTGCATTATATTATAGTCATCTGTTATGTAGGAAATTATATTTTACAAGGTTTTTCATAAGTTGCTGAACTGTAGCATTGTGTGTGTTTGGGTAGTGCTTTTTTTTTTTGGAATGAATTAGGGTAAACTGGAGTAGCTGTGTTAGCCCAGTTATTCAGATCCCAAAATAATGAGTAAAGATGCATGCTTTCATATTAAAGGGACATGAAATCCAAAATTTTTCCTTTAGGATTCAGATATAGCTGCCGATTTATCATTGCACAAGCATTTTTCGTGAAATGCTTGTGCAATGCCGCCCCCTGCACATTCGCGGCCAATCGGCACTACCAGGGGGTGTCAATCAACCCGATCATATCAGATTAGACTGATTGCTGTCCGCCGGCTCAGAGGTGGCGGATGAGTTAAGGAGCAGCGATCTTATGACTGCTGCTTCTTAATTCCTGATTCCGGCGAGCCTGAAGGCTCGTACGGAATAAGCTGGTTGACAGCTTAATAAATCGGCCCCAATGCATACAATTTTAGACAACTTTCCAATTTAATTATATTATCTTATTTGCTTTGTACTCTTGGTATCCTTTGTTGAAAAGGATACATTGGTATACTTTGGAACCCTTTCCACTCAAATACCTAAAAACTTCAAAAAGCATTTTTAATCAATTTTAATATTTTATAATATTTTTTTCTGTGTATGTAATATAATTATTTTACATTCCAATGTTCTTCACGCAGTATAAAATGCTTTTGCATCACATTTATTAAATAATATTCAAAAATACATTCACCTACATTGTGCTCTTGCTCAGAAAGATAAGTATGTAACTATTTGTCTAGATTTAAACAGCAAAAAACAAAACTTACAGTAGTCACACTGAAGTTTGATGATTTTAGAAAGTGTAGCCAGAAAGCACTGAAATTCCTGAAACAACCAGGCAAGACAGGGCTCCATGTACAAAGCAGCATAAGCTGCTCTGGAGCTCTTGCGAGAAAGGAGATGAAGAGAAATCACAGAGTGCTTGTTCGCTCGATCTCGGTGATTGACAGTCCCTTCTCTCGTGCGATTGGTCGGGCATTACACACTCAGTGGAGTGTGTAAATAAGCATACTGGGCAGCGGACAAACAGATCCGCTGCCCATATGCAGCAAAGGCGTGCGGACAGCTTCTCAAGTTGAGAAGCTGTCCTCATGCCATTTAATACATTTGGCACGAACTATTAAAATAAAAAATAAATGCTCATAAAGTTTTATTTCAATCAGGACTAGACTCTAACAACAAACCATTTAACTTATGACACGCTCCAAATGAAATATAAACATAAAGAAAACATAAAGACATAAAATATAACTCTAACAAAAGGAAGGGGGATTCAGGGGAGGTATAAACATAAAACTCAAAACCATACATATGTATTGTCACCCTATGCAAAATATATGCAAATGATTATTTTTTTCCCACTACACATTTAGATAATGAACCTTCTACCAATAGATGGTGCTGTGTTACACAATGTCTAGGAACTTTCAACCAATAGATGGTGCTGTGTTACACAATGTCTAGGAACGTTTAACCAATAGATGGTGCTGAGTTACACAATGTCTAGGAACATTTAACCAATAGATGGTGCTGTGTTACACAATGTCTATGTAATGATCAGCAATTCGATTGCTGTTTCTTTAGTCTGATTATGAGTATTCTCTGGTAAATAGTTTGTATGTATCATGTGATTAAGTCTGTCTGCTAGTGAGGAGGCAGAGTCTTAATCACCTGGATTAATGTAGCAGTAAGATCAGGTGAATTATATCTGGGTCCAGAGATAAGTTTGTACTATGTAAACTTTTAGATAATAAGTAGCAGTTTATATAGGTTTGTGACAGATAAGTGAGGTCCCCTTTAAGGTAATACTGTGCCTTTAAATAATACACCTTGCGGTAAAGATAAGTTCACAGTGTTAAGTTTACTGTTTCAGCTTGCTGGGCCTTTAAATAATACACCTTGCAGTAAAGATTTGTAAACAGTGTTAAGAATACTGTATCAGCTTGCTGCGCTGTTAAACATTACACCATACAGTAAAGATAAGTTCACAGTCTTAACGGCAATGCTAACACTTGTATACGGAACCTGGCTCTAGCTGCTGTGTGCGTGCAGCTTCTCTGATCCTCTCTGCAGATTGCGGCCTGTGTCTGTTAAGCTGGAAGTTGTTAGAGCGGCGTGCGTGCTGCAGTTGCAACAGGTGACTTCTGCTTTAGATGAGAAGTAGCTTCAGTTGAAGGAGACAGAGCTAATCACAGAACAAGTGATACTCTGTTTTAGACAAGTAACAAGAAAGGCTGGAGAGTGAGTGGGTATCAACCTTCAATAAACCAGCAAAGGTGTATGGGAAATGGAAAACTTTTAAAGGAAAAGAGAGCCAGATAATTGATTCTTAAGGTGGTATGTGAGATGTAGTAACATAAGTTAAGGTGGAACTGAGGAGTTCATGACACATCCCCCCCTCAAAAGAACCTCAAGGAGGTGTCAAGGCGCTGGACGATCAGGATGCCTACGGTGGAACACAGACACCAGATGGGGAGCCGATAGATTGGATGCCGGCTCCCAGGAATCCTCAGATGAGTCATACCCCGACCAGCGGACAAGGTATTGGAGTTCACCGTGATACCTTCTGGAGTCGACTATAGAATGTACTTCGTATTCGGGGTCAGGTGTAGGAGATTCTGGAGGAGATGGAAAGACATGGGTAGAGGGATCACAGGGTTTGACAAGTGACACATGAAATGTGGGATGTATACGGTAAGTTGCTGGGAGTTGTAGGGTAACAGTGACAGGGTTGCTTATAGCCACTATCGGGAAGGGTCCCACAAACAGTTTATTGAATTTCCTACAGGGTGTAGGTAATTTAAGATTTTTGGTGGCGAGCCAAACTAAGTCACCCACTTTGTAGGCGGGTTGGGGACGATGGCGTAGGTCGTAGTATCGTTTCTGGGTGGCTTGTGCTTGCTTGATGTTCTCTTGTATGACAGTATAGGTCTGTTTAATGGAGTTGACCAAGTCATTTACTTGTGGACAGGGACTGTTTGCAGGAGGTAGCGGGTGAAAACGAGGGTGCCTTCCTGAGTTGACATAAAAGGGTGAAAATCCTGTGGATGAATTAGTAGTGTTATTGAAAGAAAATTCAGCCTGGGGAAGGAGTGAAGCCCAAGAGTCGTGTTTATGGGAGCAAAAACATCTCAGGTATTGCTCCAACCATTGGTTGGTACGTTCACATAGCCCATTTGTTTGCGGGTGGTACGATGTAGTCAGGTGTTGCTGAATGCCAAGAGATTGACATAGGGATCTCCAAAACTTGGATGTAAATTGCGACCCTCTGTCACTGAGTACAGATACTGGAAGGCCATGCAGTCGAACAATCTCTTTGATAAATAGATCTGCAGTCTGCTGTGCTGTAGGAAGTGAAGCTGTAGGAATGAAGTGAGCCATTCTAGAGAACAGGTCAACTACGACAAAGATGACAGTCATGCCACAGGAGCTTGGAAGATCAACGATAAAATCCATAGAGACGTATGCCCACGGATAGTCTGGTAAGGGTATGTTTTGCAATAGGGCCAGAGGGAGTTGATGAGATGGTTTACAGGTTTGACAGGTGGAACAGGAACTTATATATTGTTTTACTGAGTGTCTCATAGAAGGCCACCAGAAGTGCCTTTGTAGAAGGTCATAGGTCTTATGTATTCCCAAATGACCAGCTAAGGAGGAATCATGAGTTATAGATAACACTTTTGTCCGGAGAGATGGTGGTATGTAATATCTTGACTTATTACAGAGGGCCTTTAAATAATACACCTTGTGGTAAAGATAAGTTCACAGTGTTAAGTTTACTGTTTCAGCTTGCTGGGCCTTTAAATAATACACCTTGTGGTAAAGATAAGTTCACAGTGTTAAGTTTACTGTTTCAGCTTGCTGGGCCTTTAAATAATACACCTTGCAGTAAAGATTTGTAAACGGTGTTAAGAATACTGTATCAGCTTGCTGCGCTGTTAAACATTACACCATGCGGTAAAGATAAGTTCACAGTCTTAACGGCAATGCTAACACTTGTATACGGAACCTGGCTCTAGCAGCTGTGTGCGTGCAGCTTCTCTGATCCTCTCTGCAGATTGCGGCCTGTGTCTGTTAAGCTGGAAGTTGTTAGAGCGGCGTGCGTGCTGCAGTTGCAACAGGTGACTTCTGCTTTAGATGAGAAGTAGCTTCAGTTGAAGGAGACAGAGCTAATCACAGAACAAGTGATACTCTGTTTTAGACAAGTAACAAGAAAGGCTGGAGAGTGAGTGGGTATCAACCTTCAATAAACCAGCAAAGGTGTATGGGAAATGGAAAGCTTTTAAAGGAAAAGAGAGCCAGATAATTGATTCTTAAGGTGGTATGTGAGATGTAGTAACATAAGTTAAGGTGGAACTGAGGAGTTCATGACAGTCTAGGAACGTTTAACCAATAGATGGTGCTGTGTTACACAATGTCTAGGAACGTTTAACCAATAGATGGTGCTGTGTTACACAATGTCTAGGAACGTTTAACCAATAGATGGTGCTGTGTTACACAATGTCTAGGAACGTTTAACCAATAGATGGTGCTGTGTTACACAATGTCTAGGAACGTTTAACCAATAGATGGTGCTGTGTTACACAATGTCTAGGAACGTTTGTATGGGAAATGGAAAACTTTTAAAGTTTCTACCTGTTACAGGTCTTTATCAGGAGTCTTGATAAAGACCTGTATTAGGTTGAAACATGTTGGGCGAGATTACATATGCGGCGCAAGCTTCAGCGTAATTCCTGAAACCCTTGCCGCCCAAAATTTCACCTCACTCACAGGGGTATCACATATACTTGCCGGCAGTTCATTAAGTGACGTAAGTCGGATAAACTAGCGATGTCCAGAAAAGTGTGTAAAACCAAATTTCTGAAGTCACCAGTGACTTACGGTACTTTAGAAACTGCCAGCGCCAAAGGGAAAAAAAAAATAAAAAATCAAATCTTCAGTAAAAGTCTAACCCTCCTCCCAAAAATAAACCCGACACGTAAAACCCTTATATATGAAATCCTCCCACATCGCAACTAATAATAAATGTATTAACCCCTTAACCGACAACCCCCCACAACGCAATATGCCTAATTAAACTATTAACCCCTAATCCGCCATTCACCCTCATCGCGATCTACCTAGTAACAGTATTAACCTCTAAATCCGCAATTAAGCCACATCGTAACATACCTATTAAAACTATTAACCCCTAATCCGCCATTAACCCACATCGCAACAAACCTTATAAATCTATTAACCCCTAATCTGCCAAAACCCACACAACGCAAATAATCCTAATAAAACTATTAACCCCTAAACCGCCAAACCCACACAGCGTAATAATCCTAAAAAACTATTAACCCCCAATCCGCCAAACCCCCACAGCGCAAATAACTTATTTAATTACTAAGCCCTCTAACCTAACATCCACTAAATTAACCCCAAATTACATAAAATAATAAAATACTAAATTATAATTAAAATAAAAAATCAGTACTTCGAAAAATAAACCTAAGATTAAATTAAAATAAATTAATCTAAAATAACCAAAAATAAAAAAGTCTAACATTACAGAAAATAATAAACAAAATTATCCAAAATAAAAAAATTAAACCTAATCCCTATGAAAATAAAAAAGCCCCCCCAAAATAAAACACCCCCTAATCTAATGCTAAATTACCAATAGCCCTTAAAATGGCTTTTTGTAGGGCATTGCCCTAAGTTAAACAGCTCTTTTGCATTTAAGAAAATGTCTAAACCCCCCCTAACAGTAAAACCCACCACCCACCAAACCCCCCAAATAAATAAAACACTAATAATAAATAAATTACCCATTGCCCCTAAAGGCTCTTTTACTGCCCTTAAAAGGGCATTCAGCTCTTTTACGATTGGCCATTAAAACCCTAATCTAAAAAAAAAAAATTCTAAGTCTAACCCCCAAATAGGTACTCACCATTCCTGAAGTCCGGCGGAGAAGGTCCTGTTTCAGGCAGTGAAGTCTTCATCCAAACGGCCGACATCTTCTTCCAAGCAGGGACCACTTCCTTCTTCATCCAGGACCAAGCCGGCGCAAGGGGGAGATGAGTGCGGAGCAGGAGCGGTGGCCGCTGAGCCATGAAGCGTGGAGGATCCTCTTCGAACGATCGTCGCCGTACACTGAATAGTGAATTCAAGGTACGCGTTTAAATATGTGGTCCCTTGCAATCCTATTGGCTGATTTGATTCTTCAAATTCAAATCAGCCAATAGGATGAGAGCTACTGAAATCCTATTGGCTGTTCAATAGAAGAAGGAAGTGGTCCCCGCTTGGAAGAAGACTTCACCGCCTGGAACAGGACCTTCTTCGCCGGACTTTAGGAACAGTGAGTACTTATTTGGGGGGGTTAGATTTAGGCTTTTTTTGGGGGGGGGGGTTAGATTAGGGATTTGTTGGGCACTCTTAAAAGGGCTGAATGCCCTTTTAAGCGCAATGCCCATACAAATGCCCCTTTAGGGGCAATGGGTAGTTTAGGCTTTTTTAGTGTTAGGTTTTTTTTATTTTGGGGGGTTTGTTGGGTGGTGGGTTTTACTGTTAGAGGGGGACTTTTTTTAGAGGGTATTTTTAGACTTTTTTTAGAGGGTATTTTTTAAAGTAAAAGCTGTTTAACTTAGGGCAATGCCCTACAAAAGGTCCTTTTAAGGGCTATTGGTGGTTTAGTATTTATTTTGGGGAGGCTTTTTTATTTTCATAGGGATTAGATTTAAAAAAAAAATTCATTTTTGATAATTTGGTTTATTATTTTATGTAATGATAGACTTTTATTTTTTGTAATCTTAGATTAATTTAATTTTTATTTTTTTATTTTAAGTAATGTTAGCTTTTATTTTAATTGTAACTTAGTATTTTTCAATTTAGGTAATTCGGGTTAATTTAGGGGGTGTTAGGTTAGGGGGCTTAGTAATTTAATTAGTTATTTGCGTTGTGGTGGTTTGGTGAATTAGGGGTTAATAGATTTATTAGGATTATTGCGTTGTGGGGGTTTGGCGGATTAGGGGTTAATAATTTTATTAGGTTTATTGCGTTGTGGGTTAATGGCGGATTAGGGGTTAATAGTTTTATTACGTTTATTGCATTGTGGGTTAATGGCAGATTAGGGGTTAACATACTTTATTAGTTATTGCGGTGGGGGTTGGCGGTTGACAGGTTGATAGATATTGCACATGCGTTAGGTGTTAGTCAATATTTTCAGGCAGTTACGGGAGTTACAGTGCTCACATTTACAGCGTAAGGCTTGCTGCGCCTTCCTGTGTGTGGCAAGGTGAAAATGGAGTAAAATGTCTACATTTTCGGCGTGTAAGTCCTTCCGCTGAATATGTGATACCGATTTGCGACGCAGTTCTATGTTAGCTTATAGGAGTAAAAATTGCGGACGAAGCGTGAAATATACGCTCCACATTTATATGCGGCGCCATATGTGTGATACTAAAACCGCGTAAAAACCGGCGTTGCCGGCTTTTGTGGGTGACGCCGCATACGTAATCTTGCCCATTAACGGGAAAAGTCAACTTTTTGACTCGTCCATTTGCAATTTCTTACTCTTCCGGGACTAGATGTGTATATTTGTCCACAGATTTATTCTATTAGATCCCATTGTTCATTGGCTGACAACACTATTACTAGAATAGGACACATATCCACCAAAAATAAATCCTATTTTGTGTGCTTATGAATTTGCATTTTTGGGAAAGAATTGCCCTTTTTATAATGCACAAATATGTAACAATTTTGAAAAATTACTTTTTTCCCTTTCAGAAAATAACAGAACTCCTGATAATGTAGAAGTTCCTAACAATATAACCTGATGCAGTTGTAAATTGTATTATCTGGCAGGCACAATGTAGGTTTGACAGAAGATGATGTTTGTTACTATTAGGTAATACATTTTAGAACTACAGGAGATTTAGACTGAGCAAGGTATTAAAGCCAAACGTAGGATGCTATAGCACAGTCCCTGCAGTGTCTATACATTTTGCTTCTATTACAATTCCAGTTATTTAATGAATACAAGTTGGACAATACTTTATATCTGTATTTTAGTTATTTCTTTTAGTTGAGAATAAATTCTAAGAATGATAAATATAAGGAAATATGAGTGCATTAGGAGGAGGTATTGTAGATAAATTATGGTAGAATGAAAGCTCGTTGGCCAGGAACATACAGTAATATAATTTCAACAATACAGTGAACACTGAATTAGTAATTAGTATTAGTAACTTTCCAAGTTACTTTTATCCTCAAATTTGCTTTGTTCTTTTGGTATTCTTTGGTATTCTTTCTTAAAAGCTTAAATAAGGTAGGCTGATGTGATAATTTCTAAGTCGTTAAAGGCTGCCTCTTATCTCAGTGCATTTTTACATTTTTTACGCTAAACAGTGCTAGTTCATGTGTGTCATATCGATAACATTGTACTCACTCCAGTGGAGTTATTTATGAGCCAGCACTAAAATGCAAGTCTGTCAAAAGATCTGAGATAAGGGGGCAGTCTGCAGAGGCTTAGATGCAAGGTAATCACAGAGGTAAAAAGTGTATTAATTTAACTGTTTGTTATGCAAAACTGGGGAAAGGGTAATAAAGGGATTATCTATGTTTTTAAACAATAAATATTTTCAAGTAGACTGTCTCTTTAAAAGGATATGAAAGTCAAAATTCTAGATTTATGATTCAGATATAGCACACAATTATTAAGAGACGTCTTATATTTCTTCTGTCATCAAATGTATTTTGTTATCTTGGTATCCTTTAAGTAATTACATTATAGGTAGACTCAGGTGTAGCAATGCATTACTGGGAGCTAGCTGGTGATTGGTAGCTGCACATTTATGCCTCTTGTCATTGGCTCGCCAGATGTGCTCAGCTAGCTCCCAGTAGTGTAGTGCATTGCTGCTTTGAAGGTGAGATTGCAGGGGTTAAACACATAGGGGTCAATCACAAGCCTTTAGAAAAGTTTAGCCAATGATTTTTCTTCAAAATTAAATATTTGAGGAAAATGTCCTTTTTATGTTGTACCATTTAACCCTTTGGCTGCTAAGCCATTTCCCACCTGGGTGCTAAACTGGTTTTGATCTTTACTTTTATTTATTGTATTTTATTTTTTACTTTTTTAAATATATTTATTTTTTAAACCTTTACTTTTTTCTCCAGATCCCCAAGACTTATACAGTTGGAAAGGTTAGGCGATTACCTATATACATCTCACTATATTGTCCATTGTAAATTTTTAAATAAAATTGCGCAGTGATGTCATTCCCCGAAACGTGAAGCCCCGGCAATGCCTCTCACTATTCAGGCCAGTTTGCCGGAGTGGGAGTAGGGGGGAGCCCCCAGATTGCCCTCAAGTTGGGTGAGTGCTAGCGACGGCTCTGAGCCGTCGTTAGCACCTGACTGAGAAAATTTGTGACGGCTCAGAGCCGTCGTTAGCACTCAAGGGGTTAATATCCATAAGCTGTTGAATACTTTGGGTGATAATTAAGATGACCCAAAAATCGACAGTTAAAAAATCATTATATCTATATATTTTCAATTAAAAAAGATAAATAATTCAAAACTGTTTTTTCTTTAAACGGATATGAAACCCAAATTCTTTAATTTATGATTCAGATAGAGCAGTAATTTTTAGGCAACTTTCTAATTTACTCCTATTATCTATTTTTCTTCATTCTCTTGGTATCTTTATTTGAAAAGTAGGAATGTAAGCTTAGGAGCCGGTTCATTTTTGGTTCTGCACCCTTGGTAACTCTTACTGATTGCTACATTTAGCCACCAATCAGCAAATGCAGTTTTGCAAGAACATTGTGGAAACACTGCTGTCATTTAGTGTTCAAAAGCATTCTTGCCATATAGTTCTTCAGACATGTACAGGCTACCTACCTACATATGCTCTTCAACAAGAGATACAATGAGAATTAAGTCCATTTGAAACTATAAGTAAATTGTAAATTATTTTTAAATTCTACAATTGTTCTGAATCATTAAAGAAAAACTTGGGTTTCATGAGCTGAATTGTGGCAGAATGTTTCCAGAAATCAAAACTCTATGTCCAAATTTTACATTCCCATGTTCTTCACATAGCAGAATATATTCTATTTATTTTTAAATACATAATTGTATATATATATACAGGTAGCCCTCAGTTTACGCCGGGGTTAGGTTCCAGAAGGATTGGTTGTAAATCGAAACTGTTGTAAATTGAAACCCAGTTTATAATGTAAGTCAATGGGAAGTGAGGGAGTTAGATTCCAGGCCCCTCTCAAAATTGTCATAAGTAACACCTAATGCATTATTTTTAAAGCTTTGAAATGAAGACTTTAAATGCTAAACAGAATTATAAACCTAATAAAATAATCACACAACACAGAATATATAATTAAACTAAGTTAAATGAACAAAAACATTTGCTAAACAGCATAATAAACCTAATAAAATAATCACACAACACAGACTTCACTTACATTTTTCTGCAAACAGTTCTTTCTATGCATTCCAATCTGGACTGATTTATAGACAGGAAGATCTTGTTCCTTTGAAATCTGCTCGATAGCTCAGGTCTGGTTAAACTGATTAATTTCAGCTTGCTTGGCTTTGCTGCAACACAAGCGGACAGCTCCACCTACTGGCTATTTTAATAAATGCACTGCTTCTCAATGCTTTTCAATAACAGTCACATGACTGGAAAAAAAGGTTGTTATTCTGAAACGGTGTAAATTGAACCGTTGTAAAACGCGGGTGGCCTGTATTTTTTTATATATATATATATATATATATATATATATATACCTATGCCTACATATCTACTCCTATAGATATATAGGTATAGATGTATTTTACCTGAACATATATTTAATAATAAGCACATTTTCTTTTTTATGTGAAGAACATACAAATGTAAAATATGCTTTTTGCTTTTTACACATAAAATATTAAGAAAAATGATTAAGACAATATTAAACATACTGTAAAATATATAGATATATTCTATGGATTATTTAGAATATTTTACAGTATGTTTAATATATTTTTGTAATGATTTTTAATAATTTTTAAAAACATTTTATATGTAATATTTCAATAACGCCTTAAGATTACTACGTTTTTTTTGTGCACTAACATGACCGCATTAAAATTGAAATTGCCTCAATTGAAGAGCATGTTTTTAGGTCTAGGTAGCAGATGAACACTTTATGTTTGATATGGGGATCCCTCACACTCCACAGAGTATGTAATGACACAGAGTCAGTCTGAATTATCATAAAATACATTTATGTTACATGATGTGCTTCGGATAGCAGATATAATATTAGAAACTTATTACACTACCAACCCCCACCCAACAAATTCATAATGCCACCTGGTTACTTCATAATGTCACTCAGTTGGCAAGATTTTCTGTGTAAATATATATAGAAATAGGTTTTTAAGAATAAAAAGGACATTATCCTGTAATTGAAGAACATTGGAATATTAAATATATACAGTAAATATAGAGTAAAGCACATAAATACATATGTACACACATATAAACACACACACATATATACAGGGAGTGCAGAATTATTAGGCAAGTTGTATTTTTGAGGATTAATTTTATTATTGAACAACAACCATGTTCTCAATGAACCCAAAAAACTCATTAATATCAAAGCTGAATAGTTTTGGAAGTAGTTTTTAGTTTGTTTTTAGTTATAGCTATTTTAGGGGGATATCTGTGTGTGCAGGTGACTATTACTGTGCATAATTATTAGGCAACTTAACAAAAAACAAATATATACCCATTTCAATTATTTATTTTTACCAGTGAAACCAATATAACATCTCAACATTCACAAATATACATTTCTGACATTCAAAAACAAAACAAAAACAAATCAGTGACCAATATAGCCACCTTTCTTTGCAAGGACACTCAAAAGCCTGCCATCCATGGATTCTGTCAGTGTTTTGATCTGTTCACCATCAACATTGCGTGCAGCAGCAACCACAGCCTCCCAGACACTGTTCAGAGAGGTGTACTGTTTTCCCTCCTTGTAAATCTCACATTTGATGATGGACCACAGGTTCTCAATGGGGTTCAGATCAGGTGAACAAGGAAGCCATGTCATTAGATTTTCTTCTTTTATACCCTTTCTTGCCAGCCACGCTGTGGAGTACTTGGACGCGTGTGATGGAGCATTGTCCTGCATGAAAATCATGTTTTTCTTGAAGGATGCAGACTTCTTCCTGTACCCCTGCTTGAAGAAGGTGTCTTCTAGAAACTGGCAGTAGGACTGGGAGTTGAGCTTGACTCCATCCTCAACCCGAAAAGGCCCCACAAGCTCATCTTTGATGATACCAGCCCAAACCAATACTCCACCTCCATCTTGCTGGCGTCTGAGTCGGACTGGAGCTCTCTGCCCTTTACCAATCCAGCCACGGGCCCATCCATCTGGCCCATCAAGACTCACTCTCATTTCATCAGTCCATAAAACCTTAGAAAATCAGTCTTGAGATATTTCTTGGCCCAGTCTTGACGTTTCAGCTTGTGTGTCTTGTTCAGTGGTGGTCGTCTTTCAGCCTTTCTTACCTTGGCCATGTCTCTGAGTATTGCACACCTTGTGCCTTTGGGCACTCCAGTGATGTTGCAGCTCTGAAATATGGCCAAACTGGTCATGGGCAGTTATTTTGCGCCTTGGTTTTTCCACACGCTTCTTGCGACCCTGTTGACTATTTTGAATGAAACGCTTGATTGTTCGATGATCACGCTTCAGAAGCTTTGCATTTTTTTTTTTTTAAAGATTTTTATTGAGGTTGTGCGAAAACCAATACAGGTTATGCAAAATAATATCGAACAGAACATGCATAAATGGTACATTTCACATATACTACTTCCATCTTGATAAATAAGATCTACAACATAGCCTATACTATGGAAGAGTCAGGAACCTCTTTTCTATAATTATATAAACTGCTCACAAAACCCAAGGTACACCTCGTTTTTGTAACGTTTTATACTAGGCATAACAAACTTTTTTGGATTATAACAGGATAAAAATGTGAAAACATGACAAGATGTAATCCCTTTTAACTGCTATTGAAGACAGTTTAGTAGTAGTGAGTTAGTGGTTAGGGTGCGGCATAAGCCGCGCAGTTAATCCTCCAAATTTCGGAGGCATATTATAATATATTGGGGGGGGGGGGAGGTGGGTATTAAAGCATAGTAGGTAGCTTACAGGCTAATTATGTATTGGATTGATACTATACTTGGTACAGGGGAGCCTCAAGTTCTATGCTCACAGAGATGGCAATATCGGAGAGTCGCACAAAGCTAAAAAAGATGAGATAAGCCACTGTATCCTAACTTAGGAAGAACAAGTTGCAATAGAGCAAAGCATTACATCTATGTGA
The DNA here is from genome assembly GCF_027579735.1 of Bombina bombina. Taxonomy (NCBI): domain Eukaryota; kingdom Metazoa; phylum Chordata; class Amphibia; order Anura; family Bombinatoridae; genus Bombina; species Bombina bombina. The sequence goes on along the minus strand of NC_069508.1, from coordinate 186,218,418 downwards.
GAGACTAATTGGGTATGAATGAAGGCTATACTTAGCTAATTGAAGCTTAGGAGTCTAATAAGGTACATTGAACAAGGATGATGCATAGCTAGAACTAAATATAGGGATGATAAATTGTACAGTCAAATACTATCGCAGGTCCAGCCTGCGTTGAAAAACAGGGCATCCTGGGGTATTGGAAATCCACCTGTGAGATAGATATTAGTAAGCGATGTAATTACAGCACTCCCTTATATGCCCTCAAATAAAATTAATATTGAGATCACAAACATCTGTCAATTTGATACCCCTATTGTAAATAGAATACTGAAAACATGTGCATAGCTTTAGTATGAGGCAAAGGATAAAAACAGCACTTATGTACAACAATTTGCCTTATGGTGCAAAACTATGTCCAAAACTATGCTATGAAGCTATATATTTGTAACAAGTAGGCATCACGCCGCCCCGGCCGCTGGCAGCAAGATGCGAAGTAGGCAGACTCAATTTAAACTTCATGCATGTACATAAAGTGTGAAAATGTTGAAATTCTAATTACCTAGAGAGGTGATAATCTAGTCCTATTAAAATAAACATAGGAGTTAATGGGGATAATATTACATTTAATTGCCATTAATATCCTCGTGGGCGTAGATAAGCTGTGAACAACTTGGACATAAAGCTGAACTATGTGGGAGAAATGTTGGGCCCTGTGGTAGAAAAGCCTTCTCATCCCTATCTGCCACTAATGTTTATAAATATGGTTTGCATCCCATGAGAGAACTTAGCTGGTAAATATTATAACAGAGCATAACATATCTATAGGATACAGTAGCGGCTAATATATATAAACAAACTGCTAAGTATTATGTTCATGTCTAGATGTGATAGCCACACAGATCTCTAAACATGCAAGAAGTCTAGAAACATAACCTTGCTCGGGGGGTGTAAATATTGTTTGCGTCCCACAAGAGAACTTAGCTGGTAAATATTATAACAGAGTATAGCATATCAATAAAATACAGTAGTGGCTAAGATATATAAACAAACTGCTAGGTATTATATTCATGTCCAGATATGATAGCCACACAGATCTTTAAACATACAGAAAGTCTGGGAGCATGACAGTGTTTGGTGTATGCACTAATAAATAGGCCAGATGAGGAGCTGGAGATCTATCCGACTCCTGTCTTCAGTCGGAGTATTTTAATGAGCCGTTGCAAATCATGATAGCCACAATAGTCTTTATTGTAAAGATACCCTCCAGCATCACTAGTGTTTTTATAGCAAACTATGTGCCCAGAGTCGATAGATGAGAGTCCCAAACACGTAAATAAATCACCTCCAGCTCACTGTAATAGTTTCTGCTGCTAGAATCTGCGCCATCTGTGCCATAAAGAAGGGAGAATGGGGAACCTCCAGGGTCCCACTGCAGTTCCATCCCAGAGACGCGGCGACGGTAGTAGTAGAGATGGCGAACTCCGCAGGTTTGCGGCGTACCTATTTTATGACCCTGTAGCCATAGGTCAGTAGTATGGCCTGTGTCTTGTAGCATGGAGAGGTGTCGGCAGGTTAGTTGACAGATGGGGGCCATGCGGCGATTAGTATCTCTCACCGGTGCCGCTACTAAATCTCTGTGAGGCTCAACCAGCTGTAAATCCTGTAGTGTAAAGATGAAATCCATCTCTCTGACAGCCCCTCGCCTCTCAAGCTCTTTTTCATTACAGGGCAATGAGGGAAATCCCGGTGCAAGAAGTAAAGATGGCGACTGCAGAGTGATAAGATGTTGTGTGCTTCACCTCACAGGCAGTTAGAACAGTTACAGCAGTAATGTGAATAACGGGAGATCTAAAAGCCTCATCTACTGCCTCTAGTAAAGAGTCATGGTGCCGATCTAGTAGATTCTCTAGCTGAGTCAGAAAGAGCGCAGCCATGCTTTCAGATACTCAGTGTCCCCATGAGAGGTAGAGTGCTGCAATGTCCTCCAGTAGTTCCCAGAAGGTGGTTTTCAATATAAATCTCCAAAATAAAGACATAAATGAGCTTTATAAAGAATATAATCTATTAAAATCATGGTATATTGTAAGAGCTCCCAAGATATGCGTCCTACTCCTGTGGTAGTTGGCTCCGCCCAGAAGCTTTGCAATTTTAAGAGTGCTGCATCCCTCTGCAAGATATCTCACTATTTTTGACTTTTTTGAGCCTGTCAAGTCCTTCTTTTGACCCATTTTGCCAAAGGAAAGGAAGTTGCCTAATAATTATGCACACCTGATATAGGGTGTTGATGTCATTAGACCACACCCCTTCTCATTACAGAGATGCACATCACCTAATATGCTTAATTGGTAGTAGGCTTTCGAGCCTATACAGCTTGGAGTAAGACAACATGCATAAAGAGGATGATGTGGTCAAAATACTCATTTGCCTAATAATTCTGCACTCCCTGTATATATATATATATATATATATATATATATCCCTTTTTTTTCCTAACACCTGAAACCTCATATCTTTGAGCCCTTGTAACTTTTTAATCCAATATTATTTTGATATAATTTTTATCAGACTGTTGTTATCAGTATTACTGTCCTGTTAAATATATTTTTTATGTTTTTTTCTTGTGTATCAGATAACCCGAGCTCTGAAGTCATGGTAACCAAATGTGCATTAAATCTGATTGCGCTCAAGCGCTGTGATAAACCCCTTATTGCTAGTGCGCAACATTTAGTGCTTCACTCAAAAAGATCCATGTAACCTGCTTTGCTGAATTGTTTTCATATGATTTTGTCAGTTGTAGTAGCTGCTTTTACAGCAGTGGTGGGAGAAAGCTCAGCCCATTTGAAACGGAGTTGCTGCAGCATCTTGGATTACAATGAGATATTTTCAGCTACTTGCCTAAGGGGTTGATTTATCAAAATCTTTCGCCAGCCTCTGAGCCCCTACGGCTGCAGGTTCTCACAAGAGAACCTGCTTGCCGTATTTCACAAGCAGCAGCCATCAGACCGCTGCTTTCCTAACCTTTCGCCACCTCTAAGATGGCAAAATTAAATCTCTGCTGTCTAGTCTGACCGGGGAGATTGACAGCTCCTGCCCGCGCGTGATTGGCTGTGCGTCGGCAGGGGTCGGGATTGCATGCGAGCGAAAAATAGCGCTTGTGTGCAATGGTAAATTCCTCCGGTAACGCTAGTGTTTTATTTTAGTCTCTGAAGTCTGCCAATACCCTCTGGTATTGTGAACAAATTACTTTTTCACTTAATTGTTGTTTTTGAGTTAAATAATGGTGTAGGTGCCATACATTTCTAGCTGCAGGGTTTTATATAATTTCCAAATGAAGCTGAACGTGTTTTCACGTGCTTTTACGTAGGCAATTCAAGCTTTCATATAATTACCTCCATAGGTTGCATTTGAGTTATGTGTTGTTAAATGTTCCCAGAATAGACAGCAAAGAAATGTAAGGAGGGCGGCATTTTTTAATATCAATTGCAGGCCTCAACAAGCCAGTCCATCACTGGTGACTTTAGATTAGGCCCTGGTGCCCTGACTCAGAGCTCCAAAGACTTCCAAGGATGCTCCCCCTTATTCCCACCAGTCGATGTGAACTGCAGCAAGCCATTCCTCAAATTTAGCCCGATGCAGCTGGATGCTTTTAGTCAACAGCATGTGGTAACTGAAATTCCCAGAATGCTAATCAGGGACCGGCATGGTCAAGTGGACCTGTGTTGAAGGGGAAAAAAATAGAAACAAAAATTATAAAATTATATTTTTCCACCCCTGTAAATAATGTTTGTGTGTGTATATGTGTGTGTGTGTGTATATACAGTATATATATGTTTGTGTGTGTGTGTGTATATATTTATATATATATATATGTTTGTGTGTGTATATATATAAATATATATATATATATATATATATATATATATATATATATATATATATATGTATATATATGTTTGTGTGTGTATATATGTATGTTTGTGTGTGTATATATGTATGTTTGTGTGTGTATATATATATATATATATATATGTGTGTATATTTATGTTTGTGTGTGTGTGTATATATACAGTTGTATGCAAACGTTTAGGCACCCCTGACAATTTCCATGATTTTCATTTATAAATAATTGGGTGTTTGGATCAGCAATTTCATTTTGATCTATCAAATAACTGAAGGACACAGTAATATTTCAGTAGTGAAATTAGGTTTATTGGATTAACAAAAAATGTGCAATATGCATCCAAACGAAATTAGACAGGTGCATAAATTTGGGCACCTCAACAGAAATATTGCATCAATATTTAGTAGAGCCTCCTTTAGCAGAAATAACAGCCTCTAGATGCTTCTGATAGCCTGTAATGAGTGTCTGGATTCTGGATGAAGGTATTTTGGACCATTCCTCCTTGCAAAACATCTCCAGTTCAGTTAGGTTTGATGGTTGCCGATCACTCCACAGATTTTCAATGATATTCAGGTCTGGGGACTGGGATGGCTATTCCAGAACATTGTACTTGTTGTTCTGCATAAATGCCAGAGTAGATTTTGAGCAGTGTTTTGGGTCGTTGTCTTGTTGAAATATCCAGCCCTGGTGTAACTTCAACTTTGTGACTAATTCCTCAACATTATTCTCAAGTATCTGCTGATAGTGAGTGGAATCCATGCGATCCTCAACTTTAACAAGATTCCCAGTACCGGCACTAGCCACACAGCCCCACAGCATGATGGAACATCCACCAAAGTGTTTGTCTTGGAACGCTGTGTTCTTTTGCTGCCATGCATAACGCCCCTGGTTATGACCAAATAACTCAATCTTTGTTTTATCAGTCCACAGCACCTTCTTCCAAAATTAAGCTGGCTTGTCCAGATGTGCGTTTGCATACCTCAAGCAACTCTGTTTGTGGTGTGTGTGCAGAAAAGCCTTCTTCCGCATCACTCTCCCATACAGCTTCTCCTTGTGCAAAGTGAGCTGAATTCTTGAACGATGCACAGTGACACCATCTGCAGCAAGATGATGTTGTAGGTCTTTGGAGGTGGTCTGTGGGCTGTTTTTGACCGTTCTCACCATCCTTTGCCTTTGTCTCTCCGATATTTTACTTGGCCTGCCACTTCTGGCTTTAACAAGAACTGTGCCTGTGGTCTTCATTTCCTCACTATGTTCCTCATAGTGGACACTGACAGCTTAAATCTCTGCAATAGTTTTTTTGTAGCCTTCCCCTAAATCATAATGTTGAATACTCTTTGACTTCATGTTATTTGAGAGTTGTTTTGAGGTCCCCATGTTGCCACTCTTCAGGGGAGAGTCAAAGAGAACAACAACTTGCAATTGGTCACCTTAAATACCTTTTCTCATGATTGGATGCACCTGTCTATGAAGTTCAAGGCTTAATGAGCTCACCAAACCAATTGTGTGTTCCAATTAATCAGTACTAGGTAGTTACAGGTATTCAAATCAACAAAATGACAAGGGTGCCCAAATGTATGCACCTGTCTAATTTTGTTTTGATGCATATTGCACATTTTCTGTTAATCCAATAAACCTCATTTCACTACTGAAATATTACTGTGTCCTTCAGTTATTTGATAGATCAAAATGAAATTGCCGATCCAAACACCCAATTATTTAAAAAAGAAAATCATGGAAATTGTCAGGGGTGCCTAAAGTTTTGCATACAACTGTGTGTATATATATATATATATATATATATATATATATATATATATATATATAGTAACAAGATTTAAAATAACATATAAATAAATACATATATTTTGGCTATGGTTGTAAAACTTGGGAGATAGGATGGGCAGTAGAATTTTTAGGGCACCACAAACCTAAATACGCCACTGAGTCTTAGCCAGCCTTTATTTTTTGAATAGTTTGTTAATATTATATTTTTATAGTTTTTTTACAGATACAGAAGAATTTTAATTTCTTTTGTGTAATTGGCAAGAGTCCATGAGCTAGTGACGTATGGGATATACAATCCTACCAGGAGGGGTAAAGTTTCCCAAACCTCAAAATGCCTATAAATACACCCCTCACCACACCCACAATTCAGTTTTACAAACTTTGCCTCCTATGGAGGTAGTGAAGTATGTTTGTGCTTGATTTTTATAATTTCTTCTATGATAAGCGCTTCTAAGCATTCTGAAGCCCAATTCCTCTCAGAGTACAGTGTTTGTCAGAGGGATGTGAAGAGAGTATCGCCTTTTGATTTTATACCTGTATATATTTCAATTGATACAGCACCAGAGGGTAAGTGCTCTTGAAGACCTGGGGACAATTGCCAAATCCCCAAACAATAGCAACAATGTAAAGGTCACTTGCACTTGATAAAATGTTCACTTTATTAGAAACAGGTATGATTAAGGAGGCAACTCTGAAACTTCACTTTTATTCGTGTTAATATGTTTCTAATAAGGTGAACATTTTATCAAGTGCTGTGGACCGACCTTTACATTGTTGCCTTTTGATTTTATGGTTTCCCTCACGGGGAATCTTTTCAAGGGTTTTCTGTTATCGGTCATAGGGATTCATCTCCTACCTCCCTTTTCAGATCGACGATATACTCTTATATACCATTACCTCTGCTGATAGTTTTCAATACTGGTTTAGCTATCTGCTATATGTGGATGGGTGTCTTTTGGTAAGTATGTATCATTATTTAAGACACTCTCAGCTATGGTTTGGCGCTTTATGTATTAATATAAAGTTTTAAATATATGTATTTTACTTATATTTGCCATGAGTCAGGTCTATGTATATTTCCATTTGCAGTCTGGCAGTTTCATTATGGGAATCATGTTTTAGGAAGTTTGTCTTACCTGGGGTATAGTCTTTTTTCCAATTTGACTTAGTTTTTCTTTTGAAAACTTGCGGGCAAATTAGGCTTGCGAGGGCCCAAAATGCTGTTATTTATTGCGTCATTCTTGGCGCAATAATTTTTTGTTGTGAATGTGCGTCTGTAAGGACGCAAGTTCGTTATTTCCTGCGTCTTAGTTGACGCAAGGTTGCTTGGCACGAAATTGTGTTTGTTATGATGCGAGTTGCGTAATTTCCGGATGTTTGTTAGCGCCAACATCTTTTTTCAACTTCCTTTTGCGTTGTGCATCATACTTGGCACCAAAAAAACATTTAATTTATTTTACCCCACTTCCTATATGCTCCTTGCCTTCTTTATGCTCAGAGGGCTATGCTATTTGCTTTTTTGTTAATTTTAGCATTTTCATTTTTTCCCCATTCCTGAAACTGCTATATGTGGAAATAAGATATTTCTGTTTAGATGTTATTTTTTTCTTTTACATTTTACAAGATGTCTCAACCTGATCCTATCTCAGAAGCTGCTGTAGGAACCATGCTGCTTGAACACAGTTCTACCAAAGCTAAGTGTATCTGTTGTAAGCTAGTGGAGATTATACCTCCAGCTGTAGTATATAACAGTTGTCATTATAAGCTTTTGCATGCAGAAAAGGTTTCTATTAGTGCTAGTACAGTATCTGTTGTTCCTTCAACATCTAAAGTACATGATATCCCTGTTGATATGAAAAATTATATTGCTGATGCGATACAGAAGGCTATGGCTGCTATACTGACTTCAAATAAACATAAAAGGTCTTTTAAAACTTCTCATAATACTGATGAAATTTGTAATGAATGACAACATACTGATATATCAACCTCTGATGAGGATCTCTCTGATTCGGAAAATCCTACTTCAGACATTGACACTGATAAATCAACTTATCTTTTTAAGATTGAGTATATTCGTTCTTTGTTAAAAGAAGTGTTGATAACTTTGGATATTGAGGAGTCTGGACCTCTTGATAATAAATCCAGTAAATGTTTAAATTCTGTCTGTAAACCTCCTGTGATTACTCCTGAGGTTTTTCCTGTTCCTGATGCTATTTTTGATGTGATTGCTAAGGAATGGTCTAAGCCTGGTACTTCTTTTGTACCTTCTTCAAGGTTTAAAAAGTTGTATCCTTTGCCAGTAGCTAAGTTAGAGTTTTGGGAAAAATTCCCTAAGGTTGATGGGGCTATTTCTACTCTTGCTAAGAGTACTACTATTCCTATGGAAGATAGTACCTTTTTTAAGGATCCTTTAGATAGGAAAATTGAATCTTATCTAAGGAAAGCTTATTTACATTCTGGCTATATTCTCAGACCTGCCATTTCTATAGCTGATGTTGCGGCTGCATCAACTTTTTGGTTGGATAGTTTAGCACAACGGGAAAAAGATTCTGATTTGCATAGCATTGTTCGTTTGCTTCAACATGCTAATCATTTTATCTGTGATGCTATTTTTGATATAATCAAGATTGATATTAAATCTATGTCTTTGGCTATTTTAGCTAGAAGACCTTTATGGCTCAAATCATGGAATGCTGACATTGTATCTAAATCTAGGTTACTATCTCTATCATTCCAGGGTAATAATTTGTGTGGTTCCCAGTTAGATTCTATTATTTCCACTATTACTGGGGGAAAGGGAGTTTTTTTGCCCCAAGATAAAAGTCTAAGGGTAAATCTAAAGCTTCTAATCGGTTTTGTTCCTTTCGTCAGAATAGAGAACAGAAAACCACTCCTTCCCCTATGGACTCTGGCTCCAATTGGAAGCCATCTTCGAGTTGGAATAAATTCAAGCCTTATAAGAAACCAAAGCCAGCCCCCAAGACTGCATTAAGGTGCGTCCCTCAATCCAGTTCTGCTGGTGGGGGGCAGATTGAAATTATTTCAAGACGTTTGGGCAGGTTCCGTTCAGAATCAATGGATTCAGAATATTGTCTCTTGGGTATCAAATAGGTTTCAGAATAAGACCTCCTGTAAGAAGATTTTTTCTCTCTCACTTTCCAACAAATCCTGGGAAAACTCAGGTCTTTCTGAAGTGTGTTTCAGATCTACAGCTTTCAGGGGTAATTGTACCAGTTCCACTTCTGGAACAGGGTCTGGGTTTTTATTCAAATCTATTCATTTTCCCGAAGAAGGAAATCTTTCAGACCAGTTCTGGATCTGCAGTTTTTGAATCAATTTGTAAGGGTCCCAACTATCAAGATGGTGACTATAAGGACTATTCTGCCTTTTGTTCAGTAAGGTCATTACATCTCCTCAATAGACTTACAGGATGCATATCTTCACATTCCGATTCATCCAGACCACAATCTGTTTTTGAGATTCTCTTTTCTAGACAAGCATTACCAATTTGTTGCTCTACCATTTGGCCTAGCAACAGCTCCAAGAATCTTTTCGAAGGTTCTCGGTGTCTATCTATTTGTAATCAGAGAGCAGGGTATTTCGGTGTTCTTATTTGGACGATATCTTGGTAATGGCTCAATCTTTTCATTTAGCAGAATCTCACACAAATCAACTTGTGTTTTTTCTTCAAAAAACATGGTTGGAGGATCAATTTACCAAAGAGTTTCTTGTTTCCTCAGACAAGGGTCACCGTTTTAGGTTTCCAGATAGATTCAGTGTCCGTGACTCTGTCTTTAACAGACAAGAGCCGAATGAAATTGGTTTCTGCCTGTCGAAACCTTCAGTCTCAATCATTCCCTTCAGTGGCTATGTGCATGGAAGTTTTTGGTCTCATGACTGCAGCATCGGACGCGATCCCCTTTGCTCATTTTCAAATGAGACCATTCTGAATCAGTGGGGCACGGATTATACTCGAATATCACAATTGATATACTTAAATTCCAACATTCAACTCTCTCTGTCCTGATGGTTGGACCATCATCGTATTATTCAAGGGGCCTCTTTTGTTCGTCCTTCCTGGACAGTGATTTCAACAGATGCAAGTCTCACAGGTTGGACAGCTGCCTGGGGGTCTCTGACAGAACAAGGAGTTTGGAATCCTCAAGAGGCGAGGTTACCAATCAATATTTTAGAACTACGTGCTATTTTCAGGGCTCTTCAGGCTTGGCCTCTATTAAAGAAAGAATTATTCATTTGTTTTAAGACAGACAATATCACAACTGTGGCATATGTCAATCATCAGGGTGGGACTCGCAGTTCTTTAGCGATGAAAGAAGTACCTCGGATACTTTCTTGGGCAGAAACCAACTCCTGTCTAATTTCTGTGATACATATCCAAGGTGTAGACAATTGGGAAGCGGAATATCTCAGTCATCAGTCTTTACATTCAGGGCAGTGTTCTCTCCATCCAGATGTATTTTGTCAGATTGTACAGATGTGAGGTCTTCTCGAAACAGATCTGATGGCTTCCCATCTAAACAAGAAGCTTCCCAGGTATCTTTCCAGGTCCAGGGATCCTCAGGCAGAGATGGTGGATGCATTAGCAGTTCCCTGGTTTTACCAACCTGCTTACATTTTTCCGCCTCTAGTTCTTCCAAGGGTGATCTCCAAGATCATAATGGAACAATCGCATGTGTTTCTGATAGCACCAGCATGGTCTCACAGGTTTTTGTATGCGGATCTTGTCCGGATGTCCAATTGCCAACCTTAGCCGCTTCCTTTAAGGCCAGACCTCCTGACTCAAAGGCTGTTTTTCCATCAGGATCTCAAATTGCTACATTTGAAGGTATGGAAATTGAACCCTTAGTGTTTAGTCATAGAGGTTTCTGACTCAGTGATTAATACTATGCTGCAGGCTCGTAAGTCTGTTTCAAGGAAGATTTATTATTGGGTTTGGAAAACCTTTATTTCATGGTGTTTTTCTCATAAATTCTCTTGGCATTCTTTTAGAATTCCTAGAATTATACAGTTTCTTCAGGATGGTTTGGATAAAGGTTTGTCTGCAAGTACTTTGAAGGGACAAATCTCTGCTCTTTCTATTTTATTTCATAGAAATATTGCTATACTTCCTGATATTCACTGTTTTGTTTAGGCTTTGGTTCATATCAAGCCTGTTGTTAAATCAATCTCTCCTCCTTGGAGTCTTAATTTGGTTTTGAAGGCTTTGCAGGCTCCCCATTTTGAGCCTATGCATTCTTTGGATATTAAACTACTTTCTTAGAAAGTGTTGTTTCTTTTGTCTATCTCTTCAGCTAGAAGAGTTTCTGAATTATCTGCTCTCTCTTGTGAGTCTCCTTTTCTGGGAAATCATTGTTCCTTCCTTGTTTTCTAATCCTAATAATACTCTTGAAAGATCTTTACATTCTTTGGATGTTGTAAAAGCTTTGAAATATTATGTCGAATCTACTAAAGATTTCAGGAAGACTTCTAGGGGCCTAGTTATCAAGCCGTCAACCTCAAATACGCTGGAATTCCGCATCGTATTTGTGGCGAGGCTGATACGCCTTAGTTATCAAAGGCTCGAGACCGGCAAAAGTAGAATTTTGTGACGTAAGCATCGATCCGCCGGACTCAGTCCGACACAGATCGATTCTTACGTCACTCCAGATGTTCCGCACACAAGTGCGGCACATTCTCACTACTTTTGCTAGTTATCAAAAAACTAGCAGGTACGCTCGGCACTTTTACGGCCCAGCGTACCTGGTTTTCAATCCGCCACCCCTGGAGGCGGCGGATCCCATAGGAATCAATGGGAGTCTGACCATAGCGAAAGTACAAGTTCGCTGCTGCCAGACATCCCATTGATTTCTATGGGAGCTGTCGACACCTAACACCCTAACTTGTACCCCGAGTCTAAACACCACTAATCTGTCCCCCCTACACCGCCGCAACTAAATAAAGTTATTACCCCCTAAACCGCCGCTCCCGGAGCCCACCGCAAGCTACTCTATACATATTAACCCCTAAACCTCCGCTCCCGGAGCCCACCGCAACTATAATAAATGTATTAACCCCTAAACCGCCGCTCCCTGAACCCGCCGCAACCTATATTAAATGTATTAACCCCTATCCTGCCCCCCCTACACCGTCGCCACCTATAATAAATTTATTAACCCCTATCCTGCCCCCCACTACGCCGCCACCACTGTAATAAAATTATTAACCCCTAAACCTAAGTCTAACCCTAACGCCCCCCTAACTTAAATATTAATTAAATAAATCTAAATAAATTAACTCTTATTTACTAAATGAATCCTATTTAAAACTAAATACTTACCTTTAAAATAAACCCTAATATAGCTACAATATAAATAATAATTATATTCTAGCTATCTTAGGATTTATTTTATTTTTACAGGTACCTTTCAATTTATTTTAACCATGTACAATAACTATTAAATAGTTATTAACTATTTAATAGCTTACCTAGCTAAAATAAAGAGAAATGTACCTGTGAAATAAATCCTAACTTAAGTTATAATTAAACCTAATACTACACTATCATTAAATTAATTAAATAAACTACCTACAAATAACTACAATTAAATACAATTACATAAACTAACTAAAGTACAAAAAATAAAAAAAGCTAACTTACAAAAAATAAAAAAATAAGTTACAAACATGTTAAAAATATTACAACCATTTTAAGCTACTTACACCTAATCTAAGCCCCCTAATAAAATAACAAACCCCCCAAAATAAAAAAATGCCCTACCCTATTCTAAATTAAATAAATTTCAAAGCTCTTTTACCTTACCAGCCCTTAAAAGGGCCATTTGTGGGGGCATGCCCCAAAGAAAACAGCTCTTTTGCCTGTAAAAGAAAAATACAACCCCCCCAACATTAAAACCCACCACCCACATACCCCTAATCTAACCCAAACCCCCCTTACAAAAACCTAACACTAATCCCCTGAAGATCATCCTACCTTTAGTTGTCTTCACTCAGCCGAGCCACCGATGGAACTGAAGAGGACATCCGGAGCGGAAGAAGTTAATCCTCCAAGCGGCGCTGAAGAAATCTTCCATCCGATGAAGTCATCATCCAGGCGGCGCTGAAGAAAAGTCTTCGATCCGGCCGATGTCATCTTCAAAGAGGCGCTGAAGAGGTCTTCTATCCGGGCGAAGTCATCTTCCAAGCCGGGTCTTGAATCTTCCTTCCGCCGATGCGGAACCACCTTCTTCACCGACGGACTACGACGAATGACGGCTCCTTTAAGGGACGTCATCCAAGATGGCGTCCCCTCAATTCCGATTGGCTGATAGGATTCTATCAGCCAATCGGAATTAAGGTAGGAAAATTCTGATTGGCTGATGGAATCAGCCAATCAGATTCAAGTTCAATCCGATTGGCTGATCCAATCAGCCAATCAGATTGAGCTCGCATTCTATTGGCTGATCGGAACAGCCAATAGAATGCGAGCTCAATCTGATTGGCTGATTCCATCAACCAATCAGAATTTTCCTACCTTAATTCCGATTGGCTGATAGAATCCTATCAGCCAATCGGAATTGAGGGGACGCCATCTTGGATGACGTCCCTTAATGGAGCCGTTATTCGTCGTAGTCCATCGGTGAAGAAGGTGGTTCCGCGTCGGCGGAAGGAAGATTCAAGACCCGGCTTGGAAGATGACTTCGCCCGGATAGAAGACCTCTGAAGCAGTCTTTGGTAGAAAAGTTCTTCAGGCAGCTGTCTCAGTTTGATTCTTCTGCTTATGATTTAAGTTTTTTTCTTGAAATTTATGTGAAATTTATGAGAAATACTTATTTTTTGTGGGTTTAATTTTTTCAGTAGAAATAGCTGTTTTTATTTTATCCCTCCCTTTCTAGTGACTCTTCTGTGGTCTTCCACATCTTGAGTATTTCTATCCCATACCACACTAGCTCATGGACTGATGCCAATTACATGAAAGAAAACATAGTTTATGTAAGAACTTACCTGATAAATTAATTTATTTCATATTGGCAAGAGTCCATGAGGCCCACTCTTTTTTTGGTGGTTATGATTTTGTATAAAAGCACAATTTTATTTCCAGTTCCTCTTTTTGTATGCTTTTTTACTCTTTATTTTATCACCCCACTACTTGGCTATTTGTCAAACTGAATTGTGGGTGTGGTGAGGGGTGTATTTATAGGCATTTTGAGTTTTGGGAAACTGCCCCTCATGGTAGGATTGTATATCCCATACGTAACTAGCTCATGGACTCTTGCCAATATGAAAGAAATTAATTTATCAGGTAAATTCTTTCATAAATTATATTTTTTTTTTCATGGTCAATGAGCTATTATGTACTTCTTCAGCAATCTACTGACCGTACCTGCTGCTAATACCTCTGCCTTTACAACCCAGCATTCTACTGACCTTACCTGCTGCTAATACCTCTGCCTATACAACCCAGCATTATACTGACCGTACCTGCTGTTAATAAGTCTGCCCATACAAATCAGCATTCTATTGAGCATACCTGCTGCTAATACCTCTGCCTATACAACTCAGCATTCAACTGACCGTACCTGCTGCTAATACCTCTGTTTATACAACCCAGCATTCTACTGACCGTACCTGCTGCTAATACCTCTGCCTATACCTCCAGCACCTACTGACCGTACCTGCTACTAATACCTCTGTCTATACACCCAGCATCCTACTGACCTTATCTGCTGCTAATACCTCTGCCTATACACCCAGCATTCCACTGACCTTACCTGCTGCTAATACCTCTGCCTATACACCCAGCATTCTACTGACCTTACCTGCTGCTAATACCTCTGCCTATACACCCAGCATCCTACTGACCGTACCTGCTGCTAATACCTCTGCCTATACAACCCAGCATTCTACTGACCTTACCTGTTGCTAATACCTCTGTCTATACAATCCAGCATTCTACTGACCTTACCTGCTGCTAATACCTCTTCCTATACACCAAGCACACTACTGACCTTACCTGCTGCTAATACCTCTTCCTATACACCCAGCATTCTACTGACCTTACCTGCTGCTAATACCTCTGTCTATACACCCAGCACCTACTGACCGTACCTGCTGCTAATACCTCTGCCTATACAACCCAGCACCTACTGACTGTACCTACTGCTAATACCTCTGTCTATACAACCCAGCATTTTTCTGACCTTTACCTGCTGCTAATACCTCTGCCTATACACCCAGCATTCTACTGACCTTACCTGCTGCTAATACCTCTGCCTATACACCCAACTCCTACTGACCGTACCTGCTGCTAATACCTCTGTCTATACACCCAGCACCTACTGACCGTACCTGCTGCTAATACCTCTGCCTATACAACCTAGCACCTACTGACTGTACCTACTGCTAATACCTCTGTCTATACAACCCAGCATTCTTCTGACATTACCTGCTGCTAATACCTCTGCCTATACACCCAGCATCCTACTGAACTTACCTGCTGCTAATACCTCTGCCTATAGAAAACAGCATTCTACTGGCCTTACCTGCTGCCAATACCACTTCCTATACAACCCAGCATCCTACTGGCCTTACCTGCTGCTAATACCTTCTCCTATACACCCAGCATCCTACTGAACTTACCTGCTGCTAATACCTCTGCCTATACACCCAGCATCCTACTGACCGTACCTGCTGCCAATACCTCTGCCTATACACCCAGCACCTACTGACCTTACCTGCTGCTAATACCTCTGCCTATACAACCCAACATTCTACTGACCTTACCTGCTGCTAATACCTCCTCCTATACACCCAGCATCCTACTGAACTTACCTGCTGCTAATACCTCTGCCTATACACCCAGCACCTACTGACCGTACCTGCTGCTAATACCTCTGCCTATACACCCAGCACCTACTGACCGTACCTGCTGCTAATACCTCTGCCTATACAACCCAGCATTCTACTGACCTTACCTGCTGCTAATACCTCTGCCTATACAACCCAGCATTCTACTGACCGTATCTGCTGCTAATACCTCTGTCTATACACCCAGCACCTACTGACCGTTCCTACTGCTAATACCTCTTTCTATACAACCCAGCATTCTACTGACCTTACCTGCTGCTAATACCTCTGCCTATACACCCAGCATTCTACTGACCGTACCTGCTGCTAATACCGCTGCCTATATAACCCAACATTCTACTGACCTTACCTGCTGCTAATACCTTTGCCTATACACTCAGCATTCTAATGACCGTACCTGCTGCTAATACCTCTGCCTATACACACAGCATTCTACTGACCGTACCTGCTGCTAATACCTCTGCCTATACAACCCAACATTCTACTGACCTTACCTACTGCTAATACCTCTGCCTATACAACCCAACATTCTACTGACCTTACCTACTGCTAATACCTCTGCCTATACAATCCAACATTCTACTGACCGTACCTGCTGCTAATACCTCTGCCTATACACACAGCATTCTACTGACCTTACCTACTGCTAATACCTCTGCCTATACACCCAGCATTCTACTGACCTTACCTGCTGCTAATACCTCTGCCTATACAACCCAACATTCTACTGACCTTACCTGCTGCTAATACCTCTTCCTATACACCCAGCATTCTACTGACCTTACCTACTGCTAATACCTCTGCCTATAAACCCAGCATTCTACTGACCTTACCTACTGCTAATACCTCTGCCTATACACCGAGCATTCTACTGACCTTACCTGCTGCTAATGCCTCTTCCTATACACTCAGCATTCTAATGACCGTACCTGCTGCTAATACCTCTGCCTATACACCCAGCATTCTACTGACCGTACCTGCTGCTAATATCTCTGCCTATACAACCCAACATTCTACTGACCTTACCTACTGCTAATACCTCTGTCTATACAATCCAACATTCTACTGACCTTACCTACTGCTAATACCTCTGCCTATACACCCAACATTCTACCGACCTTACCTGCTGCTAATGCCTCTGCCTATACACCCAGCATTCTACTGACCTTACCTACTGCTAATACCTCTGCCTATACACCCAGCATTCTACTGACCTTACCTGCTGGTAATGCCTCTGCCTATACACCCAGCACCTACTGACCTTACCTGCTGCTAATACCTCTGCCTATACACTTAGCATTCTACTGACCTTACCTGCTGCTAATAAGTCTGCCTATACAACCCAGCATTCTACTCACCTTACTTGCTGCTAATACCTCTGCCTATACACCCAGCACCTACTCACCTTACCTGCTGCTAATACCTCTGCCTATACACCCAGCACCTACTGACCTTACCTGCTGCTAATACCTCTGCCTATACACCCAGCATTCTACTGACCTTACCTGCTGCTAATAAGTCTGCCTATACAACCCAGCATTCTACTGACCTTACCTGCTGCTAATACCTCTGCCTATACACCCAGCACCTACTCACCTTACCTGCTGCTAATACCTCTGCCTATACACCCAGCACCTACTGACCTTACCTGCTGCTAATGCCTCTGCCTATACACCCAGCATTCTACTGACCTTACCTGCTGCTAATACCTCTGCCTATACACCCAGCATTCTACTGACCTTACCTGCTGTGAGAGAGCGCTTCCATAGGCTCCAATGGGAGACTCGTTCTCATGCTGTGAGACACGACTAAGAAAGTCGCGCAGCGATGGGCAGCAGATTTGAAATCTTTATGTATATGAATATATACATATATATTTATGTGTTTATATGTAGAGTATATATTCACATATTAACAGACATAAATATATATGTATATAAGCATATACATTTACAGGGAACACACAGTTCCACATAGACCACAAATTAAAGGCACTTCATTAAAAAAAAAATACAGTATTCTTTATTTTGGGGGCAATTGGGGGATATTTTGAAAATTAGAGAGATCTGATCCCCGGTTAATTTTCTGAGTGCTAATTGCAACAGTGAACTTGCGGTAGCATTAACCAGCCACTTGTAATGGCTGGTTATTTATTGCGCGCCCATTTACAGGCGTGCAATAAATTTGCGCTCCACTTGTAATCTAGCCCTAAATATATTTGATATAACTTCCCACAGTAGATCTTCCTGGTTGGAATTAAAATACAAATTAAAAAAATCTGCCTTTTGAGAATTGTCTTGTGTATAGCTTTGTCATAATCCCCATAGTTTCTCATGTCGTGGGTCCCATGAAGTTTGGGCATTCTCTGTAATATACAGATAGAAATGGCTATTCTTAGTCTTCATGTGAAACTTTCAGCTCTGCATTAAATGAATGATGGCTAACATTATCTTTAAATAAACATTTATGAACCTCTTTTTCTCACAAACACAAAGACAAATGATGCTTATGCAGGAGACAGTAGATGCTGTCTGAATTGTTATTGTTGTAAAGTCTTTCCAGCTCCACCGACCAGTTGCCATTTACAGGCTTTAGCCACAGTCGCACAAGAACTGAGTAGCTGTCTATTAAAAGGTGCCATTTACAGGCTTTAGCCACAGTCGCACAAGAACTGAGTAGCTGTCTATTAAAAGGTGCCATTTACAGGCTTTAGCCACAGTCGCACAAGAACTGAGTAGCTGTCTATTAAAAGGTGCCATTTACAGGCTTTAGCCAGTCGCACAAGAACAAGTAGCTGTCTATTAAAAGGTGCCATTTACAGGCTTTAGCCAGTCGCACAAGAACAAGTAGCTGTCTATTAAAAGGTGCCCTTTACAGGCTTTAGCCAGTCGCACAAGAACAAGTAGCTGTCTATTAAAAGGTGCCATTTACAGGCTTTAGCCAGTCGCACAAGAAAAAGTAGCTGTCTATTAAAAGGTGCCATTTACAGGCTTTAGCCAGTCGCACAAGAACAAGTAGCTGTCTATTAAAAGGTGCCATTTACAGGCTTTAGCCAGTCGCACAAGAACAAGTAGCTGTCTATTAAAAGGTGCCATTTACAGGCTTTAGCCAGTCGCACAAGAACAAGTAGCTGTCTATTAAAAGGTGCCATTTACAGGCTTTAGCCAGTCGCACAAGAACAAGTAGCTGTCTATTAAAAGGTGCCATTTACAGGCTTTAGCCAGTCGCACAAGAACAAGTAGCTGTCTATTAAAAGGTGCCATTTACAGGCTTTAGCCAGTCGCACAAGAACAAGTAGCTGTCTATTAAAAGGTGCCATTTACAGGTTTTAGCCAGTCGCACAAGAACAAGTAGCTGTCTATTAAAAGGTGCCATTTACAGGCTTTAGCCACAGTCGCACAAGAACTGAGTAGCCGTCTATTAAAAGGTGCCATTTACAGGCTTTAGCCAGTCGCACAAGAACAAGTAGCTGTCTATTAAAAGGTGCCATTTACAGGCTTTAGCCACAGTCGCACAAGAACTGAGTAGCCGTCTATTAAAAGGTGCCATTTACAGGCTTTAGCCAGTCGCACAAGAACAAGTAGCTGTCTATTAAAAGGTGCCATTTACAGGCTTTAGCCAGTCGCACAAGAACAAGTAGCTGTCTATTAAAAGGTGCCATTTACAGGCTTTAGCCACAGTCGCACAAGAACTGAGTAGCCGTCTATTAAAAGGTGCCATTTACAGGCTTTAGCCAGTCGCACAAGAACAAGTAGCTGTCTATTAAAAGGTGCCATTTACAGGCTTTAGCCACAGTCGCACAAGAACTGAGTAGCTGTCTATTAAAAGGTGCCATTTACAGGCTTTAGCCACAGTCGCACAAGAACTGAGTAGCTGTCTATTAAAAGTTGCCATGTTCACTAAAGGACCCAGAAGTCTGATGTTATGAGATCAGTAAAGTTCATTAAAACGGACAATCTTCATTTTTTGTTTTTTAATTTTAATAATTGATGTATTTGTAATATTTTAAAGAGACACAAAACCCCAAATGTTTCTCCAATGATTCAGCCATATTTATCAAGCTCCGAATGGTCTAAAGACCGCTGCTCCATAACTTGTCTGCCTGCTCTGAGGCCGTGGACAGAAATCAACCCGATCGAATACGATTGGGTTGATTGACACCCCCTGCAGGGGGCGGCATTGGACCAGCAGTTCACAAGAACTGCTGGTGCAATGATATACGCTTTTGGCATTTATCGATGTGTGGCGGAGATGATACGCTACTTCGTATCATGTCCGCTCGCACATTGATAAATATGCCTCAGTGTGTCCGATTTTAAAAAAAAATCCAATTTACATCTTTAATCACATTTACTTTGTTTTCTTTATATCCTTTGTTAAAGGAATACCTATGTAGGTATGCATTGTGTCATAGTTTGTCAGCTATGTTTTATTAGTAATTTTCTGGATGATTTAATTTGATTGTATTGTCTCTTTATTTAGTTTATGTGATTTGCCCTAAGGGCAGCAATGGGGCACTAGTGGTGGGCAAGCTGTTTTTAGCAAGCACCTCTGTGTATAAAGTACATTAGGAAGTTGCTTAAAACTGCACATTCTTTCTGAATCATGAAAGTTTAATTTTGACTTTACTGCCCTTTAATGTTTAATTGAACTGTGGACACGTTCATTGTACTCATTTACTAGGGGCAGGTGATCTTGAAAGGTTGATAGTATACAGAGCAGTGTGAAGATGTTTTGGGACATTCTAACACAAAAAGCGCATGCAATCCATGGCGGTCAGGGGCGTACATATTTGCCCCTGTCCACCCAAGTTCTCCTCTGGCGTGCAGCAATCCCCTGCCAGAATTTAAAATTGCATGCGAGCGCTCCTTTGCACTTGCGTGCAACCCAGCGCCCTGCCCACGCGCAGCCATTCACAAGCGGGCAGGAGCTGTCAATCTCTCTGGTCGTATGAGACCGGGGAGATTGAAATTCTCTACCTAAGAGGTGGAGAACAGACTAGGGAAGCAGCGGACTGATGACTGCTGCTTGATAGATCCTGGCTGCAGATTCTCTTGTGCGAAGCTGCAGTTATAGGGAGAAATCGAGCCCTAAGTCTGAATGTTGTCAGATCCCACGTATTTGGTTATCCCTATACTAATTAATTCAGTAGAAAAAGCTAAATTAAAAGTATATTAAACACCTTTGTATAAAAATTCTGTTTTTTCAACATTCCCTTGAGAGGTCAAAAAGCAAATTCTGTAACCTGCAAATCATATAGCTGGTTTAAGCCATTTGCAACATTTTGAAAGCATAGTTTCCAGATGTTGCTTATTGGCCTCTTGAGTATAGGACAAGCACAATTTGTACACAAAGGCAAAAGGGATTTAATGTGCTAGTAAAAGATGCATTTGTAAATTAAATTGAACAATTGGACTTTGTTTTAAAATAATGAACACTAGTTCAGCATTTTACACTATTAGTGATAAAACCTTCTGGCATTTCGCTGTAGTTTTGCTAACATTAATATTTGTTTTTTGTTTTTTAGAATATGATCGACTTGGCTTCCTGCTTAAATTGGACTCTAAACTGTAAGTCAAGTTTTTACTTTTTTACCTTACATTGCACAAAAATAAAAGGTTAGCAATAAAACTGTATATATTCATATAGATATATGGTTATATATTCAGATAAATATGCATTTTAAAATAACAAGAACATTTTCTTCTAGTGAAGAATATAGGAATATAAAGTACGCACCTTCGGCTTTAGTGCCGTTGATCTAGCGCAGTGTTGGGTTAGCGAGCAAGCAATCTGCCCTCTGTTATGCTATAAATTGTTACATACTTAATATTTATATTAATACTTACAGTATGTTAACAGTAAGCTGCCTCACTGTTTATGTTGCGCAAATAGCGTAGAAGTTGCGTTTGCGCAGTTCAACTTCCAGCCTGAGTTCCAAGCATGGGGGCGTGCTGTTATTAACTTACATGGGGCGCATGGTGAGGCTCTGATTGGCTGAAAGAGCTGCCAGTCAAAGAAGCCTAAGGGAAAATTATTCAGAGAGGCTGCATTGAATCAGGTAACGCTCAGTATTAAAAGTAGATTTGACATTGGAACAAAATAAGCATATCAATATGCTAGTTAGGAGAAGAGTTGTCATACTATGTGAAGTTATGGAAGTGAATTTACCATCACTTTAATATTTATATAGTTATATTTGTTATATTTTAGTGCAGTTGATCTAGCGCAGTGTCGGATTAGCTTGCAAGCAACCTGCCCTCTATGTTATGTAATAAATTGTTACATACAGAATATTTATAAAGTTATATTGTTTGTTATATTTTAACAACATTTTGCTTGTAAATAAACACTTTCATTGGTGAGTAAGAATGAATGGATAAAAAGGTCAAAATGTACATGATTAAATATGTTTTAAATAGAAGAATGTTTGCATTATTTTTAAGTGGCATACGCACATATACTGTGAGAGCCCTTACACCAGTATTGAATTGAATATGAAATTAAGAATTCTTTATTAATTCTTGAGTATCCATATGATTTTAATGAATATGCATTTACATAAAAGTATCTCAAATTCTGTTTCTTTTACACCAAGTGGATGTAATGTAAATTTTTTGCATGTTAGCATCAGAATTTAGCTATCTGACAGCTGTTAATGGCCAAAGTTTAAACTAAACAAAAATGAGCATTTAACGGTTCAATTGGAGCTAAAAATAATCCTCAAGAGCTGTTTAGGAAAGGTCAGGTGGAAGGGTAATCTCTACACTACTGCTAGACGTAACCTTACAAGCTACCTGATTAAAGAGACACTAAACCCAATTTTTTCCTTTCATTATTCAGATAGAGAAGCAGTTTTAAGCAACTTTCTAATTTACTCCTATTATCAATTTTTCTTCGTTTTCTTGCTATCTTTATTTGAAAAAGCTGGAATGTAAGGTTAGGAGCCGGCCCATTTTTGGTTCAGACCTGGGTAGCGCATGCTGATTGGTGGCTACATTTAGCCACCAATCAGCAAGCGCTACCCAGGTCTGAAACAAAAAATGAGCCGGCTCTAAAGATGAAATCCTTGCTTTTTTAGAAAAAGATAGCAAGTGAACGAAGAAAATTTGATAATAGGAGTAAATTAGAAAGTTACTTAAAATTGCATGCTCTATCTGAATCATGAAAGAAAAAAATTGGGTTTAGTATCCCTTTAATCCCTTAACTGCTAGAAATTTCAGAAGTGTGGTACGCAGCTGCAATTAGCGGCCTTCTAATTACCAAAAAGCAATGACAAAGCTATGCATGTCTGCTATTTCTGAACAAATGGGATCCCAGAAAAGCTTTTACATCCATTTTTGTTATGACTGCACAAGCGGTATATAAATAATTTCAGTGAGAACCCCAAAGTTTGTGAAAAAGTTAACAATTTTTAATATGATCACATTTTGCAGTAAAACAGTAGCATGAAATGAACCAAAATAGGCCTAGATTAATACCTTGGGTTGTCTACTAAAAAAATATATCGTTTTGATAGGTAAATAAAAAAAAAAACAAGACTGTTTTTGTTTAATTGGAGTGATGGCAAAAATGCTCTGTCCTTAAAGGGACAGTAAACACCAGAATGTTTGTTATTTAAAAAGGTAGATAATGCTTTTATTACCAATTCCCCAGTTTTGCATAACCAACACAGTTATAATAATATACTTTTTACCTCTGTGATTACCTTGTATCTATGCCTCTGCAAACCGCCCCCTTATTTTAGTTCTTTTGACAGACATGCATTTTTAGACAATCAGTGCTGACTCCTAGGAGCTTCAAGTGCCTGAGCTCAATGTTATCTATATGAAACACATGAACAAACGCCCTCTAGTGGTGAAAAACTGTCAAAATGCTTTCCAATTAGAGGCAGTCTTCAAGGTCTAAGAAATTAGCACATGAACCTCCTAGATTTAGCTTTCAACTAAGAATACCAAGAGAACAAAGCAAAATTGGTAATAAAAGTAAATTGGAAAGTTGTTTAAAATTACATGCCCTATTTAAATCACAAAATATTTTTTTTTTACTTTACTGTCCCTTTAAGGGGTTAATGAGCAGCAATGCACTACTGGGAGAAAAAACATCAGGGGAACCAATGACAACAGACTACCAATTAGCAGCTATTTCCCAGCAGTTCATTGGAGTTCCTAGTTATGGTTTTCAATAAAGGATATCAAAAGAGCAAAGCAAATTAGATAATAGAAGTAAGTTGGGAAGTTGTTTAAATTGCATGTTCAGTCTGAATCATGAAAGTTTGATTTTGACTTAGCAGTCCCTTTAAAGGAAGACATTATGATCTTAAAATGTATTAGCAGAGGGGAGGATGATGTCATAGAAACATTCACACACAGTACTGTGCAAAAGTCTTAGTCCACCACCAGCTTTGTTGTGTTAGCAAAGTTTTAATGACCATCCATATTTATTTTTCGGTCTCTTTATTAAGATACAAACAGAAAATGCAGGAAATATGTTCACAAAATATAAAAAAACCACAATTTTCAGAACAAAATGGCTTTTTCAGGCAAAAGTCAGTATTAGTGTGACCTCCCTTGGCACTAAGCACATCCTGAACTCTTTTGGGGAGACTGTCCTGAAGTTTTCTGAAGTAATCTTCTGGTATATTATGCCAGGCTTCTTTAGATTTAGGTTGTCTTTTATTTATTTCTCTGTCCAGGTGATCCCATACTGCCTCTAAAATATTCAGGTATGCACTCTGTGTAGGCCAGTCAATGACTGTCCATGTTTTAGCAGCTGTTTTCCTCTCTAAATATTATTTCACTGCATTCGCAGTTGTCTTGGGGCCGTTATGCTGAAAAATAAAGCCATTCCCAATCAGACGCTTTTGTCTGTAATTGTCAGCATTCATGATCCCATCAATTCGGACAATATCACCAACACCACTGGCAGAAATGCAGCCCCAAACCAGGACAGACTCTTCACCATGTTTCACTGAAGGCTGCAAGCACTCATTCTTTCATGTCTCTCAAACTCTTCTTCTCACATATTGTCAACGATTGAACCCAAAAATGTTAAACTTAGATTCGTCACTCCATAATACTCTTCCACTGATCTTCATTCCTATCTTTGTGAGATTTAGCATATCTTAGCTTTTTTCACCCTGTTCGCCTTCTGAAAAAGTGATTTCTTGGCTGCTACCCATCCACAGAAACCATTCCTGATCAAGCTTCTTTGGACTTTAGTACGGTCAACTTGGCATTCCGATGAAGCTGCCAGATGCTGCGCAAGGTCCTTGCTGGACCTTTTCCAGTCTCTCAAAGAAGAAACTCTGAGAAACTTCTCATCCAATTTTGAAGGTTTTCTTGACCGTCCAGTCCTTTTTTTGTCCTTGACCGCTCCTGATTCTTCAAATTGAATACCACATCTTGAGTATCCAGTTTGTTTGCTGATTTTGCTTTGAAAGTGACCTTGCAGATGCAAAACTATGATTTTATTTCTGTCAAATTCTAGCTTTAAATGAATTAAACTCATACCACATGTGTATGTAATGCTCAAGCATGTCTTGCACAAACCTGGTGTAATATACCCTTTTCACAGCAGTCATTTTGACATGAAATAGTAGGACAAATACAGGTGTTAGCAATGACATTAATTAAGGTTCCATTTCATTTAGATTTACGAGAGCCAGGTTCCTGCTATTGCTCGGTGTATGCAGAGGTCACACTAAATACTTGCCACTTTAGCCTATAGAAGCTGTTTTTTCTGTTTTTTTAATACTGCATACAAATATACTGTATTTTCTGGTTGTATTTTAATAAAGAGATTGAGAAATAATTATATATGGTCATTTTATCATTGCTAAAACAACAAATCTAATGGTGGCCTAAGACTTTTGCACAGTACTGTATATTTAAGGAACCTAATTAAATTTGTGAATATTTAAAAAAATATAATTAAAAAAAGAGCTATCCAGCAGAAAGGTTACTACACACACACATGGGAAATACTGCCATGTAACATTTAACTCTCCTCTGCTGGAGAGTGTCTGTTCCTGCCCTTTCTTGCAGACAAGGGGTTTACTAAATATGCTTCTGTAGCAATAACAGACAGAATTGATGATTCCTGCTTGCCATGAATTTAGGGACATTCTAGTTAAAATAAATCTGTGCATTTATTCAATACTTATTTCAGTTTTGGTTAGAAGCATTTATGCAATACCGTTCTTTCAGCAATAGCTTTCTCAATATCAATAAAACAGTAATAATGTGTATAGCAAAAATGCTACTAATCATAAATGAAATGCTTTACTGTGCATTTTGTACTTGAATTTTACTTTGCATCAATACATCCACATTTTAAGACATTTGCTGTTATGTTTTTATTAGACGTGTTTTCATTTTCATTGGCAAAGAAATAATGAATTACACTTAGAACTAATTAGTGCATGTTAGTTGATTTATTTGTTCCTTTGTAAAGACATAATCAGTTATATATATGTTTTTATATTTGATGATTCCTTTAAAAAATTAATGAATGAATCAACTAATGTTGCATTGATTTGTTAAAGGGACACTAAACCCACATTTATTTCTTTCATGATTCAGATAGAGCATAAGGTTTTAATCAACTTTCTAATTTACTCCTATTATCAATTTTTCTTCATTCTCTTGCTATTATTAAAAAGCAGGAATGTAAATCTTAGCAGCCAGCCCATTTTAGGTTCAGCACCATGGATAGCGCTTGCTTATTGGTGGCTTACATTTAGCCACAATAGAAAATACAAAAAGCAAGGTTGCGCCTATTTAGTTTAACCTGAATACCAGGTCAAAAAAAATTGTCTAAAAAGTTTTTTTGACCTGGTATTCAGGTTAAACTAAATAGGCGCAACCTTGCTTTTTGTATTTTCTATTGTATCTATCCATTATCAATTTTTAAAGATTTTATTGATATAGCTGAGTTGCTTAGTGGAAATACATTATATCACTAATATTAATACCTTACACCTGCCTTTCGGCTTACATTTAGCCACCAATAAGCAAGCATAACCCAGCTTCTCAACCAAAAATGGGGCAGCTCCTGTGCATCACATTCCTGCTTTTTAAATAAAGATAGCAAGAGAACAAAGAAAATGTGATAATAGGAGTAAATTAGAAAGTTGCTTAAAATTGCATGCTCTATTTGATTCATGAAAGAAAAAAATTGGGTTTAGTGTCCCTTTAATTAGTTAAAAGTGCAATTTGTCATTAATTTGCCAATGAAAACTAAGAATATATATATATATATATATATATACAGTGTATATATATATATATATATATATATATATATATATATATATATATTAAAAACAAATCGGATCATCATTCATTAAAAAAAACAAATGTACGCCTATCTTATTCGGTGCATTTGCTGTGAGTATAATACTACAGTGGTTAAGCACATTGGCGTGATATGGCTGGGGTATCACTTTGCCGTAGTCCTCTGTGCTGAGAGTGTACAGTATCTAGTGGGGAGGCTGTCTGAATGACACAGCTTGGCTACATTTCTTCACTGGATGAAGCTGTACTAAATTAATTTGGTTACTGATATATCTTGTCATCAAGTAGCCCAAGGTGCTGACAACTTAGGAAAACCTTCCCTGACCTGATGGAACCTGGTGTTTTAGCAGAATCCTTTATACCCTCTTGCTCTATTCACAAGAGCCACAGCAGCCGTCTGTAAAGATGATTTCCAGCTTAATCCATTAGTTACCACAGTTCTGCAACACTTGCTGCACAGGGGATAATGGTCTGACAAATAACATACTGTATTTTTTCTGGTTATATATTTCTTACAGACCTATATTTAACAGCTGAAAAGGGAGGGGTTATCATTTGTCAAAAAAATGTATTTGAGGATAAATTCTTTTCTTTTTGTTCCCAGTGTATTAACTTAACAGGCTGTATCTTGAGATTGGCCAAATAGGGCCATGCAGCCTGCCTCATTCATGATGATTTATCTTTGCTGTGACGCGTCTCCCCCCTTTGTGCATTCCAAGGGCAGCTCCCGTCACTTTTACCAGACATTTTGCATGTTATAAAACTTGAAGTTATTATAGCGCCTTGTCATCTACTGTTGGTAGTAAATCCGGTGGGAATTATTTAGTAATACCTGATTGTGTGAGTAGGATGTTGGCAAGTACACAGTGTTACAGAAAAACAGCAACAAGTTCTCATATTAAAGGGACATATGCTATGTGACTTGAAAGTGATGAAGTGAGTACTTAAAAACAAATAGAAAATATCACATGAACATATTTATATAAACCAAGAAGATATTGCACCTCAAAATCCCCCAGTAACCGCATCTCACTGTACAGCGACTTTGATCATCCAATCCAAATGCTTGTCTTGGGACTAGCAAGAGAGAGTGCATCTGGCATATGCAGGATCAGTTGCTTTCCTTTCTTCCTCAATTAAAGGTAGTTTATTCTGAAGCCTTGCAAAATCATGGCGAAATCCTGTGATAGTATTGCAAAATCCTACAAGGCCACATGTGATTTTAATACTAAAAAAATCTGCCCGCTTGGAACCCATAAGAGCACTGCTGCTCCCAAGAGCAAACTGATGTAAACAGCAGCACTAATCACACAGCTGTGTTGTGCGACTAGCGTTGCTGATTGGATTAGGATCACTACAATAATTTAAACAAACAGCGCATCCCCAACTCAAGTGAAATAGTTTAATGTACTTAGACACAAGCTTCACAGATTGCACTTTACATAAGGCCTATCGATTCACACAAAAGCAGATAGTGTAATGTTCTGAGGCGTCTGCCTGCTCACCGGTCCGGCCCAGTTCCAGAAAAGTTAATCTGTTCCTCTGGGCTCGCTGCAGTAATGTTTCAGTGTGGGACACCACCAACTTCAGCGCTGCGGAATTTGTTGGCGCTCTACAAATAACCGATAATAAATAAATAACTACACTTAATGTGAAAGTAAATCCTTGCATTTTACAAACGCTAGGATTTACTATTGAAACAAATAAAGGTGACTTTCATTCATGAAGTATAAGATACTTCATGTAGAAAGCTCCTTAATTTGATTAAATCAATCGCCACTTTTACCTGGTACAGCAGCCCACGGCAAAAAAAAAATTTGGCTAAGAGGTGACGTTTTAACCTCTTAGCCAATAGCCGTGCTGTAAATCCGTCTTGGCGCCCATGGCACCCGGATTTACCGCACGGCTATTGGCTAAGAGGTGAAAACGTCACCTCTTAGCCAAATTTTTTTTGCCGTGGGCTGCTGTACAAGGTAAACACGGCGATCGATTGAATCAGATGACGTGCTCTAACAAATCTACTATGACCCTTTAATGTTTAAGTGGCCATGTAAATATGTAAAAAAAATAATAAAAATTGGCTACATTTTTGCTTTTGTGATCGGTTGTAATAAGTAAGCAACATCTCCTGTTTCTTATGGGTTTTTCCTTGTTTACCTAATTTCAAATATGTAAACGCCAGATATTTTGTATTTATTGCATGAAAACAAACTGTTACTTAGGCTGACATATGTCTGATGTACTGGAATGGCATAGCTTGAGAAGACAAAAAAAACAGCTAACGTTCTAGGGTTTCACGTGGCTGTAATAGATTAAACTCTGACCAATATTACAGAATTTTGAATCACAAATGTACATGTATTGTAGAAGCCAGTTGATATTTTTCTTCTTTTTCCCAGAGAGATCCCTGCAAAGGTATATAATGCATACCTTAAAGAATTTTTGTTATTTTAAAAGATAGATAATTCCTTAATTCCCCATTCCCCAGTTTTGCATAACCAACACAGTTATATAAATACACTTTTTACCTCTGTAATTACTTGCATTTTAGCCAATCAGTGCTCACTCCTTGGTAAATTCACGTGCATGAGCTCAATGTTATCTATATGAAACACATGAACTAACGCCCTCTAGTGGTGAAAAACGGTCAAAATGCATTTAGATTAGAGGCGGCCTTCAAGGTCTAAGAAATTAGCATACAAACCTCCTAGGTTTAGCTTTCAACTAAGAATACCAAGAGAACACAGCAAAATTGGAGATAAAAGTACATTGAAAAGTTGTTTAAAATGACATCCCCTATTTGAATCATGAAGGTTTTTTTATACTTGTCTGTCCCTTTAATATTGCTGGTACTGGCCTCGACTGAATACTCCATGTTGAGCCAATGGATCTACATCCAGAATCCTTAAACATAGTTAAAGGGACAGTTTACCCAAAAACTTTCTCTCTTTTAATTTGTTCCCAATCAACCATTTTACCTGCTGGAGTGTATTAAATTGGTTTTCAGATAGCCTCTTAGCCTTTATATTGGCATTTGAAATAGCTGATTTAGCCTGTAGCATTCCTACCTACACAGAAAGTTTATATATCAAGGTATAGGCTATTGAGAAACGTTATAAACACAGACAGCAGAAGAAATTACATTCACAGTTGGAGGTGGAAGAAATGAATCTTTAAAATATTAATTTTCAATTGTTCTTTCTAAGTATTATACAGATATAAGAAATGGAAGCATTTGAATGATAAGATAACAATATCTGACCTGTCAGCAAGCCAAGACTATTTTTATGGGCTGTGGTTTCAAAGAGCAAATCCAGCTATTTCTTTTGCAAAAAGAAGCATAAATGAGCAATTTCTCATAAATTTTAGACACTGCAGCTGGTATAACAAGTCATGGAAAACACATTCAGGGAAAAACAGTGAACTTATAAGTTAATCTGGTCCAGGGCTGTAAGTAGGAATAGTTTTGATTGTTAAAAGTTATGTCTAGGGGGGGGGGCGTGTCCAAGCAGTGGCTCCGAGCAGTCGCACGTTTCATGAGCTCCGGGTGAGATGACATTAATCCGCCGATTATAGCTCAGATATACAGCTTTCATTTATAAAAGAGAGATCTATCAACTACAGTTTGCTGTGTTTATGACCCTTGGGCTTGAAACAGGACAGAAAAGGCCTGCAGCGGCGGCAAAACTTGCAGGCAGCGTCCCCCCCCCCCCCCCCCCCCCCGGATTCCCCGGGGTGATCTACTGGAGCTGATCGTCTATCACAGGAAAATATTAATTTTAGACTCTGCACAGTCTTTACCATCTCATAGGGAAAACGCATATCAACACAAGACACAAGGAATCCGTTACAAATACAAATATTGCAATGGAGACCGGAGAGTTTAATGATATGATGGAGGGTCGCTTTGCTAAGTTAGAAGTTATGCTGCTGGCACTAATCGACAAAGCACCCTCAGAACGAGAGTTGCAGCTCCTTATCAACAGAGCGAAAGGGATTGACCATACAGTGCCACCGGACCAGCCAGCTATATCACAGGAGACTGAAATAGCTTTGCAACAGGGTGAGTTTGACTTAGCACACACCTTTACAGGGAAAGCCCACGTTCCCACACGCTAAGACGGCACAGATGACTACACGACAGCAAACTACTACTAAATATACAACACCTGTCATGAGAATGGAAACAATAGATGGAACTGTGCCCCGATGTTGGTTGTTGGAGCCCCCAAGGTGGGAAAACTTTGCAGGCCAACTTAAAATGGAGTCTACCCCACGCTATCACCAGCAGGCAATGTCTGACACCACAGATCACAGGGAGTGGGGAACTAGCTTTTCCAAACGACAGAAGCAGAAACACATTGAAACTGCAGATCTAAAAATATCTAACTACCAGCGCCAGGTAAAACATCCGAGCAAAGCCCCAGACTCTGCATCTCACAGAGAAGCGCTAGATAAGATGCCGGGCATCATACACGACTCATACACAAAGACTGCTCTATGTGAACACTCGGGCATGAACTATACTGACCAGATGAAAAGATATGCTGGCGATACACCGCTCATTAGGCTGGCGGACTCTGGAGCTGTCTTAATTTTACTGTTACACTCTGAAGGAGGATAGTTTTTCCTTTGAATTTTTTATGAGCACTGGCTGGATACGGACATGTAATGGCGAAAGAAAATGGCAAAATCAGTTATAATCAAGTTTATTCTCTATGTTTATGGGTTTCTTCAAAAATATATTTGTTACGAGTTGATATGTATGCCTTTATCAGTTTGATGGGCCAAAAATGGCTGACACATAACACAGGCTAATTGTATTGTGATATAACGCTATACATAGTATCTTCTGGGAAGCGCTGTAGTGCTAGCAATATCTTTCTGTATCCCTGATTGCTTTAAGCGGGGGATGGGGAGGCCCCCATATGGATTTTAACAGTTTGTGAAGGACTATGTATACAGATTACAGCTTTGGCCCCATGTTGAAGAGACAGGACATAGCTGGGATCCTCGTGCGGTCCACGGCCGGGACTGCACGTGGATTCTCAGCAACTAACCTTGTTCTTGTAGGGAAAGGAGTCACACATTGTCAGTGCACCTTGAGAAAGATCCTGAACAGTATTGGTCTAAATATGAAATATCACCTAGGAACAGCGCACTACTTTTTCTGTGGAAAATATAAGTATAGCCAACCCAAAGCATAGAAAGCAGCAAGATAAGGGAAATGCAGATATGATTTTCTTGTTGATTATGTATATATCTTTAGAAAGTATGAATGCCATTTAAATGGATAGATGTGTGTCTAGTTAAATGAAGGAGATCAGCTCCAGTTTATGCATCCAAAATATCAAACTATGTTATGCTTTGCATTTTACTATTTCATTTCAGATGCATATTGTTTCTTGTTTGTTCTTGTTTTTCTAGTTTTTTCTAGGTATAATATAAACCCCTGGACATTCTCAAGATATTAGAAAAGGCCCAAAAGCGGCCTGTAATGGTGTAATTAGGGGTAAAAAATGAGGGCTAGCATTATTTTTGTACATCAAATCTTTGTCATATGTATGACTCTAATTGTCTTGTACACATTTATATATCCATTCTTTCCTCAATAAAAAATAAAATAATAATAAAAAAAAAGTTATGTCTAAAATCAAAATGTTCCTTATTTTGGGTCCTTCTGTTTCATCATCAATTTTTTGTTGAAATATTGTAGTTCTTGCACCTGTTTTACTCCAAACCTTTTCTTTTTTCAAGGAACCAAGTTCATGTTCTTCAGTTTTGTACTTTTTGTCTCTTTTTGCTATTGTATAACCATGATTCTTCTTTCCTTGGGTACAAGTATCCACATGACAACTAGAGATCGAGCGATAGCATTTACATCCATCCAGATTCAGTTTCCTCAGCTTTCCTGAGGATTTCTTTTGTTCAATACGGGGCCTTTCTATTTACTTTTGAGTCTGTACAGTATATTTTAAGATACCTTTTGTAGGTTTTGTAGTTCTCAGTGACCTCTTGCAATGAGGATATCACAATTAGTTTTATTTGGTTTAGATGAAGGAACTTTTCTGTTAATTTATGTTATTTAGTGTTTTCATTCATATTTTTCCAAATCTCTTTTGTTTAATCAAACTGGGGTTTGTATTCTAGGATTCTTTTTTCTAGCTCCAAATATGTTATGGTGCTGCTCTCAGACGAGCTTCTCTGGACTGTTTTTTACATTTAGGGATCTTATATTCATACTTCATCCATATTGGTCAGATTTCTAAGATTCTTACTCTAGGCGATGACATCTTTAAAGGGACACTAAACCCAATGTTTTTCTTTCATGATTCAGGTAGAGCAGGCAAATTTAAGCAACTTTCTAATTTACTTTATTATCAATTTTTCTTGATTCTCTTGCTATCTTTATTTGAAAATCAGGAATATAAAGCTTAGGAGCCGTCCAGTTTTTGGGTTAGCACCCTGGATAGCGCTAGCTTATTAGAGGCTACATTTATATGCCCACATCTTCACTATCTTTTTTGCCTCCACTTGGGGTGGATGCGACAGGATCGGCGGGGCGCCTTCCTTGAACCCCCCCAAGCAGAGGCAAAAAAAAGTGCAGATGGGGGAATTACATTACATCAGGCTTTACCCACAGCCGCTTTGTTAATACCCGGATTTCTGACTTTACCCGTAACATATATATATATATATATATATATATGCGCCTCATGTTATTGGCTCACTCTATGTGTTCAGTTAGCTCCCAGTAGTGCAGTGCTGCTTATTGAACAAAGGGTACCATGAGAATTAAGCAAATTAGAAAATATAAGTAAATTAGAAAGTTGTTTAAAATTGTATCCTCTTTCTAAATTGATAGATAGAACAATTTTATATTTCATGTCCCTTTAAGGGACTTAAAAAACCTCAAGTTGCTGAATCAGATATGGAAACTGGGAATATATGTATGGATGTTTATTTTACATGTTTCAGAAGTCCAATGTTGAATTGCAGTAATCAGTTTTGAAGAGATTATTATTTTTTAATCTTATTTCTTGATACAACCTTTGGAAGCTACTGAATGTTACCAGGAATTAGCTGAAATAAATCCTCACTAGCTGTGCTGGGGTA
Source organism: Bombina bombina (assembly GCF_027579735.1). Taxonomy (NCBI): domain Eukaryota; kingdom Metazoa; phylum Chordata; class Amphibia; order Anura; family Bombinatoridae; genus Bombina; species Bombina bombina. The sequence goes on along the minus strand of NC_069508.1, from coordinate 186,184,470 downwards.
GAATGCGTATCTTAGATACCATTTAAACAGAGTGCATTGAAATTTGTTTTTATATGTTTGTGCTATTTATTAGTGGTCATTGACTGACTGGTACACCCTCCACAATTATACTATCCTCACAGCTGTATTATAAGCTGTATTATATATTTGTGAAAGTTTAATTTTGACTTTCTTGTCCCTTTAAGGCTTATTGAAGGAGAGGAACATGCCTTGATGGGTCTGAATAATTTGTATCAGCTCTAGGATAGCCAGTAACACAAAGTCAAAATACAAAAAATAAGAAATTTACATTTCCCAAATCTTATGAATATTTTTTTTAATGTTTTAAGATAATATACACTTCACTTCTAATTACGTTTCATCAGTTTTCAGTGTAATAATGTCCCATTTGTTTTCTGATGTTACCACTTTTTTGTATAAAGACAAAAAGAAAATTCTTAAATGAGGCCACAACACAGCTTCTCTGTTAAGGCTGAATAATATATAGAACTCCCCTCCTGAATATTCTGTATAGAGTTAGAACTGTAGGTAAGCTCTAGTATCCCTTGGGAAAATGATTCCAGTTCTTATGATTTATATCACTCATCTCTGTCCAGTGCATCTATTATGGCACCATGTAAAGCTGATGTGTATTTGGATCACACTGTCCTTCTACCTGTAATAGAAACTTACAGCTTTGTCTTGCTTATAAAAGTTAAGGAATTCCTGCTTTAAGGAACCTATCTGATATGGGGAACTACAGGAACAACAGTGAATAATACAGGCTGAAGTATAGTCTTTCATGGTTCAACAAAGCAAAAGGATTCTATTAGCTTTCTTTTAAACCAGAATGGCTGTTTCCTGACTTGCATTTCTCTAGTGAGCCATGTGCTCTATAACAGACTTATATACTACGTTTTCACTATAAGGTTGTTTTGTGAGATTTATTAACAAGCAAGTCATACATAAGAGGGATATAAACTAACAGAAGATTTTGGTTTAAAGGGATATAAATGTGCAAAATGCATTGTTGCTAGCATATAACATGTGTTTAACCCATGATGCTTTGGCGCCTATCAAGGTATACTACCAAACGAAGAAAGCAATATGAAAAGTTTCTTAAAATGACATCCCCTTTCTGAACCATGACAATTTTATTTTGAGTTTAATTTCTCTTTAATGCCTCAGTGAGCCCAAACTAATATGCTGTTGCCTCACACTTCTGACTTATGCCCCCTCCCTCCTGGTTAATTATCTGCTGCCTATTGTGGGCCATATTACAAGTTATGCCTGAGCAAAAAGGGTTTTATCGCAAGTATTTGTGCACATCGACTTTAGCGCTCGTATTACAAGTTGAAAGTAAACGCAAACGCGTAAGCGTAATCACGCTTTACGCTAGAATGATTACTGTGTCCTCAGAGCTTTGGTTAACTGTTTCACGAAACAATAAAGTGTCACAAAACACATTACAAACTACAGTTACACTCATAATAACACTATTTATTAAAAAATATTTTTTAAATAATTGCACAAAAAAGTTATAAGGGCTCAAAGATATGAGGTCTCAGGTGTTAGAGAAAAAGGACTGCAAAGGGCTTTCACATTGAGATGCATACATGTATAAATATGTATTTCTGAGTAAATAGAACATATTATTTTATGTGAAGAACAATGGCATGCGAAATTTTTTTTTTTTCATGTCTAGTTAGCGCACATGAGAAATATGCAATGGGGTTTGTGTGCAAGTAGGGTGTTAGGGTTTTTTCCACTTTTTTTGCTCAATTGACTTCTATGGTTGAATAGGTTAACGTGTGTGCAATATTCTAATTTTGGGTTTTTAATGCACGTTGGGTTAACGTGCAAACTAAAACTGTTCACTTTAAACTTGTAATATGAGCACTACTCAACGCACGCAAAATACTTACTTCTAGCGGAGTTAGTGCTTGAGCGTAAGCATTAAATACCGCTCCACATGTAATCTGGTCCTGTAATGCATAATGCATAGTGGCACCTACAAACTGAGATCCACACAGCGTCAAAAAATACAGTCCTAATAGTGACCTGATGATCTGTTGAACTTGGTCTGTACCCAGTTGTCTTATATATTAGTTAATGTTGACCATTAGGTGTCACGTGCAGATCCTCATTCTCATATACTCTTTTTATAGTGTGACAACAACCAGAGCCAGGGGGCAATGAAAGTTAACATTCTAATTCTGGCTCCTAGCTGTTTGGCCTCCTTTACACGTATCCCTACATACAATTTTTTCCTGGCCTCTAAAATTTGTATGGTTGGCTCCTCATTATTGTGGGTGGCTTCTAAGATTCAAAGGGGACGATTTATCATCGGTCTGTCCGACATGATCCGCTCAGCGGATCATCTTCGACAGACATAGATGAATGCTTGTGCAATGCCGCCCCCTGCAGATTCACAGCCAGTCGGCCGCTAGCAGGGGGTGTCAATCAGCCCGATGGTATAGGATCAGGCGGATTGATGTCCACAGCCTCAGAGCAGGTGGACCAGTCATTGAGCAGCGGTCTTAAAACCGCTGCTTCATAACTGCTGTTTCTGGCGAGCCTGAAGGCCCCTAAATGTCAACCCATGCTTTATTTTCCCTTACAGATCACCTACACCAACTCTTCTCTTTCCTCTTAGAAAGGCAGCAAAATATTGTTTTAAATAAATAGCAATGTATTTCGGCTTTTGTAAAAATGCTTCAGTTGAAAAAAGTATCACCTGTGATAATTTAATGTGCAGATGACTTGATGTTTACTTGTTAATAAGATCTGATTCTGCGCATGGTTCAACACAAGGGTTAAATGTACCCAAGACGTATATGTAATCTCTTGTATTATACTAGTTTACAGTCACTGGCATTCAGATGAACAGCCCCTAATACTTTCTACCACTGAGGTGTACCATGCACTCTCTAGGGTGGATGCACGCAAAGGCTGCTGGCCCAGATGGCATCCCTGGCCATGTGATCAGGGCATGTGCTGGAGAACTGGCTGAGGTCTTTACTGATTTCTTCAATCTGTCACTGGCCCAGACAGTTGTCCCCGTGTGCTTTAAGATAACATCTATTGTACCTGTGCCAAAACAATCTGCTGCAGTGAGTCTGAACGACTACCGCCCCATTGCACTTACCTCGATCATTATGAAGTGTTTTGAGAGGTTGGTCATGGTTCACTTCAAATACTGTTTACCATACATACTGGATCCCCACCAATATGCCTACCGCCAGAATAGGTCAAAGGAAGATGCCATTTCCACTGCACTACACTCTGCCTTGACCCACTTAAACAATAATAACACCTATGTAAGGATGCTGTTCATTGATTTCAGCTCAGCATTCAATACTGTAATTCCTGCAAAGCTGGTCACCTAACTCCATGACCTGGGCATTAACACCTAGCTTTGCAATTGGATTCTGGACTTTCTGACCAACAGACCTCAGTCAGTGAGGTTAGGCAGCTACACCTCCTCTACCCTGACCCGGAACACTGGTGTCCCACAAGGCTGCGTATTGAGGCCACTATTATACTCTTTCTTTACTTATGACTGTCTGCCTGTGCATGTGTCCAACACCATTATTAAGTTTGCTGATGATACCACCATGGTAGGTCGGATCAGTAATAATGATGAGTCAGCCTACAGGGAGCAGGTAAAGCACTTGGTGCCTTTGTCCGCCGAAAACAACTTGACCCTCTATACCAAGAAGACTAAAGGGATCATTGTGGATTACAGAAATACCAAACATTGCATACACATGCCCATTTATATAAATAGGTCTGAGGTAGAACATGTGACCAGCTTTGAATTTCTGGGAATCCACATCTGATAAGACCTGTCCTGGACACTGAATACCTCTAGCCCTGGTGAAGAAAGTGCAACAGCGACTCTACTTTTGGAGGAGGCTGAAAAAAGTTCATCTGTCCCCTCAGATTCTGGTAAATTTTTACTGTTGTACCATTGAGAGTATTCTCACCAACTGTATCACAGTGTGGTACGGTAACTGTACCAACTTTGACCAGAAGGCCCTGCAACGGTTAGGGAAAACTGCCCAGTACATCAACGGTGTTCAGCTACCTCCCATTGAGGATATCCAGCACAATCGATGTCTTCGGAGGGCGAGCTGTATCATCAGGGATCCTTCCCATTCCAGCCATGAATTGTTTGCTCTCCTACCATCTGGGAGACGGTATAGGAGTCTGTATGGCAAGAAAGACAGGCTATGGAATAACTTCTTTCCCAGAGCTGTTACCTTGCTGAACACAAACTCTTAGTGCTAACCTTCAACCCCCCCCCCCCCCCATTGACTATTAAATCTCATACCTAAACTACCTCGGATTATAATTGTTGCTCATTATTTACACTTATTTAATTTGCACTATTTATCCTACTTGCTGCTCACTATCTGATCTGCACTTTGCACACTTGCACTATGCTGTCAATTTACTGTTAGCACATAAGGACTTTCACTGTCTGGACTATTGCTCTTGCACACCTACACTTATATTGTATATATTTAATGTTTTTTAAGCCATTGTTCCCTATCCATATTTAAAATACACTGCTCTCTAATCATTGCAATGTATCAACATACATCTAGTTTCCCTTCATTTTTGTAACTTCCAATTGCACTTTAAACTACAGTATTTCCTTATATAAAATTGACTTGATGCTCACTACCGATTTGCACTATGCACTTTTACACTATGATGACAATCTACCGCTACTGTGTTGACTACTGCTTTTGCACACATCTCACTTATATTGCACATATCTAACACATTTTATTCACTTATTCATATTTACAATACATTTGTTCTTTAATCATCGATATTACATGTTTCACAATGTAAGTATATACTCTAGACATTTTTCTTTTTGTAACTACTAATTGCACTAATTCTTGCACCTTATACTACTTCCTGCTATGTCTGGGTTTGACGCTTAACCACATTTCGTTGTCCTTGTTGTTATACTTTGTGCAATGGCAATAAAATAATCTAATCTAATAAATCTGTCTGGTAAATATAAATATTATGTTTTCTGTTTCCACCTTTAAAGGGATATTAAATACAGTAGAATTATACAATTAACATATGCATAATAAAAATACATCAATAACACTGAATTTCTAATGAGTTATTTCCTTCCATTTTCCTCTCCTTGTGTCATGTTATCAGCCAATCACATACTCATATATGAATATAGTTAAATCTCTTGCACATGCTCAGTAGGAGCTGGTGCCTCAGAAAGTGTGCATATATAAAGACTGCTCAGTTTGATAATGGGAGTAGATTGGAATTTTTTTTTTTAATTGCATGTTTATTTGAATCATGAAAGTTTACATATAGCTTGTATGACCCTTTATAATATAAAGAGAAAATATAAAGAGAAATGTCGGTGTTGAAGTATCAATTACCAAATACAATGTTTCTAATTTATAATATCTTTGCATCAAATCTAGTTTAGACAAAGTGGAAATACAAGGTATATATCAGTGTAATTAAACAGTAAGCATAGGAATAAATGTTACATAATTAGTAGCTTTACTCAGTGTGGGAGGGAGCTACATTTAGTTGACTGGCGCAATTAGGGTGCACTGTGGTTAGACAACAAGCCAGTGACGCGGTTTAAAAAACATGCAGCGCCAAAATGGACGGCGATACAGGTAAAGGTAAGACAACTTTTGGCTGCATTAATCTTTAAAGGTACATGAAACCCAATTTTCCCTCTTATGGGAGGAGAGTCCACTGCTTCTTTCATTACTTGTGGGAATTAAGAACCTGGCCACCAGGAGGAGGCAAAGACACCCCAGCCAAAGGCTTAAATATCTCCCCCACTCCCCTCATCCCCCAGTCATTCTTCGCCTTCCGTCACAGGAGGTTGGCAGAGAAGTGTCGGAAGATTCGGAGTAGTCTCTTATGGATGGTAGTACTCTTCGAAATGGGACTGGATTTGTAAGTAGTCCTGTCAGCCTCTCAGTGAGAGCGTGGATGAATGCAGGGAGAGTCTTTCTGCGAACCCATCCCGACTCAGATTAACAGCTCCATAAGCAATCAGCATTGACGAGTTCCGCTGCCTGCTTTTCTGCTTTCAATTCCATGTCAGGAGTGATGCTACTACGCTGTCACACTTGAAAGGTCGTGTTTCTGTTCCACAGCGTAGATTCTGGTAAGATCGTTTCATTTATACATATATGATAATGTAAGAAGACAGGGTCACAGTGTGTCTCCTTTATCTGTATAGAATCAAGGGTAATACCCTCGGAAAAGGGGTTATTGAATGGAGGGGTTATGCATAATATTGTTTATTGTGTTTTTATGCTGCATCATGTGTGAGATGAGGCTCTGTCAGTGTGTGAACAGTCAGTTTCTTAGCGAGATATTGATTCAGACATTTTTGGCGTGTTTTCTCTCTAGTGCAGGGGCGGTCCTGCATGGCACTCCATGTGACCGGGTTTGGCATCTTTAACTTCCTCTTTCTTGACCGGTGGTTGGAAGAGACAAAGCTGTTTCTCTGGGGTCCAGGTCATAGGAGGTAGTGAGTGCCCCGGCCATTGGGATTTAAAAGTGCCATTGAAATTTTATCTAGTCCACAATAAAGGCGTAAGCTATGGAGGACTCTTATATGTTAGAGGGTACTCCCTCTTTAGCTAAACCTATTAACTGTGTCTATTGTGAGGAGGTTCCAGTTGATCCGCATGCTCAACTCTGTTCCACATGCTTCGATAAAATTGCAATATCTAAAAAGAATAAGATATTTAGTACAACTGATGAGCCGTCCACCTCTGAGGGTTCTCCGTCCCGAGAGGTGCGTTCCCTACACTCATCTCGATTGCACATGCAGCTCCCCAGGGCGCTATTTATCCTCCTGCGGGAGGGGCCCTTTGGCTGCCAGATTTCGCTGATCAGTTACAAACAGCGGTTTCTGCGGCCTTCAATGCCTTACCACGCCCTGCTAAGCGAAAGGTGAAACATAGCTATCCGTCCCAGAGGTCATCTAATTCGCTGGATGTCTCTGACAGATTATCAGCTTATGACGACTCCGACTCTTTGAAAGGACGTTCTTTCTGGGTCTGAATCAGCTACTTCTAGACCTCCATTTGCGGAGGAGCCAGATTTTAAATTTAAGGTGGAGCATTTGCGCTTTCTGCTAAAAGAGGTGCTTGCTACGCTGGAGGTTCCTGAACCGAAACTTATGGAGGAACCTTCAATCCCTAAGCTAGATAGGGTTTATGAGGACAGGGTGGTGCCTCAGACTTTCCTGGTTCCCATTAAAATGGCTAATATTATTAAGAATGAGTGGGAGAAGCTTGGTTCGTCCTTTTCTCCTTCTACCTCTTTTAAAAAGCTGTTCCCCGTTCCAGACTCACAGCTTGAGCTGTGGGAGGCCATTACTAAGGTGGATGGTGCTATCTTTACGCTGTCTAAGAGAACGACTATACCAGTTGAGGATAGTTCTTCGTTCAAGGAGCCCATGGATAAAAAATTGGAGTCCATGTTGAGGAAGATGTTCCAACTCACGGGGTTCGTTTTTCAGCCGGCAGCGGTAGTCACTGCGGTGGCTGGTGCTGCTACCTATTGGTCAAGGTGGAGACTCCCCTCGAGGAGATACAGAAACAAATTAAAACCTTAAGGGTAGCTCATTCGTTCATCTAAGATGCAAATATGCAGATTATTCGTCTGAATGCTAAGACATCAGTTTTTTCTGTATTAGCCCGTAGGGCTCTGTGGTTAAAGTCGTGGTCTGCTGACATGCCAAGTCTAGATTACTTCCCCTCCCATTCAAAGTGAAGGTTCTTTTCATTCCAGGCCTGGATTTTATCATATCCACGGTCACGGGTGGCAAGGGTGCTTTCCTGCCACAGGATAAGAAGAATAAGCCTAAAGGGTCTACTTTTCGTCCCTTTCGTGCGAACAAGTCTCAGTGCCAGCAGCCTGCCGCAAAGTCAGAGTAGTCCAAGGGATCTTGGAAGCCTGCTAACTCTTGGAACAAATCCAAGCAGAGCTAGAAGCCCACCGAGACAAAATCGTCATGAAGGGGCAGCCCCTGATCCGTCTCTGGATTGCGTAGGGGGCAGACTATCTCTTTTTGCGGAGGCCTGGATAAAAGACGTTCAGGACCCTTGAGTTCTGGAGGTCGTAGCCCAGGGTTACAGCATAGGGTTTAAGACTCGTCCGCCCAGAGGCAGGTTCCCGTCTGTCAAACCTATCATCCAGTCCAGAGAAGAGAGACGCCTTCCTAGGATGCGTGAGGGATCTCTCCTCTCTCTGAGTAATCGTTCCAGTCCCTCTAGCAGAAAGAGGTCTGGGATATTATTCAAACCTTTTTGTGGTCCCAAAGAAGGAGGGCACGTTTCGCACAATTCTGGACCTTAAGTGTATAAACAAGTTACTGTCAGTCCCATCGTTCAAAATGGAGACGGATCAATTCTGCCCCTAGTTCAAGAGGAACAATTCATGACATCAATAGATTTGAAGGATGCTTACCTTCATGTACCAATCCACAAGGATCACTTCAGGTTCCTAAGATTTGCATTTTTGAATCAACATTTCCAGTTTGTGGCCCTACCGTTCGGCCTGGCGACTGCCCCAAGAGTCTTTACGAAGTTTCTGGGAGCGCTGCTCGCGGTAGCGAGAGCCAGAGGTATTGCAGTGGCTCCTTATCTGGACGATATCTTAGTCCAGGCTCCATCCTGCAGTCTCGCAGAGGAACACTCAAGGGCTCTTCTCCCTCTTCTTCGATCCCACAGATGGAAGATAAACGAAGGAAAGAGTTCCCTGGTTCCAAGCAACAGGGTAGAATTCCTGGGTACGATAATAGATTCTTTATCCATGAAGATATTCTTGACAGATCAGAGACGTTACAAGATTGCGTCCAACTATCTTGCCCTTCAAACCTCCTCAAGGACATCTGTGGCCAGGTGTATGGAGGTGATTGGGCTCATGGTATCCAGCATAGATGTCATTCCATACGCCAGGTTCCATCTTAGACCTCTTCAGTTGTGCATGTTGAGACAATGGAACGACGATCACTCAGATCTATCCTAACAGATATCTCTTGACATCTAAACAAGGGAATTCCTCTCTTGGTGGATCCGTCCGGGATAGCTGTCCTAGGGGACGTCCTTCTTGAGACCATCCTGAGAGATTGTGACAAACGCAAGTCTATCAGGATGGGGAGCTGTTTGGGGTGCCAGAAAGGCACAGGGCAGGTGGACTTGAGAGGAATCGAGTCTACCGATAAATATTCTGGAACTTCGAGCGATATTCAACGCTCCCAATTCAACAGATTCCAGTCGGATAACATTACCTTGGTGGCTTACATAAACCATCAGGGGGGAACAAGAAGCTCCCTAGCCATGAGGGAACTATCTCAGATTCTGGAATGGGCAGAGATCCACAATTGTTCGCTCTCAGCGATCCACATTCCGGGTGTGGACAACTGGGAAGCGGATTTTCTGAGCAGACAATCGTTTTATCCAGGGGAATGGTCTCTCCATCCCGAGATCTTTGCAGAGATCTGCAACAGATGGGGGACGCCAGAGATAGACCTCATGGCGTCCAGACTCAACTTCAAGCTACCCAGATACGGGTCACGGTCCAGGGATCCCTGATAGATGCCTTAGCGGTGTCCTGCGAGTTCAACCTACTTTACATTTTTCCACCATTGCCTCTTCTTCCTCGAGTAGTGGCCCACATCAAGCAGGAGCAAGCTTCGGCTATTCTGATTGCTCCGTTTTGGCCGCGGAGGACGTGTTTTACGGATCTGGTCGGGATGTCATCGTCTCCTCCATGGAGGTTACCCTGTCGCAAAGATCTGCTGGTTCAGGGTCCCTTTCTACACCAAAATCTCGATTCTCTGAGGCTGACTGCATGAAGATTGAACGTCTAGTCTTAGCCAAGAGAGGATTTTCAGAAAGAGTCATTGATACTCTCATTCAGGCCAGGAAGCCGGTCACTCGGCACATCTATCATAAGGTGTGGAGGACCTACTTGCCCTGGTGTGAGGAACGTGGATATCCCTGGCACAAAGTTAGAGTATCCAGGGTTTTGACTTTTCTCCAGGATGGTCTGGATATAGGTCTTGCCGCCAGTTCCTTAAAGGGACACTGAACCCAATTAGTTTATTTTGTGATTCAGATAGAGCATGCAATTTTAAACAACTTTCTAATTTACTCATATTATCAATTTTTCTTCGTTCTCTTGCTATCTTTATTTGAAAAAGAAGGCATCTAAGCTTTTTTTTATTGGTTCAGACTCTGGACAGCACTTTTTGATTGGTGGATGAATTTATCCACCAATCAGCAAGAACAACCCAGGTTGTTCACAAAAAATGGGCCGGCATCTAAACTTACATTCTTGCATTTCAAATAAAGATACCAAGAGAATGAAGAAAATGTGATAATAGGAGTAAATTAGAAAGTTGCTTAAAATATCATGCACTATCTGAATCGCGAAAGAAAAAAATTGGGTTCAGTGTCCCTTTAAAGGGACAGATTTCAGCTTTATCTGTACTGTTACACAAGAAGCTAGCAGAGCTTCCTAATATTCAGTCCTTTGTTCAGGCTCTGTATAGAATCAGGCCTGTCTTTAGAAATTCTGCTCCTCATTGGAGCTTAAACTTGGTTCTTAAGATTTTGCAGGGGGCTCTGTTTAAGCCTATGCATGCGCTTAACATTAAAATGCAGAGTCTCTGAGTTAGCGGCCTTGCAATGTGAGCCTCCTTACCTGGTCTTTCACGCTGATAAGGCTGTTCTTCACACTGGATTGGGGTTTCTTCCCAAGGTTGTGTCGAATCGTAACATCAATCCGGAAATAGTAGTTCCGTCTTTGTGTCTTAACCCTTCTTCGTCAAAGGAAAGGTTGCTTCATAATTTGGATGTGGTTCGGGCCTTGAAGTTTTATCTTTAGGCAACAGAGTTTAGACAGACTTCGTCTTTATTTGTTGTGTATTCGGGGGAAGCGCGATGGGCGGAGGGCCTCTTAAACTTCACTGTCTTTTTGGTTGACGAGCATGATCCATCTGGCCTATGAGACAGCGGGAAATAAGCCTCCTCAGAGGATCACGGCTCACTCAACTAGGGCTGTGGCCTCTTCTTGGGTCTTTAAGAACGAGGCTTCTGTGGAGCAGATTTGTAATGTGGCTACTTGGTCCTCCTTACATACTTTTGCAAAATTTTACAAATTTGATGTTTTTGCTTCGGCGGAAGCAGCTTTTGGGAGAAAGGTTCTGCAGGCTGTGGTGCCCTCAGTTTAGGGTCTGCCTCCTTTTAAACTCCCGTTTTTTTTTTGTTTTTTTTTCATTCTGTGTCCTCTAAAACTTGTGTATTTGTTCCCACAAGTAATAAATGAAGCGGTGGACTCTCCTCCCATTAATATGGAAAACATAAATTATGCTTACCTGATCATTTCATTTCCATCTGTGGGAGGAGAGTCCACGGCTCCCGCCCGTTTCTCAGGTGGGTGGACCTAAGATTTAATTTTATTCTTCTGGCACCATTTATACCCTGATATTTCTCCTACTGTTTCTTGTTCCCTTGGCAGAATGACTGGGGGGGTGAGGGGAGTGGGGGAGGTATTTAAGCCTTTGTCTGGGGTTTCTTTGCCTCCTCCTGCTGGTCAGGTTCTTAATTTCCATAAGTAATGAATAAAACAGTGGACTCTCCTCCCACAGATAGAAATGAAATTATCAGGTAAGCATAATTTATATTTTTTTCTTTCATGATTTAGATAGAGCATATAATTTTAAACAACTTTCCAATTTTCTTCTATTATCAATTTTGCCTCATTCTCTTTGTATCCTTTATTGAAAGAGCAACAGTGCTCTACTGGGAGTTTGCTGAACACATCAGTAAGCCAATGACAAGAGGCATATGTATATCCACCAACCAGCAGCTGGCTACCAGCTCTCAATCTTACCTTGGTATTATTTTCAACAAAGGATATCAAGAGAATGAAGCATATTAGATAATAGAAGTAAATTGGAAAGTTGTTTAAAATTGTTTTCTCTATCTAAATCACGAAAGAAAAATTTTGAGTTTCTTGTCGTTTTAATTTCCTTTCTTTATTCACAGGTATGGCTATCCCTATGTTACATAATTCTGTTATTATGTAACACTTATTCCGTCGTTTTCTGTCCCTTTAAATGTATATACTCTGTTTTATAAATTATTTTTCATTAAACCAATGCGTGCAGTGAATGGCAGGAAACTAATCTGCAAAGTTTTGCCACAAGCCAGAATCTGATCACTACCAGGAAATGAACATCTGCATTAACTGGTATTTGATTGCCAAATTAAAAAAAGGGGATATGACAAACCCCCCTCACCCCTAATACTCTCTAGATGCACCTAATGAAACTTGACCCTGTCACAGACAAACTCATAAAGATTGCAGGACAAAGCCGAGAAAGAAGGGGGTCACATTTCTCAAATTAATTTTAATTATTTTGTATAATACAAGTTCAATAAAGAAGCAGTCTTTCCAGCCATCCCTTTGCACAAGTCATATATTTCATTCTCAGGGACTCCAACTTCCAAAAAGCAACAAAGATATAAATGTGCGTATTTCCTCAATAAAAATGTCTTCCCTTTTTTTCCCAAGCGGTTCAGCCGACAAACCTTTATTACACTTTTCAAAAGCTGTGTTCTGTTAGCTCAAAGCCGGAGAGAGCACTTATCTTTTGTCTATAATTTCTATGTATTTCCTTGTTTGTACAGGACTCAACGTATTCTCTGTGCCCACTTAAATAAATACGATTGTGGATTTACAGGTTGTCATGTTATGAAAGTGTGGAAGTCTTTTATCATCCAAAAATATTTTAAACGTTGAAATGCCATCTATTTTCTACTGTAAACTAACACTTTCTGTAGACATTGTACGTTCATGTATCTTGACTTTTTTAAATATATTAAATAAATGTTAATCATAAACATTGTGGGCTAGATTACAAGTGGAGCGCTAAATTATTGTGCTCCCGCAAACAGACAAACAAGCTTGTGGTAGCAATTAGCGCCTTGAAAATTAACCAGAGATTAGATCTCTGGCTAATTTTCTAAAAGTGTAATAAAATTTTAATTTTTTTTTACCTTTTTTTTTAATTTAAAACAACTGCACCAGGCAGTTTTTTGAGGTCTAAAGTTGGTGGGAGTGGGATGTTAGAAGAAAAACGGCACTGAAAAGTGCCTTTACATTGCGGTCTATGTGAACTGTGTGTTACCATAGACCACAATGTAAATATATATGTGTATATGTATGTATATATATATATATATATATATATATATATACACACACATATTTATGTCTTAATATGTGTATATATACATAGTAACACATAAATATATATGTATATAATCATATACATATATATTTAAAAAATGTGCTATTTATTGCTCCATTTATAATCTGGCTCTAATTGTATAGCTATAAGATTATACTAATATAAGATTATATATCAGATTTTTAATGACAAAAAACTTTTATTCTATGTTAAAGTAAGCTACAGAGCTTTTATTGTGATTATTACTTTGAGGAATTGCACAAGGGACTTTGCTTACCACCTTATAGATCTAACGTTAGAAGCATGCTTAAAAAAACATACTTTATTGCAGCTAGTCCATAGCAAAAATCATGAAATGTTGAAGATTGAGAGAGCTGTTTTCATCATTTTATAATATAATTATTTTGTTCATGCTGCTCATAATGCTATGGTTAGTTTAAACAGCCAATTGTATTGCAAGGTTTCTAAAAGGAAATCTGATGTCCAAGACATTTTGTTGCCATGGGTCATTGCCTTTCTCTTATTAAATGACTTACAGTCCTGCTAATAAGAGCATAATTTGTTATTAACCCTTGCAGGAACTACATTGGTGTTATGTCATTTGCATTGCAGAAACATGTAATTCATGTGAACTCTGCTATCAGTTATGCAACACGTTTGTAATGCCATAGATTTCTCTATATTCATTTTATATGAGGCCAGTACATAAATGGGCATGAACCCGTGAACGTCAGATAGGGTCCTTTCAGTATCATTGTATTTAAGCTTTGCACTTTCTATTTTAGATTTTAATGCATATAGATGTAGATTAAGATCCAACTGTGATTTTACAAATTCTGATTATGTTTTAAAAGTTTCTGTGTTACTTTAACAAATTAGGATCATACTTTGTATATTTCTGGTAAGCCAGCTGCATGTAGGTGAAGTTTGCTTAGAATTCACAATACACTTAGTTAACTGGCAGAAAAGTAATATGTATTAAACTAATGGCAAAAACAATTTATATTGTAGTGAAACATTTTAGTTTAATTTGTATTTGCTAGAAACTGAGACTTTATGTCAGCCACAGGTGTTCTGAAGGTAACTTCTCTCACCCCTGTGAAATTCTGTATCCCAAAAAGCGTCATTACATTAAATGGAAGACATCTCTCATCTCTCTGGGACTTTTAGGTTCTGCAAGTTTTCTCATCAAATTCAGTGAGTTCAGCCCTTGTGAAATTTGCACTATAATTTCTCCCCAAACTGGATAATTTTTGTTTATCAGGGCCCATATAAAATAATTAAGCTATCTGGGAAACTGAAGCTGTCAGTTTTTCAGCTTTATTTTAAATAGAACAAATTCAAAGTGGAGTGTAATTTACACAAACATACAAAGGATGATCCTCATTTGTTAAAGTTGCACAGAAACTGTCAATGCATAATCATAATTTGTAAAATCACAATTCTAAATACCCTGCTGTATATAAAATGAAATACAAAATAAAAAGTGCAAAGTTTAAATGTTATAAAACTTAATATGTAGTGTAAAGTAATATACAATAGAAAGCAGAAAATGTAAATGCAGCAGAATTCTCATGCCATGCAGTGCTATATTCCCCTGGTCTTGTCTCTCCTTCATATACAGAAATGCAGGGAACTCTACTTGGAGAAGTAAAGCAAAATCTGCCTTTTTTAGAATTTCACAATGAATCTTGTAGTGCTGGAGGATCATTTTAAATAATCTTGTCTGAGCAGAGACGTTTATATCATCAGGCCCACAGTCAGCAGTGACTTGTATGACACAAAGTAATGCACGTTTCTGTTGTGACCTTTCTATCCCTTAAGTTTAATTGCTGACAAATTCAATACATTAATAAAGATACTTTATTTTTTCTTTTAATTTAATACACTAATATACTGCAAGAGAACCTCTTCTCTGATTATTCTGTGCACTTGGAGACGTGGAATATGAGCTGAAGTGCATTCCAAAGACATTAATAACCTTGCCCCGGGGTTAGTGATTGTATTAGCTGCAAGTGAATTTACATGTGCGCCGCACCCGTTGTAGCTTTTTGTGAGTCACAGAGATGACAGAATAGCGTTTCCTTCTAACAACAAATCTCTAATACACATGTCAAAAAATATCCAAAACATAAGATATATTATTATTTAAATCCTCTATTAATTCCTTTTATGTGTAATTTCCCAAACTCGCATGCATGCTGAATTTTATTGGCAGATCTCCCAACTGTCCCAATTTAAGAGGGACAGTCCATAATTCTGAGCGTGTTCCACTGTCCTTCAGAGATAGCAGTCTGTCCCAGATTACAGCATTTCCTTTAGCCCTAAGATAAACCCACATTACGAAACCCCTAAGATACACCCACCGACTAGATATTCCCATGATTCTGCCCACTGTCCACCTATGACTCTGTCCCCTCTCAACACGGCCCCACCCACAAAACTACAATGACCACCCCCCTCAACTTCCTGAGTACCTAACACCTATGTGGGAGGTATACCCAGTGCCTTGTATAATGCATATTTTCTTTCATAATGTTGTGAGAATTCACAAGCCATTACTCCTGGGATTATACTCATGGCCACTAGGAGGAACCAAAGATTCCCAAAACTTTGAGAGTACTTAATCCCTCCCACCTCTCTGATATGTTAGTCTTATCTTTGCCTCCAGGAGGAACGTCAAGAATGGGGGTGCTCCAGATTCTTTGTTGAGAGGGTATTCAGACTGATGTGAGGACCATTATGCCCCTCAGAGATCTGTTTTTGTGAGACACAATTACTCTCAGTGTAGGAGTTAGTTACAGGCCTACCACAGTTGTTGCGGGGTCTGGTCGCTTAGCCTATTCCTGTTGGTTTGTCGATATTCTCATTATATAGATTATCTGCTGTGACCTACACAGCACTGGATGGACTCTCTAGTGGAATCAGTCTTTTTTCTGCAGCTGTAGGTAAGCACAATAGAGTGGGTGCATCTCAAGGTAAGCACAAATATTTAGGCACTCACATAACCCACAGCCTATAAGCAGGTACACCCATCATGAGGTTCATCCTAGCTAGAGGACACTAACATATAGACATTACCATTTTATACACTATACTTTATTTCAGTTTAATAATTTATGTAAGGAGACATTTTATTGTGGGCTACAGGTTCCTATTAGAAAAAAGTTATCTGATCCACGAGAAGGGTCAACATGCCATAGCTGTTACATTTAATTCACAAGGCATACATGAAGGTGTGACAGTCTACTAGTTTCCTCTTTCTGGGTTTTTATAGAATGAGGCTTCTGTTGAACAAATATGTAAGACAGCAACATTGTCTTCCTTATGTACTCTTACTGCATTCTAGCTTTTTTTATGGGTTTACGTTATCTGAAGCGATTTTTGGTTGGGAAGTCTTCCAGACAGCAGTGTCTGGAAATTAGGCAAATTACTTGTGAACTCCACAGCTTGGGTATTAGTTCCCAGGAATAATGGATTGTGGACTCTCACCACCTTATGAAAGTCCATGGTGGTGAGAGTCCACAAGACCCGCCAAAATTCCCTGAATGTAATAAAAAAAATTCTGGAGGCAGTTTTTACGTTTGCATCTTATTTTCCCTGCTTTGTCCTTTCCTACTTCTCCTTGCTTGGCTATACATCAGACTAACACACCATTAAAGGGACAATGCACATAGATTTATTGCATCTTTAAATAGAAACATATTTGCAATATACATGTATTAGCAAACATGCTTCTATTAAGAGTTATCACTGTTTTATTGTTAACATTTTTCTCTTCATGTGCATGTGAAGCATAGCTAGATATTTTCACTGCACTCACATTTTAAAAAATGCAGTTGCTCAGATCATCAGTGGGGCTTGTATCATGTCAGCAATTAACAAATTGAGTCATTACCAGATGGTACAAGCACCTTAGGCTCTCCGAACAAGTGTTGCGTTTAAAATGCTGGTGCATGGTGCATATTTATTAGAAGCATTTTTGCTAATACATGTAAATTACAAAATTGCTTCTGTTCAATACTGAAATGCACCCTTGTGGTTTCCAATTTTGGCTGGAATATCCCTTTAAGTACGCTCAGAGTTTTTATAAGCTTTGCCTCCCCCTAGTGGCCAGGAATATAATCCCAGGAGTAAGGGCTTGTGGACTCTCACCACCATGAAATAAATTAATTTATCAGGTAAGCATAAATTTAGAAGTTTTATTTAGAATTTTTTAATGGAAATTGCTAGACACATGAACTTTTTTTGTATTTACTTCTAGTCAAGACAGCTTTAGTTTTTGTAATTTTTATTTCAACCTCCCATATTTTGTTTTATTAAAGGTTCATTAAACACTAAGGGCTAGATTACAAGTGGAGTGCTATTTTAATGTGCGGCCATAAAGGGGCAAATTTCCCAGTTTACTGGCGTATGTTTAATAACCAGACATTACAAGTGGCTGTTTAATGGTAGCACTTTGCACTAACCACAATTAACCAGAGGTCAGACCTCTGGTTATTTAGAAAAATGCCCCACAATTGTCCCCCAAATAAAGTGTACAGTTCCTATTATAAAATAAAAAATATGAGCATCTTTATTTTTTTTAAAAAAACTGCATGAAGCAGTTATAAGGGGTTAAAGTGAGGGGATGTGGGGTGTTAGAAAAAAACTGCACTGAAAAGTGCCTTTACATTGAAGTCAATGGGGACTGTGTTTTTACTTGAAATATATATGTATATACTTCTATACATATGTATGTATGTGTTAATATGTGTATATATGTAAGTAGATATTCATATACATAAATATTTTTTATTTGCTGCGCGACTTACCACTGCACTAGGTTCTTTGCCGTGTCTGACGGCATCAGAACGAGGCTCCCATTGGAGCCTATGGAAGTGCGCTCTCGTGCCCCGGTATAACTGAGTGGTGCAAATATTGCGCTTGCAAAAGCGCAATTTTGAGCTCCACTCATAGGGGCCGATTCACCATTGTGCGGGCGGACATGAGGCGATGTAGCGTATCATGTCCGCTGTATATCGATAAATGCCGACAGCGAATGCTGTCGTTATTTATCATTGCACAAGCATTTCTAGTGAAATGCTTGTGCAATGTTGCCCCCTGCACATTCGTGGCCGATTGGCCGGATTGCTGTCCCTCGCCTCAGAGGTGGCGGACGAGTTAAGGAGCAGCGGTCTAGACCTCTGCTTCTTAACTCCTGTTTCCAGTGAGCTTGAAGGCTCGCCCGGAAACAACTGCATACGGATGAATACGGGGCTTGATAAATCGGCCTCATAATCTAGGCCTAAATAAATGGTGTATGTGATTTTTATTGTAAATAAATGCTAAGCTGAATGATAGATAGTAGATACAAAACAAATATTAGCTTGAGAACAATATGCAGATGCATTTTTTTTTTTATTTTGTTTAAATATTGAAAAAAGGTGCAAAGTTTTAATGCCCATAAAGCACTGATGGCGCCATGTTGTAACTTAGGTTTCTGTGTTTGCTGAGGCCAATCAGGGACAGTTGTAAATGAGTCACTAGAGTGTGCAACCAATGACTATGAACAATATAGCAGTTTTAAGTATGAAGCCTTCCACTTTTAACAGGGATTGGAAAGTCGACAATTTGCTGAATTAAATTACAGAAAAGTGGACAGAATAAGTAATGAAGGCAGATACAAAATGACACATCTTATAGTACAACCTCAAAGTATTTACTGTCCCTTTAAAATGACTTTGTTAAGCAAAACTAACACTCTCTAATCAGTTAGAACAAGTTCATTTTGCATTACTGACCCTCACTTACTATGGGCTAGATTACGAGTTGTGATAATCAATATGGCACGCTAACATGTACGCATATTACAAGTTGAAAGTAAACACATTCGCTCAAACTAAATTTGAGGATGTCAGGTTAGCGTGAGAGGAGACCTAGCGTAAAGAGTAATAGTTAAAAAAAATTACACCAAACACAACATAAATACATTAAAATAAAGTGTTACACTCATATATACAGTATCAAATAAAAACAATTATATAAATATTAAACATTTCTTTCATGTAATTAGCAAGAGTCCATGAGCTAGTGACGTATGGGATATACATTCCTACCAGGAGGGGCAAAGTTTCCCAAACCTCAAAATGCCTATAAATACACCCCTCACCACACCCACAAATCAGTTTTACAAACTTTGCCTCCCATGGAGGTGGTGAAGTAAGTTTGTGCTAGATCAGACCACCATTGTTTAGTTCAGGGGGCTTCTTTTGTTCTTCCGACCTGGACTGTGATCTCAACAGATGCAAGTCTGACAGGTTGGGGAGCTGTATGGGGGTCTCTGACAGCACAAGGGGTTTGGGAATCTCAGGAGGCGAGATTACCAATCAACATTTTGGAACTCCGTGCGATTTTCAGAGCTCTTCAGTCATGGCCTCTTCTAAAGAGAGAGTCATTCATTTGTTTTCAGATGGACAATGTCACAACCGTGGCATATGTCAATCATCAAGGAGGGACTCACAGTCCTCTGGCTATGAAAGAAGTATCTCGAATACTTGTTTGGGCGGAATCCAGCTCCTGTCCAATTTCTGTGGTTCATATCCCAGGTATAGACAATTGGGAAGCGGATTATCTCAGTCGCCAGACATTACATCCGGGCGAGTGGTCTCTTCACCCAGAGATTTTTCTTCAGATTGTTCAAATGTGGGGACTTCCAGAAATAGATCTGATGGCTTCTCATATAAACAAGAAGCTTCCCAGGTATCTGTCCAGATCCAGGGATCCTCAGGCGGAAGCAGTGGATGCATTGTCACTTCCTTGGAAGTATCATCCTGCCTATATCTTTCCGCTTCTAGTTCTTCTTCCAAGAGTGATTTCCAAGATTCTAAAGGAGCGTGCGTCTGTTCTGCTGGTGGCTCTAGCATGGCCTCACATGTTTTGGTATGCGGATCTTGTCCGGATGGCTACTTGCCAACCGTGGACTCTTCCGTTAAGACCAGACCTTCTATCACAAGGTCCTTTTTTCCATCAGGATCTCAAATCCTTAAATTTGAAGGTATGGAGATTGAACGCTTGATTCTCAGTCATAGAGGTTTCTCTGACTCCGTAATTAATACTATGTTACAGGCTCGTAAATCTTTATCTAGGAAGATATATTATCAAGTCTGGAAGACTTACATTTCTTGGTGTTCTTCTCATCATTTTTCCTGGCATTCTTTTAGAATTCCTAGAATTTTACAGTTTCTTCAGGATAGTTTGGATAAAGTTTTGCCTGCAAGTTCCTTGAAAGGACAAATCTCTGCTCTTTCTGTTCTTTTTCACAGAAAGATTGCTAATCTTCCTGATATTCATTGTTTTGTACAGGCTTTGGTTCGTATAAAACCTGTCATTAAGTCAATCTCTCCTCCTTGGAGTTTGAATTTGGTTCTGGGGGCTCTTCAAGCTCCTCCGTTTGAACCTATGCATTAGCTGGATATTGAATTACTTTCTTGGAAAGTTTTGTTTCTTTTGGCCATCTTTTCTGCTAGAAGAGTTTCTGAATTATCTGCTCTTTCTTGTGAGTCTCCTTTTCTGATTTTTCATCAGGATAAGGCGGTTTTGCGAACTTTATTTAAATTTTTACCTAAGGTTGTGAATTCTAACAACATTAGTAGAGAAATTGTAGTTCCTTCATTGTGTCCTAATCCTAAGAACCCTAAGGAAAGATCGTTGCATTCTTTGGATGTAGTTAGAGCTTTGAAATATTATGTTGAAGCTACTAAAGATTTCCGAAAGACTTCTAGTCTATTTGTTATCTTTTCTGGTTCTAGGAAAGGTCAGAAGGCTTCTGCCATTTCTTTGGCATCGTGGTTAAAGTCTTTGATTCATCATGCTTATGTTGAGTCGGGTAGAACTCCGCCTCAAAGGATTACAGCTCATTCGACTAGGTCAGTCTCTACTTCCTGGGCATTTAGGAATGAAGCTTCGGTTGATCAGATTTGCAAAGCAGCAACTTGGTCTTCTTTGCATACTTTTACTAAATTCTACCATTTTGATGTGTTTTCTTCTTCAGAAGCAGTCTTTGGTAGAAAAGTACTTTAGGCAGCTGTTTCAGTTTGATTCTTCTGCTTATAATTTCAGTTTTTTCATTACAAGATTTAAACTTTGTTTTGGGTGTGGATTATTTTTCAGCGGAATTGTCTGTCTTTATTTTATCCCTCCCTCTCTAGTGACTCTTGCGTGGAAGATCCACATCTTGGGTATTCATTATCCCATACGTCACTAGCTCATGGACTCTTGCTAATTACATGAAAGAAAACATAATTTATGTAAGAACTTACCTGATAAATTCATTTCTTTCATATTAGCAAGAGTCCATGAGGCCCACCCTTTTTTGTGGTGGTTATGATTTTTTTGTATAAAGCACAATTATTCCAATTCCTTATTTTTTATGCTTTCGCACTTTTTTCTTATCACCCCACTTCTTGGCTATTCGTTAAACTGATTTGTGGGTGTGGTGAGGGGTGTATTTATAGGCATTTTGAGGTTTGGGAAACTTTGCCCCTCCTGGTAGGAATGTATATCCCATACGTCACTAGCTCATGGACTCTTGCTAATATGAAAGAAATGAATTTATCAGGTAAGTTCTTACATAAATTATGTTTTTTATATAAGGGTTATATGGTATATGACAAGGTGTTTAAATAAAAAGGAGTATATTGTATGTATATATATGTGTGTGATAAATATATATATATATATATATATACACACACGAACACAAACACACACATATATACTGTATATATATATATATATATATATATATATATATATATACACACACACACAAACACATACACTTTGCAGCCCTTTCCACTCAAATACCTTAAAACATGAAAAATTATTTTTATTCAATTGTAATATTTAATAATACATTTTACTTTGTATTATTAAATATTATTAAATATTTTACATTCTAATGTTTTTCACATATTAGAAAATGTTCTTAGTATTTTACTAAGTTTTACAAGTTTTTTTTTATTTTTTAAAACACTCTCCATTAAAGACTATGGACAGAAGAAGTTAACGTGGTCGCAATATCCAAAGCCCTGAAGTTAGCACGTGTTGGATTGTACTTGCGCGCAAACAATTTACTTTTAGTAAATTATTTGAGTTCATGGTGGGACAAAGCGCAGAAAATCTGCCAAGAAAAACAAACAAACTGGCTGTTTACAACAGGAGATTCACAGAAGGGGTTAAGGTTTTGGGGCAGATTCCAATTTCGGACTGTCCTACAGAAAATGTGACAGTTGGTTTCTCATAGGAACACCATAACCAGTTTGAACCTCTGATTTGCTTTTTCTAAAATATCAGGGGTTTTCACAAAGGCGATAGCCCAGTTTATCGAGGACGTTAATTCCATATCGGAATAATAACGTATGTGTGTATGATTATTATGTGTTTTTGCGTTTGTATGTGTATGTATGAGTGTGTGTGATTTTATGTATATATGTATGTGTGTATGATTATATTTGTATGTGTGTATGATTATATGTATGTATGAGTATATTTGTATGT
This sequence comes from Bombina bombina, assembly GCF_027579735.1. Taxonomy (NCBI): domain Eukaryota; kingdom Metazoa; phylum Chordata; class Amphibia; order Anura; family Bombinatoridae; genus Bombina; species Bombina bombina. The sequence continues at coordinate 186,161,654 of NC_069508.1, read as the reverse complement.
ACGTATGTATGTGTGTATGATTATATTTTTATGTACGTACTGTATGTATGAGTGTATGATTATATGTATGTATGTATGAGTATATTTGTATGTACGTATGTGTGTATGATTATATTTGTATGTACGTACTGTATGTATGTGTGTATGATTATATGTATGTATGAGTATATTTGTATGTACGCATGCATGTGTGTATGATTATGTGTGTCTAGGTATGTATGTGTGTATGATTATGTGTGTCTAGGTATGTATGTGTGTATATATGTTTGCAGTGATTTAAACTTATGTATAGGCTGACCATATTGCCGCTTTAAGAAGGGACACATATGAAAAATACATATGTCAGGGTTCTTATACAAAACATTTCTTTAAACAGCCCTAAAAACAGCCCTGACATATGTATGTTTCATATGTGTCCCTTTTTAAAGCGGCAATATGGTCACCCTACTTATGTAGCAATACAAAATCATAGTTTCCAAGTAAGTAAAGAACTCCACTATTAGACGTTCAGCTTTTTACACCTTTGGATTAGTGTTCAAGCGATAGCCAACAGTTTTTCAGCGCACCCTCATTGAAGTCTGTTATGTGAGGAATTTAGCACACTCGCGCTATCCAACAGCCAGATGTTATCACACAATAGACTTTTGCTTGAGTGCTAATATATTACTTTCAAATTATAATATGAGTGAAAAAATAAAAATGTAATTTATCTTGAGTGGCTGGTGTACATAAGCACTAATATTTTTGTGCTCCACTTGTAATCTAGGCTTATGGGCTCCACGTGCTAAGCAGCATCAGCTGCTGTTGAGCCCTGAGGGGCAGGCTCACACACGCAGGCCTGCTAACTGCAGTGTAGACCACTGCCTCTTATACTCTCCGCCATCTCTGAGGTGGTGGATTGAAATCACCAAGAACAAGCTTGCTCAGGGTGATTGACAGGCCCTTCTCTCTCGCGATTGGTCACATAAGAGAAGGGGGTGGAATTACACACTCAAGCAGGTGTGTAATGGTGCATACTAGCAGCTGACTTAAGGGTTACTTCCTGGTTACTTCCTGTACTCCCCACTCACCGTTCACTGTTGTTCCGGCGACCATAACTAAGATGGCTGCGAGTAGGGAAACAACAGCACCACGCATGTGCGGTAGCCAGATCCCGTGCACGCGTTATTGTTGCGACGATCTTAACAAAGATGGTTCTGTTATTTCACTGCCAGCACCCATCTTAGTTAAGATCACCAGCTAACCAGTATTAATAATAGGCAGAGACAAGCACCCCTCTATGGAGGGCGCCTGCAGGCACATGACTACTCTGCCTTATAATAAATCCGGCCCTGCCAGTAACAGGAGAATTTAACCAGCCACTAAGAGGAAAAATCGGTCAAGTCCAATAAATGTAATTTTAGTTTGTGTTAAAGGAAAAGCTAGAGCTGTAAATCTCATACAAGTGTATGGAAGTTAATTAAAGTTATGTTGAAGGAAAAATTGATTTGATGCCTACGTTGATATAGCATGTGGCATCAAACCAACATGTTTCTGCAGCAGTATGTGTTATTTATGTTACTGGGCGGCTGATAGACAAAGGTTGCCCAAAGTTTATCCTTGAGGGCAGGAAACAGAGCAGATTTTACTTTTTGTTGAAGTCTGAGCAAAGGTGAATCATTTTGTTGCTCCTTTTCTTAGATTTTCTAACACATAAGCACCTGAAAATGTGCCTCCAACTTGTCACCGCTTCAATAGACTATTATGTAGTGATTTCCCTAATGTATTAAGCCTTAATTAGGCTTCTCCATTTTATAGTATCTTATTATGCATGACATGGCTTATTAAAATGTGTACACTTTATTTTCTTTAACCCCTTAAGTACAGATGATGACATGTTGTCGTCATCCTCACAATGTACTGTATTTAGTGCAGATGATGACCATGTGTCTTCATCTGGGGAGTGGGGGGCGATTTCAGGGCTCATATAACCCCCCTGCACATACTCCAGCATCCCTGGTGGCCTTGTGGTCTGGTATCACCAGAAGAATTTAACTATGTTGGTGACATCACCACGCATGTGCTTGGTGACATTGCCAAACTCCGGAAACTATGGCTGCTACACAGGACTTGAAGGGATGGTAAAGTATGCGAATATACAACGCTGCATTTGACTAATCTTTAAAATAATATGGGACTTTGATTCATCAATTCACATTTTTTGCATCAACCAATTAAAATGCGGGCCAACAGGTGCCGTTTGAAGACAGCCACACACCCCTTCATCGTAGAGCGCATACGATCAAGATGTTACACATCGCTGTATTGTAATTAGCATAAAGTGACACGCATGTTCATTTTTTTTACACTTTTTGTTGCTGGTTTTTCATGAGTCATGATATATACATAAAATAATGGTATTGTTTGAAAAAATATATATATAATGGGCCAGATTACAAGTGGAGCGCAAACATTTGTGCACAAGCGATATTGGGTTTTCGAGTTTGCGCACAGATTACACTGGTATTATGTCACAGAACCGGGAGGGGTTCCCTTACCCGGGGTTCACTGAATCCAGTGACAGGTGTCCTCGCAGCTTCCCCATAAGGCTGCCGTGGTGGACGGAGACGTGCCTTCGTGTGTGCACGTGCCGGCTCTGTATTCGTGGAGGCGTTGCCGCGGATGCTGGGTCGTGCATCGGCTGAATCTCCTATTGGCTCCTAGGGTTCTAGCTTCCATGTTTCCAGTGCTAAGTTATTCTGCCTGTTTTTTCAGGGACCAAGCTTTATCCTTGTACTTGTTCCTGAGTCCTTTTTCAGATACTGACTTCTCGGCTTTTGACCCTTGGCTACCCTATTGGCCTTCCTTCTTTGCTGCCTGCTCTGACCACAGATATATTGACCAAGGGGCCGATTTATCAAGCTTTCTTTCATATGGAGCTTGATGCCCCTTGTTTCCTTCATTCCCCTTGTTTCTAAAG